>NC_050573.1:121043241-121379708 GCF_011100635.1 Trichosurus vulpecula | reverse complement strand
TGTGGTACAGCTGCAATACACTACAAAATAAGGAACAATAAAGGGGCAAATTTGTGAAGGATGTCATTAAAGAAATGCTTGAGCACAAAAGCATATACTTTAGTTATGTGGTAGGAGTGAGGAAGAGCCTTCAGATAGCCCATGTGCTCCATTGGTACCCTCAGCATGTGGCCTATTGGGTACCACATGAGGCAAACTTTTAGAAGGATATGTACAAGATTTCCACTGTATAGACAAACGTAAATATGTCCCAATTGTATTGTTGTAGGCAGAACAACATTATTAATGAGATTACGGACCCAAAGGATATTTATTTGAGTAATGACAGGCAATTCTTAGTAATGATGGTAATTGATTATTATCAGTTAGTTACTTTGTCTGGCACTGTACAGACCAAAATCCAGTCAGTTGACAGACTTTTTTTGTTGTTATTGTTAACTTTTCAGCCAGTTGTAGAGATGTCAGATAGACATAGCCTCAAACTAATTAAAAATTTCTGCTTTGAAAGTAAATATAAAAGTAAAGTAATTTTGTAGCCCCGGGGTTCAATTACTCTCAGATAGACAGAACTATCCACAAGATTCATCAGTTGACAGCTCAGTCCATGCAGCAAAAAGCAATTTATTTTACAAGTAAAAACACCAGCCAAAGCACAATGTCTTAAGTTTCAAAATGGGGAAAAAAAATTCTAAAGCCTCCTTGGAGATATGGGAAATGGAGTGGGGCGAGTTCAGGCTGGTAGATGCATTTCTTACATTTTCCCAAAAATGCAAATGTGGAGGTTATGATCATCTTGGGTGGATTTTGGAAAAGAAATTGCAAGTCTTAGATTTGCTTGCTCTATGAAACTGGTATTCAAGTATGATCTCTAGTGTTAAAACTATTATTCATTTCCTTCTTAGGAAATTTCCTTGTGTTTTCTAATGGCATTGGAGAAGGTTTCTATTTTTACCATGTACTTTTTTAAATTACAAAATTATAGTTCTGGATGGGATAGGCAAAATTGTTAAGTAAGTAAAAATGGTCTTTGCTGTCCTTTTTTTCTCACTGAATCGGTGTCTCTCTTCCATCTCTTTTGGTCTCCTTTCTCCTTCGTTGTAGGACTTCTCCAGGCCCCTATCCAGAGTCTCAGGCTGGTTTTCAACAGTAATTATCCAAATGGATAGTAGATAGAGCACTGGTCCTGGAGTTCAAATCCCAAATAGGGTCACAAAGATTTGGACACAAATGAACAACAACAGATTTCTAGGCATTGTGCTTAGTAGTGAGATACAAAGAAAGGTAATAGACAGGCTTTGCTCTTCAAGAGACTGTAATCTAATGATCCTGACCTAATATATTATGTGCACTTACCAGCATAGAATTCTAGCCCTTCAACTCAAGAATGACAACTTACATTTATACTGAATAGCTCTCAGTTTCACAAAATGCTTTTCTCAGGTCAACTATGTTAAGTAGATACTACTGTCAATATCTTATAAATTCAGTATTCTGAGGCAAAGCCCCAAATGCCTTGTCAAGGTATTGCCCCACATTATAGATGAAGAAATTAAAACTCAGATCGATGAAAAATAATGTTGATCATTTGTTTCAGTTGCGTTCAACCCTTTGTGACTCCATTTGAGATTACGTGGAAAAGATACTACAGTGGTTTGCCATTTCCTTCTCCAGCTCATTTTACAGATGAGGAAACTGAGGCAAATAAGGTTAAATGGCTTACCTAAGATTATACGGCTAATAAGTGTCTGTGCCCAGATTTGAACTCAGGAAGTCTTCCTGACTCCAGGCTTAGCATCTACCCCTGTGCTACTTAGGTGCCCAGTAGGTTTGCAAAGCACTTTACATATATTATCTCATTTGTTCTTTACACAAACGTTGTGAAGCAGGTGCTATTCCTCATTTTACATATGAAGAAACTACCTTCTCAGGGTTACATAACTAATATGGGAAGCAGGTTTCAAATCCAAATGTCTTGATTCTAAGCTCAGCTTCTCTATTTGAAGTCTATAATATAGATGTATTTATATGTATAAACACACACATAAATGGATACAAACGCATACATACATACATATACACTTGTATATGTACATATAAAATAGATGGTGCACCTGGGGGCACAGTGGATTGGCCTTTGGGCCTGGAGTCAGAAAGACCTGAGTTCACATCTGGCCTCACATACTTACTAGCTGTGTGACCCTAGGCAAGTTGCTTAACCTCTTCTTGCCTCAGTTTCCTCATCTGTAAAATTGAAATCATAGTAGCATGTATTTCCCAGGTTGTTAAAAGGACAAAATGAGATAATAATTATAAAGCACTTGGCACAGCACCTGGCACCTTGTAAGCACTCTATAAATGTTAGCTAATCTACACACATATGTATATACGTGTGTATGTATAACCCCTGCTCCGAAGCCCATTGACATAAGACTCTTTCCTTATTGGTGGAGATGAATGCCCTGTCCTGTGTGAGGAGCAGATTGAGTTGATGAGACACAAGAGAGTTCTGACCTTTGCCATTCCTCCTTCTGGGACTCATCATTCAGCTTCTCTGGACTTCCAGCTTAGAGAAAGGAGATGGAAGAGGGCAGTTCCACTAAGGTTGATGAAGAAAAGGACTCTGGGAAAACATGAGAGGAATGGGCAGTCTCCACCATGTCCCTGTTTTCAGATTGCTACTTTATAGGCTTCAGGAAGTTTCCCCTTTTCTCTTGGTTCAGCTGATTTATCAAGCTCCCAATGGGAGAGCCCCTACAATCTGTATTGTCTGTCATATATTCTTCAAAACATACTTTCTCTGATTTCTGTTTTCCTTTGATTTGGATAATTGGGCTTCTTTGCTATTTGCTCTGTGTGTTCGTTGTGGAATTGATATTAGATGGGAAAAGGCTAAGCCTTGGGAATAGAGTTTAGGAACTCTCTCCCCTCCAAAATGACAAAACGATCAAAAGTTAGATGGATCCCAATCTTACCTCCTAGACAAACAATATTTAAGGGAGCAGTTAGACATACTTCTAGCTTGGTATCTCCTCTCTCTGCAGAGAGCAGAGTGGTGCCCTCCAATCATTACTTTCTGCTTCCCCTCCTGGCAGGAATGAAAGTCTCTCTTAGAGAAGGACAGGGAGAGAAGAGGACAGAGATATCTATTCTGCTTCCCTTCTAGTGACAAAACAACAGAGCCTTCACCACAGGGGGATCCCTCTATACATTGGGGTTACCCCATTTTCCTACATATATACATACATGTATACATATGTATATATGTACACGCATACACACAGTATGTATATGTGTATGTATATATGCACATATGTACATACATATACACATATGAATACAAAACTGTGTTAGAGTTAAGTGAGAATGCCCCAAAATATGGCCCTTTTCTTTAAGTAGGTTATGATCTTATTGGGGAACAAGGTGAGGAACTTGTAACAGTTAGATAGCAATATGAGACAATACGTGACCAGTTGGTTGGTCGTTCTTCATTCTCAAAGAGCACCAAAATGACGTCACTGTGTTAGAGTTGAGTTATAGTGCGTCGTCTATGTAACGAAGGGGTCAGACGAGTGATTGAGAATAAGGGCTGGGGAGAGAGTTCAGATAACATGAGGAAAGACCATTGCCTTGGGCTGGGAAGTTAATAATAATGATAGTGAAAATGATAAAAACTACCTTTTGCAAAGTACTTTACAAATATCATCTTACTTACCCCCATAACAACCCTGGGAGGCAGCTGATGTCATCACCCACATTTTACAGATGAGGTAGCTGAGGCAGGTGTGACTTACCCATGGTCACATAGCTCATAAGTAGTATCTAAGGCTGGATTTGAAGTCCAGCATGTTATCATTCTATCCACTGCAATGACTAGCTTCCCCTAGCTTCTAGGAAGACTTCAAAGAGAAAAGGCTAAGAACATAGTCTCAGGAAAATTAAAAGGGGGAAAGGTTGGGGAAAGATTATTTTCACCCTTATCAGAAAATCCTATTCAGCGGAAGAAATTCCATCAAGTCTGTAGCACATGAATTGAAAGCTTGCTGAGCCATAGGACATAAAGCTGTCACTAATAATCCTTCCTGCAGAGTAGGGAAAAGTTTATTAAAATTAAACAAAACTGGTTGTACAAGTCACACACACACACATTTCCCCAGGAATTTTAGCAGGTTGTCATACTCTAGCTCACCCTTTTTCCAATTCACTTGAACACTCTGCAATCTTTAATATCTCTGCAGAACCAACAGGGACTTAGTACTGACACCTTCTGCCAAACTGCATGGAATGCCATTTATCTTCCCGGGAAAGATAGTCAAGCCCACAAGGATTGAGTGTCCTGAAGATTTAGGATGTCTTGGGGTTACAAAACTGATACTTAGGTAGCTAAGCCCCACCTCTTGGCTTTTTAGAACTAAAACCTAGGTAATATTTTAAAAGCTTGAGAGTAAAGGGAGTGAAAACTTGCCAAAACCATGAGCAGTCAGCTCTCAGAACTGGGTTGCTTTACTTCCTGAAAGCTATGGATGTTTGTAAGACATTGGATATAGATAGCGATGGTGCTTCACTTGGAAATATGTAAGCTTAAAAACCACTGGTCAAACTAAGCCAGAGTTGCCGTGTGTCTGTTTAAAATCCTCACGCATAGAGTTTTAGAAAGAAAGTTTAGTTAGTGAACTACTAAAGCCAGTTTTGTGATAAAAACTCTCTAGGTAAAAATTATAAAGAAATGGAATCAGAACCTAATGGCTACCCGAAACCCCAATCCCCTCTAAAACGCTGTTTAATGGGTTGTGGAGGTAGGGAAGGACAGTGGAAAGATATTGAAGAATCACAAAATAGTGATAACAGAAAAAGGCCCCAAACAGAGCCTTATGGGACATGCAGTTCTCTGAATGGGGGAGGAAGAGCAGTAAAATCTTTATTTTATTGACTTCTAATTGGAATTTAGTATTTCCTTCAATTATGAATGAAGGCAATAAGCTACAGCAGCATTGATAGTACTTGTGGCTTTTTCACCATAGGAATCATACATATTTTCATTTCATTTTACAGTTGTTGCAGATATCTCAAAATATTGTTTATATTTATTACTACTTCAAAATTACTGTAATTTTTATGCCACGCATGTGATCACAGTCTTTCTATCAATAGACTGTATTTCAATGTAATTGGTTTCTTGGGTAATCCTATATATTTATTTTATATGCTGAAGAACATTATTCTGAGAACTTCATAGGCTTCACAGGACACAAAAGAATTTTACAAGTCCTGGATTATGGAGGGAGGTTGAAACCTTGGCTTTCATCTTGGTTTTATCACTACTTCTGCATTCTAGGGGAAACCTTTCTGGGCCTCAGATATCTCTCCATCTATAAAATGGGATAATGGGGGTGGGTCTGCCTGCTGCACAAAATTATTGTGAAGACAAAATGAGAAAATAATTAAGTAGTACTTTGAAAAGGTGATGAATTAAATTTGGAACATGCTGAGTTTGAGGTGCGTCGGTAGGCTGTCTGAATGGGGATGTCTATTATGCAGCTGGAAAGGTGAGACTGGGGCTCTGAGAAGGGGCACCACTTTAATAAAATATTGTGGAATCTTGCCTATGTGATTTTATCTTCTATTTGAATGAGAAATCTAGGCATAAAGCTATAGAATATTTGCAAGGCACCATGCTAAGTAATGACAGGGTATAAAAATCCCCCTTGGTCTCCCTTGATACTTCCTTTGCCTCCCATCTCTAGGCTTTCTCTAGGCCTCTTTCTTAGCCTCCTTCTTTTCTCTCTTTACATAATTGTATCCAATCAAGGGGCATTGATTAAGTACTCCCTATGAGCAAGATACCTAGGGTTATTGTTTGTCCTTTGTTCTCAAGAGGACCATGACATCAGGAAGGTGATGCCATGACATGCAAGTGAATTAGAATTAAGTGAGGGAGGGCTGTACAAAGTCACTAGTCCCAGTTTGTCCTCCAGAACCATCTGAGTCCAGTGGCAAGATGTAGAAACAAAGTACAAAAGAAACAGGAGCTTACATTCTACTGGTGGAATCCAGCTTGTAAAGAGATTAATACATTAATGTCAATTTGAGGAGGAAGAGAAAGCTAATAACTATGTGGATCAGGGAAGGCCTTACTTTCATCATAATCTTTTTTATGCACATTTTACAGATGAGGAAACTGAGGCTCAGAGGTGAAGTGATTTGTTCAGTCACACAGTCACCAAGTGTCAGAGCAAGGTTTCTCATCTAGGTCTCCAGATCTGTGGCTCTTTTCACTGTGCCAAGGTGACAAACTATAAACTCTGTAAGAGCAGGGCCTATAGTGCATCTCAATTGGGACATGCATAGTGTGTGGTACATAGTAAGTACTTAATGTTTGTGGATTGAAAATTAAAATAAGTTATCAATCGTCATTGGAATTTAAAAAATAGCCTGTAACCCAGATGTTTGTTTATTAAACTCTTCAGAATGACTTTCCTAGTTAATTAAATAAATATTTTGGCACTGTTTAGGCATAACTCTCAAGGATATAGGATCGGCCAGTCACAAATTCTTTTAAGGTATCCCACAAACTCAGATTTTGTTTAACCAAAAGTTGAAGAGGAAAAGGAGAAGGTAAAATATTTTATATTTCATACAGGTTTGAAAGCTGGTTCTCATTAGGACTGCTGTCTGATTTCTTTTAGACCCTGTGCACTGTGCCTTTGGATTGATTTTTATCATTAATATAGCGATTTCTTGTGTTCTAGGAAGGATGATATCTATACATTCCCAGTCCAATAAGATTTAAACCCAACAAAGAATTCCAGTAAAAATATTTTATTTCCTCAGTAATCTATTCTATTGTTTATCAATACTTGCTATTGAACAAATCTTCATAATCACAGGAATTTCTTTTACCAAGACTAATCGCATTCTCACTTTGTTTAAACATGAGTCAAAACTTATTAAGAGTCTGCTTTCTGTTCAGATGTGTTGTAGAGGATATAATGAAATAAAGAAAGTCCCTGACTTCAAGACTGTTATGATCCTATTAGAGCATTCATAGCCTTTCACTTGAATAACTCCATTTTGTTGCTAGCTACCTCCTTTCTCGTTTAGGGATGATTTTTTAGTCTCATTAATGTGAGGAGACTCCTGCTTTGGAATTCCCTCACAGATGTAGATATCTACTCATCTGTGACTTACTAGAAAAGAAATAAGGAGTTGCTAGGGACATAGAGGTTAAGGTACTTGCCAAGAGTCAAATCACTAGTAGGTATCAAAGGTGGGATTTGAATCCACCTCTTTCTTTTTCACTCCAAATTCAGCACTCCATCTACAATGTCATGTGACTTCTTATTGAAAAGGTTTTCTATTTGAAGTGAGAAGAGGTAGCTGAACTGAGCCTTGAAGGAAAGGAACTGGGTAAGGTGGAGATAAGGAGATAATTCAATCCGGGCAAGGGGAGGGCTTGTGTGAATGCTCAGAGGCAAAAGATCAAATGCCAGCTTTGGGGTAAAGACTGTAGTCCAGTCTGGTTGAAAGGTACAGTATGTACCAGGGAATAATGTGACATAAGGCTCAGAAGGTATGCTGGAACAGGGCTTAAATGGCGTTTGCTTTTGTTACTCCTCTATGTGTCATATACCTGTCAAGTTTATTGTTGCTTACCAATCCTTTCATACCTGTTATTGCTAGTTAGCAGTAAAACAGAAAGTAGAATGCCTAACTCTGTCCAATGCTATTTCTATTAAATCTGAAAAACCTCGTGGAAAGAGCAAAGGACGTGTGGTCATAGGAGTCAGAGCCAGAAGAGGTCTGAGAAATCATCTAATTCCACTACCTCATTTTCCAGTGAAAAGACTGAGGTTCTTGCCCCACAGTCAGAAGGATCCCTTAATGAAACTGAAACCTTGAAGATTCTACTTACTTACCTTAGGAATTCCTTGGGAGCATGCACTGACACACTCTGCCTAGATTTATTCCCCAATGCTTAGCCAAGTCCCACCTCAATCCCTACAATCCTGAAACTTAAGCTTTCAAAACTCAAATCCTGTTCTCCCACTCCTTGCTTCTTTCTCTCATCCCCATCTACCCCAATCTAATTCCCATAGTAATCCACTTGAAGTCTGCCCACTCCTTTGCCTATGCTCTCTGGAACTCTATAATTAACATATTTCCCATCATTTTTTATTTTTTTCTGCTTCTTTCCATCTTTTGGCACTTAGCAAGACTGGCCATCCTTTCCAGTACTAGATGCCCTTCTCTTATACTCACTTTATACACTGGTCACAAAGGAGGGAGAGATCCTTGCACCCCGTTGCCACTTTCAGACTCTCCTTTAGCATTCCTTCCCCATTGCCCTCCCAGCTGAGGACCTCATCTAATACTTTACAGAGAAAATCAAGTCTGTTCACCATGAGGTCTCCTTCTTCAAATCTCTCCTCATAGTCCCTTGACTTTACCCTCCTACCCCTGCCACTATTCACCTCTTTACTCCAATGATTCATGAAAAGGTGACCATTCTTTGTGACAAGGTCAATGCCTCTACATGTAAATTTAATCTCATTCCCTCTCCGGTGTTATATGAACACACTCAAATACTCAGATCAATCTGCTATCTCGTCAGGTTCCCCGCAATGACCACTACCCATCCTACAGGTACCTTATGACTCTTGTACACTCCAAATGTGTTCTATTTAACATAATAGAAGTCTACCATGCTTTGTCCATACTTCATGCTTGCTATCTGCCTGTCATCTTTTATTTTTTCCATGCCACCAACTAATCTTTTCTTCCTTTTATGCAATTACTTGGTGGTGTGCTTTTCTCCTCTTCTTTTTTTGAAATTCCTTATTAGTTATGTGTTTCAGCCTGCTCATACTCATCCTGCACAGTTCCCAGGCACCTTCTGTATGATATTCATCTTTAGTTATTCAGAAACAGAAGAAATGTTATATTATAATTATGCTATTTGACATAGTTCTAGAAGTAGTAACAATAAGAGAAAGAAATTGCAGAGAAAGAGTAAAGTAAAAATAAAGAGAAAGAAACAAAGAGGAAATAAAACTATTCCTCTTTGCTCACAAGATATTTTTACTTCAAAAATCCTAGGGAATCATCAATGAAACTGAGAATGACTATTTTGAGTAAACTAGCAGTTTACAAAATAAATGCACAAAAAGTGCAGCATTTATAATAAAGCAGTAAACAATTTCAAGAGGGATAAATAGAAAGAGAAGTCACATTCAAAATAATAACCAAATGCTTAAAATATCTGGGAGTGGATCTACCAAAGCATGCTCAACACACACACACATACATATGGTGTGTGTATATACACAAGCATACATATAAACACCTACAAAGTCCTAAGTTCATTTACAGATTTACATCAAAGAAATTGCCAACAATATACCTTACAGAGTTATACAAAATAATTACAATACTTATTCAAAGGAACAAAAGATCTAGAATTTAAAAAAAATCATTGAATGAAGCACTTGCATACCTTAAAGTATATTATAAAGCAATAATCAGCAAGACCATTTGACACTGGTTAAATAATAGAAAAGTTTGTCAATAGAACAGCATAGACAAAGAAGAATCATGGGAATATATATATGAATATATATAATATACTTGCATGTACATATATACATATATGTATACAACTATATATGCATGTGTATACACACACACACACACATATATATGTGTATATATATATATATATATATATATATATATATATATATATATATGGAGAGAGAGAGAGAGAGAGAGAGAGACAGAGACAGAGACAGAGATTAAGTGACTTGCCCAAGGTCACACAGGTAGGAATGGATGGAAGAGTTAGAAATTAAACTGAACCCAGGTCCTCTGACTCCAAAAATTGCACCTTTGCACCTTTTCCACTGTACTGCATGAAATAATTTTATATAGTAACTTAATTTTCAATAAACCTGAAAACATGAACTGTCTAGGAAGGAACTTCATATTTTTCAAAAATTACTGGGGAAACTAAAAAGTACTCTGACAGAATAGCCATCACTTATATCATACACCATAATAACCTTAGAAGCATAAGAGACTTGAACATTAATGATCATACCATTTAGGTGGTGTTGCAACAATTCAGCTAGCAGGTGCTGTGGGGGTGAAAAACCAACACAAGCCCAACAACAAGAATGCTGCAAGCACAAGTTCTTTTGATCTGCTTTACTAAGGAAAGTAGCATTAATGGGTTACAATCTTTTTTCAATCCAACATACAAATATCATTCACTTAGTTCAGGGGAAAAAGCCAGCACCCTGAACTTCAGAGCAAATACAAACAAATTACAAACATCAACAGACAGACCTTGGCTGATTCAAATCTCAATGCATAGTTACCAGGGTTTAACAAAGTCCAAACATCCCAGTTTACAAGCTGGGTGGCTCTTAACTACAGTTGCCCAGAGTCTCCACATCAACATGCCTCCAAGAGTGAATGCCCCAAGCAAATAGCTCTGTTCTCTCTTTTTATACACTCTTTAGCCATCATCAAACGTCATCTGAGCGACCAGAACTCAGGCTCCTACTGTTGGCTCTGGTCTTAGCAACTCCCTTTAGGACCCTCAGGGCTTCATGCCCACATAGGCTTAGCACCTAGTAGGTAGGGGTTTGGGCCTGGGGTTTAGCACCTAGTAAGACTCGAAGATGCCCAACTTAATTGATATTACAGGTGGTATAGTGAATAGAGTGCTGGACTGAAAATCATCAAGAGCTGATTCACTTTGTGAAGTTTTAAGTGCAAAACATAGCCCTGGTGTCACTCTTAATACATCAGTCTCTCTCAACTTTCATATCTGGTCATTTGCCACATCTTGTTTTTATCACTATGGCACCTCTTGTATGTGCTACCTTCTCTCCATTCATAAAGATACCACTCTAATTTGGGTATCATCATTTATTACCTGCATTATTTAGATAGTCTGATGATCCAACTTTATTTCTTCTGATTCTTTAGGTTTTATTTACGTATCTATCTCCATGTTTAATTTTTTACCTTATGATGATTCCTCTTTTATCCTGTAGTTTTCTTTTTTTATGTGTTTGACTCTCTTTCTCACTCCCTTTCTTCCTTCCTCCTCTCTATGAGGTATTTGCAAGTAGAAAATATTGTTCTTGTGTTGTTTTTTTTCTCCCAGGAAAACCCTAAGTATCTCTCAACATCGTTTTTTTGTTAATTATTAGGCTCAGGTTGGCAAAGCATGTCAATTTGGGTTGTAGCTAGACACTCCTTTGTTTTTTGGCATGCTGTTCCATTCTCAACAGTGATTTCTTGTGACTTTAAAATAATCTCATTTTATTTGAATTTCTTTCGTTTGTATTTAAAGATCTTTTCTTGGAAGCTTAAAAAAATGTGTTGTGTGTCATTGGAAATATTAAATTTAGCTACTATGTGTCCTGAATTTGAAGAGCAATTTTTTTCTCCTTGGAGGAAATCTGTGTATCCTCTTGTTTGGTGCTTTGTTTTTTGTATTCAGACACTGTGAACAGTTTTCTCATATAATTTCTTCTATTACGATATTCAAGATTTTGATTTGTCATGTTCTCCTGGGACATATGACCTTTAATTTTATATGTGAAAACTGTCTTCAAGGTCAACTGCTTTGGCTTGTTTGGAATTTGTAAATTCTTTTAATGTTTACCTTTCACTACTCTTCCACTAGATTTTATTTCTACTTTAGAAGTTTTGTATTTCAAATTTGTAAATTTCTCATTGTTTTACGGAAAATTTCATGTGGTATTCATTTTTTTTTCAATTGTGCTAGCTGAATTCTTAAACTCTGCATTGAGAACTCAGTTCTGTTTTATATTCATTCCTAATTTATCCTTATAAGATAGATTTCATTTCTTTTTTGAACCATTCTAAAATTTCTTATTGTTCCATAATCTCTTGTAGACCCATAGGATTCCTTTCATCAGGAATTTGTCTTACAATATTTATTAAGAAAGCTTTATAATCTCTTTGAAGATTCAGTACTGATTCCCTTCTGATTTTAGGATAAATCTCCTTGCTTTTGCTCAAGGTTTTTCTTCCAGGAATCTTAAGTGTTTCATTCTTCTTTTTATATTCCCCTGTACTTTCTGATTCCTTTCCATTTGCTAGTAGGTATACAAATCTGCCTTAACCCCTATGCATTAGGGTATGTAGGATTTGCCGCACTAGGTCCATGCCTTGAGTTCCCTCTGGGTCCAGGACTGTCTCTAGCTGGGTTTCAGTTCTCTTTTTTTTTCATGTTCAGTATAACCATACATGATGCTAACTCCTCCAATACCTTTCTCCATGCTTTCTTTGATTCTTTACTTGTTGTGGCTAGATGAAATCATTGTCCACTATTTTTTGAAGTATTAGGGGAGGACATTTAGGGTGTTTTGGGCATAATCTCTTTAAGGGTTCTTTAACCTAGACCTAGACCCCAGTCAGAAGGCAGCCCTTTTTCAAATCACAGATCAACCTTCCTATTATATATTTCAAATTGTATGTTCCACAGGCAGCTCAGCTTCAATGAGTCCAAAATCAAAATTTATTTTCTTTTCTCCCCCATTCCACACCCTTAAAAAACCCAACAAATTTCCTCTGTTAAGGACAACATCATTCTAACAGTCACTCGGTTCACAACATAGCCCTGGTGTCATCTTTAATACATCAGTCTCTCTCAACTTTCATATCTGGTCATTTGCCACATCTTGTTTTTATCACTGCAGCACCTCTTGTATATGCTACCTTCTCTCCTAAAGATACCACTCTAATTTGGGCATCATCATTTATTACTTGGATTATTTAGATAGTCTTCTATTGTTCTCTTGGCCTCAGGTCTCTCCTCAGTCTTATACATTCTCCACAAAGATGACAAAATGGTTTTCCTAATGGCTGGGTCTGATCATGTCATTCTTCTACTCAGTAAGCCACTACTGTTCCTTATGACCTCTAAGATTAAGTAAAAACTCCCAAGTTTAACATTTAACTATTTTCACCACTTGGACTCTTCCTGGTTTTCCAGTTTACTTACAAAGTACTTCCCTCCATGCTCTATAGGTCTGGCCATACTTGTCTGGAATATACTTCCTCTTGTATGCCACCTTTTTCAATCCCTAGTTTCCTTTAAGGAGTAGATCAAGTCTCACCTTCTACATGTAACCATTCTTGATGCCACCAATGGCTAGTTTATTCTTCCAAATTTTCAATCGACAAGCATTTATTAAACACTTAGGATGTTCCAAGCACTGTGCCAAGCACTGGGAATATAAAGAAGAAGCAAAAATAGTCTCAAGGAGCTTTCATTCTAATTATGGAGACCACATATATAAATAAGAACATAGAAGATAAAGAGTAGAGAGATACATTTCCTATATATTTATATATCCTTATAGATGTGCATATTTATCTCTCAATAGAATGTAACCTATCATGAATAGGGATGATTTGATTCTTTCTATGTGTATCCCCAGAACCTAGCATGTTTCTTGGCATGTGGTAGCCATTGAATAAATACTTTTTGATTATTGATTGAATAGATTCTAAGCTACTTGAGAATAATGAATATTTTTTTGTCTTTGAATTCCTACCAGCACATTTCCTGGCACACAGTAGTCATTGAATCGATACTTGTTGGTTGATTGTTGTTTGAAGAGAACATAAGCTACTTGAGAATAGAGACCGTTCCTTTTCTGTTTTTGTATCCCTACAACATAAGGACTGGGCACATAGTAGGCCCTTAATAAATGCTTGTTAATTAATTGATTGTAGAACTTAAAGCCCTATGTACAAATGAAAGTTATTATTAAATTTGAGGTATAATTCAACTTCCCCATAAAAACATCATTAAATACGCAAATTCATCTTTTAATATCAAGAAGCCTTTTATGATTAAATGGATGCTAAAATTCTGATGGCAAATCAGATTGTCTTTCTGAAAGTCTTGAGGGAATTAAAGAAAGAAACTCAACTAGGAAGGTTTTGGGCTCTGAATCATACATTTTTACAACCAAATTCTTTCTATTAACTAGATATCCATGACTGTGTCCCTTTGGATTGCAGCTGTAATTATCCAGGAGTTACCATCTTCCCGGGGCCCAGCATACCCCATAATTAGCTGTGTTTGGTCCACAGCATATGACTCAGGCCTATGTGGTTCTTTTATATCAAAGGCTGGGTAGCTAGATTTAAAAAAAAACCCACAATACTTGTGCCTGTAGTGACAGATGGCAGTGCAACCAAAACGCATCTGTTCCTTTTGAAGACCAAGCCCGCTAAAAAAACCAGACCCTGAGATTTATTTTCAAAAAAGGAAAGAGCTTTGCTGGAGATGTTTCCAAATACTGCGTCATTTTTTTAAGAAAAGCATGCCCTTTATTTATTTATTTTTCTGGAAGAACTAAAATAGAAATAATTGCCAGAGAATGTTGAGGTCAGGCTCTACTCCATCAGGAAGGAGGGGCCCTCACAGTCTCTAATTTATCCTTCTGCAGTTTATTTGGATGCACTGGGATATGGAATAGAGTATGCATAGGAGAAAGAACACTGGGTTAGGGATCAGGAGCCTGGTGTTCTGGTTCTGCTTCTGCCTCTAAATAGCTGAGTGATCTCAGGCATAGGCATTTCACCTTTAGAGATGGTGCTGTATGCCCGACCTAGCCCACAAGGCTATTGTAAGGATCTAATGAGATCATGTATTTTAAGGATCTAATGAGATCATGTCTGTGAAACCATGATAAAAATATATAAGATTTTGTATTTATAGATCTGCTTAAAGATATCAAATCTCATGATTTTAGGGGCAAGAATACTGGAGATTTGTAGTCAGAGAACCTGGGTTTGACTTCTAACTATGTAACAGTTCAGATAGTAAACATGTAGTATACAAATTTTAACATTCAGGGTATTTTTAAGGTTTGCAAATATTATCTCATTTGATCACCCAACAACTCTGGGAGGTAGACGCTATCATTATTTTCACTTTACAGTTTGAGAAGCTGAATCTCAGAGAGATTCAGTGACTTACCCAGGTCAAACAGCTAGAGAAGATACTGGAGTGGTTTGCCATTTCCTTCTCCAGTGGATTAAGGTAAACAGATATCAAGTGACTCAACCAGGGTCAAACAGCTAGTAAATGTCTGAAGCTGGATTTAAACACAGGCCTTCCTGACTCTGTGCCTGGTGCTTTATCCACTGAGTCACCTAGCTACCTTCTGTTTGTAACCAGGGGATATATCAACTGGCCATTTTGAGTCTCGGTTTCATTGTCTGTGTGCTGGTAATTGTAAAATAGGCTTTTATAATTGTCCTGTCTAAAAGCAAATTCATGAAGAATCTCTGATTTCATTAGCATAGGAAATTAATGAGGTCTGACCAAGCTCTAAGTGCTCCACAACATCTGTTTCAGTATCCTTCTTGATCATTGGAATAAATTGTTTTCATCTCCCCATTCTGCTGGAGGAAGTTTTCACCTCCTTGGGGTAGATAACCCCCTATCTCACCCATGGGTTTGAGGCCTGTTGATTACCCTCAACTTGTATGCCAAGAGGGTTTTACTTGGGTGTGGTCACTGCACATGCTACAGCTTTCTGGAGCCACAGGTGAGAGTTGGATAAAAGTTGGACACCAAAGGTGGATGAGAAGCCCTGAAAAGGACTCGGCAAGCAGAGGTGCTAGTCCTCCCTGAGCACTCCATACAGCCCCAAATAGGTGTAATAATAGCACCTACTCCATAGGGTTGTTGTGAGGATCAAGTAAGCCCCTGGCAGAGTACTTAGAATGTATTGAGTACCATATTGTTACAACTGACAAAACATCGGTCTGTCATCAATCAACCAACATTTATGATGCTCCTAATATGGGAGTGCTAGAGACTCAAAGAAAAAAATGAAACTATTTCTTATCTTAATAGTTAAACTGTATCTGAGGCAACCAAATGTATACATTCAACTGTGTGTAAAATATGCACAAAATCCTTACAGGGTAGGAAAACTTTGATGTTAGAAGTGATGCTTGAGCTGAGCTTTGAAGGAAATTAGGGATTCTAAAATGTCAAAGTGAATAGGAATGACATTCCTGGCACTGAGGTTGGCTTGTAAATAGGTAAAGGCATAGGAGATATTGCTGTAAAGAACAGCAAATAGCCTCATTTGGCTAGTCCATAGAGTGTATATGTAACAAGGCTAGAAAGGCAAGTTGGAGCCAGGTTGAGAGGAGCTTTAAAAACCAAGGAGAGGATTTTATATTTCATTGTAGAGGTAGTAGGGAATGAGCTCCTTAAGCAGGGTGGAGTTTTTTTTTGTCAGACCTGTGCTTTAAGAAGAGAATTTAGATAATTATAGAGAGGGTGGATTAGAGAGGGGAGAGATTCGAATCTAATTAAGAGACTTTAGCTATAGTCCAAATAAGAGATGATGAGGATTTGAATTAGGTTTGTGGCATTGTGAGTAGAGAGAAGGGATTTGAAGAAAGGGATGTTGAAGAGGTAAAAATCAACAAAAGTAGGACAACTAATTGGATATAAGTGGTGGGGGAGAGTGAGGACTGCAGGGTAACTCTTGAGGTTAGAAACTTGGGTGAATGGAAGAATTGTAGTACATGTAGCATTTGAAAGAGGGATCAGTGGGGTGGGTGCTTGGGGAAATTATCTCCCTGAGGCAGTTAGGTAGTAGAATGAATAAAACATTAAGCCTGGAGTCAGGAAGTTCAGCTCTTCTTTCAGTCTTGTCTAACTTTTCATGACCCCATTTGGGTGTTTTTTTTTTTTTTTTGTCAAAGATACTGGAGTATTTTGCCATTTTCTTCTGGAGCTCATTTTATAGATAAGGAAACTGAGGCAAACAGGGCTTAGTGACTTGCCCAGGGTCACACAGCTAGGAAGTGTCTGAGGCCGGATTTGGACTCTGGAAGATTAGACTTCCTGACTCCAGGCCTGGAATTCTGAAATTCTATCCATTGTGCCACTTTATCTATCATCTATCTATCTATCTATCTATCTATCTATCTATCTATCTATCACCTATCCATACATACATGCACACATATGCACATACATATGTGTAGGTATATAAACATGCATGTATATACATACATATATACATACAGTGCATGTATATATGTAACTTGACCAGGGTCACATGCCTAGTAAGTGTCTAAGGCCAGATTTGAACTCAGAAAAGTCAGTCTTTCTGACTCCAGGCTTGGTGATCTATCCACTGCATCACCTAGATGCCCAGAGTCATGAAAACTTGAATTAAAATCTGATTGCATACACTTCCTAGCTCTGTGACCCTGGATCAATCACTTTACCTTTGTCTACCTCAGTTTCTACAACTGCAAAAAATGGAAATAATAACAGTCTCCACCTCCAACTTATGAGGATCAGATGAGATATTTGTAAAGTGCCTAGCACAGTACCTGGCTAGATAATAAGGAAATAAAGAAAGTAAATAACGGTCTTGATCCTCAAAGAGCTCCCATTCTAATGGGGGAGAAAACTTTCAAACAACTAAACATTCTAAGGAACTAGAGAAAAGAAAACTGGAGGAGAGCATGATGGTGAACTTCAAATATCTAAATTAGATGAGGAATTAAATTTATTACATGTTACTCCAAAGGTTATGACTAAATCCAGTGAGTGATAGTTAAAGGGAGGCAGATATGACCTCAATTGTCTCAAAATGAAATGGGCTGACTCATGAAGAAGTCAGTTCCACATCACTTCAGATTTGCAAACCAAGACTGAATAAATATATGTGTCAAGAATTTTTGGGGGGGGCAGGGCAATTGGGGTTAAGTGACTTGCCCAAGGTCACACAGCTAGTACATGTGTCAAGTGTCTGAGGTCACATTTGAACTCAGGTCCTCCTGACTCGAGGGCCGGTGCTCTACTTACTGCGCCACCTAGCTGCCCATGTGTTGAGAATTTTGGGGGTTGTACTTATGCATTGTATAGGAATGGGACTAGATGATTTCAACTCTAATCCTAGCATTCCATAAATATAATTAATAATAAATATTAATCTCGATAAATAATGAAAGCTGCGTAAATCCTATCATAGGTAAGATGTTGGGAAAAACTAGCTAGAATGTTCATACTTAGGTAATAAGGATCCCAGTTAATTGAATATTCTGGTTAACTCACAGGTACATCAGAAAATCAATTTAGTTCTAACCTTTGCCATTGAAAATAGTTATAAAATGTAATATTGCACTTTCCAGTATAATGAACATAATTGAATCTTCCTTTAATGATTAAAAGTCATTACTCCCACAGGATGTCAATAAAGTATCGGAGTATGTGATTTATTGAAATGATTTATTGAAATTTAATTGGAACTTTGGATTGTAAGACCCCCTGGGCTTTCTCTGACATCATCTGAATACTGGTAGTATAACCTTCAGCAAATCATATAATCTCAGTTTCCTCATTTGTAAAATGAGGATAATAACAGTAAACATTTTTGTATTATAAAGTACTTAAAGGTTTTCAAGCATTTTTGTTTTATCACATGACACCATATGTAAAACTTTTCCCAAACCTTAGAGTGCTATATAAATAAATACTGCCTGTTTTTATTAGTTATTATGTTATGTCCTTTGCTCTTTCCAACAACCCTGTGAAGCAGGTACTACAGATTTTTTTAAACCTACTTTACAGAAATTGAAAGAAATTAGGTGACTTGTGCAGGATCACACAATTAGTGTTAGAGGCAAGATACGACTGCAGTTCTTGCTCTGTCCGCTGCATGTGGCTGGCTCTCATTCTTCTAATAAGTGCCTCAAAAGTTTGTTGTGATGGAGGTGCCTTGTACATAAAGCCATATAAAATGTAAATTATGATCAGTTTTCTTAATATTTACTATTTCTTGGCCCCAGATCATATCCTGGAATCAGTCCACCAAGAGGCATTTATTAAGCACTTTATTAACAGAAATTATAAAAATGGCACAATTCCTGCCCCAAAGCAGTTTGCATTGTGTCATCACGAACTCGTTAGTAGATTATAAATTCTATACTAGATTGTAAGCTTCTTGAGGGCAGGGATAATAACAAAACCTTTATACATTGCTATTTCTACTATAGAAAGGAATTATTTCTTAGTAGCTCCCAGAGTACTTAATTCATAATACCATATCTTATATATAATAGGTGCTTAATAAATATTTATTGGATAATTAAAAAAATATAAATCTCTGATACAGAATTTTTGTTCTTGCTTCTTTATGGACTAGAACACAATTTTAGGATAAAAATATAGCAAAATGGAAAGGTCTAGTTATTCTAAGTTCTGACTAATTTAGGCTTCTCTTCATTAGATAATTCATTATAAGAATACAGTACATGGGATATTTTTATCCTTGATGAGACAGAATATATATAGTTTAAAAAAAGAATTGCCCAACACTGGTATTACCTAGCATTCCTGAAATGTTCCTGGCTGATGTATTTTGGATCCAACAATGAGACTTGAATTGACAAGGATTTTGTTTTTTTGAATATTTATTTTTGTTTACTTAATGCTCAAACTATTTTCGCTCTTACTGATTTGTATAAACTATTTGTACTTTCAAGTCAACTCAACAAGCATATAGGAAACAATTAATATATGAAAGGTGTTCTGAGTTAGAGCATTCCATTAACTTTTTTTGTCAAGGTCATCTTTCTGTTATCTCTCAAGAAGGATTTAAACCTTATCTGGATATATTTGTATTTTAAGAATCAATATTCAATTCAATTCACTGCAATTTTATAAGCATATATCAAACACCTTCTGTATCCAAGGCACCATGCCAAACATTGGGGAGAGAATAGTAGGTATGACATTGTTCATTCTCTCAGGGAAGTTACAATTAACTGGCCAGGACAGGTACTCAGATAACTCTGATAAGCACAAAGAAGAGATCTAGGCAAAGGGTTATTAGACTTATCCTTTCTGTAGAGCAGGGAGCAGAGGTGAATGGACATTGTTATTATGTATTCTGATAGAGATTGTACTATCATTCATGATCTACCTAGGAGCAAAATGTTAAGAGCTTTGTAAATTTTTTAGTGCCTTTTTAAATTAAAAATGTCAGATCCAAGTCTTAGAATTTTCCTAAGAGAACTGAATTCCTCTTTGTTATTGTCTTTGAAATAAGATCAAATTCAAGGAAGCATTTATTATTAATTTTCTCTACCTCTGGCTTCCCAAATTTACCTTTTTCCTCCTTTACTTGGTACATGTCAAGGGAAAACCAGTGATCATTTCTATTTAAACATACCTTGGCACAAAGAATAGCTATTTGCCTCTTTCTTCAGACATTGTTTTACTTTCAATAATTCCTAAGTTTGTAACAATTAACCAGTGATTATTTACGAAGTGCCAACTATGTGCCAGGCAGTGTGTTAGGTGATGGAGACAAAAATATAAAAGTGAAAAAGTCCTTTTTCCTCATGAAACTTTCATTCTACTTGAGAGAAGATAGGGGAAGGATATAACAGGTCCATAGCTATATATGAAATGAATAAATTTGTGTGTGTGTGTGTGTGTGTGTGTGTGAAGGGGTGGGGCAGAATCGTTAGCCCATAGAATAATTAGGAGATGCCTCTTGAAAGAAGCAACACTTGATCTGAGATTTGAAGGGAAGGAAGTAGATCCTAAGAGGAAGAAGTGAGCAGAAAGAACATTCCAGGAGTGAAGCACAGCTTTTGCTAAGCTTACGGAACAGAATAATTATAACTCATGTTTACCTAGGTCGTTAAAAAAACACTCTGTGCACTATAATTCTATGAGGTAAGATAGTTTTATTATGTCTAATAGGTAATGAAACCAGGACCCAGAGAGATTGAAGGATGTGGTAAAATGATTAAGGTGTAAGATTTGTAGTGAGATAGATGGATCTGGTTTCAAATTCTGCTTCTGAAACTACCTGTGTGATCTTGGGCAAGTCAGAATACCTTTGAACCTGAATTTCCTTATCTATAAAATGAGGAAGTTAAACTAGAGGATTCTGTCTCTGAATCAATAAAGTCATGTAAACCCATGCTGACACTAGCTGTAACCAGCTGGAACTAGCTGGAACTAGGCAAGTCACTTAACTTCTATCTGCCTAAATTTCCTCAATTTCCAATTTGGCTAATAATGCCTATAATTACCTTACAGGTTTATTGTGAGTCTCAAATGAAATAATTTAAGGTATTTTGTAAGCATATCAGTCATTATTAAGCGATTTACATAGCTAGTAAGATCCAGATCCAGGATTCAAACTTAGGTTTTATAATTTCAAATTCAAATTCAGTTCTCTCCAACCATATCATAGTAAGTGTGAATTTCCTTGTTCAGACAACAATGAGCATTTTGACTGATGTTACATAATAAATGGCACATATAAGACCTTGGATATTACATATTTCCTTTCTCATTTACAGACTTAGGGCCTGATTAAAAATTTGACCCTGAATATGCCAGTGACCTTCTCTCTTGCTATACTTAACCTGACAATATAGAAAATGCTAATCACAAAATCATTTCAGTTGCCAATATTATGGATTTTTCTCTTGCCTGAAAATATAGCCTTTCAGGAGAAGGTCAGATGGAATTGCTGAATTTAAATAGCAGTGAATAATTCAACACTAGATATTAATTCAACTAGAAGGAGATTTGGGGGAATACAAAAAATCCTCTAGAAATTTCCTGTGGGTTGGTGATATGAAATGAATTGCACTTTTGTTTGTCTCTTTTGGTTAAGAATATTACCTTTCTGCTTAAGGTATCTAAGGGAGATAACGGGGTTTTAGAATTCAGTAGAACCTATATGAACAGAATTGTCCTTAACATATTCAGAGTATGTGTGTGATAGGTGGTATGTTGAGGTGACCTGGTAAGGCCCTTATGATACAAAATATTTTCCTATTATCAGACTACTTTCTAGAACCGTTAGAAATTCATTCTTTTGGGTTCAGTCATTGCAATCCGGAAGAGGTGAATCATTAAGGCTATCAGTCATTAACACTTATGTATCAATTTGTCAGAGGCTTCAGTGTAATAGCTTTCAGAGAGCAGTATATGTGAGTTTTGATTGAAAGGAAAGAGATTTTTAGTGGAGGAAATAACTTGCTATCTGGAAAGTGACTGTAGGGTGTAGATTTAGGCTTCCTTCTGCAACTGAGACTGTGTCCTATTTATCTTTGTAACTCTACATCACCTAGTTAGTACATCAGCATTCAATAAATATTTTTTTGGATAAATGAACATGTGAAGACACTGCATATGTGATGGATAAGCACTAAATGCTAGAAATTAGGAGAGAGAATAGAGAGGTAGAAAGGAGGGATTCGCCACATCTAGAATTTTCTCCCTTCTCGTCTTCAAAATGAGAACTTTTAAAGCTACTTATTCCAAGAAGCCTTCCTGGGTCGGTAACCCTCCCCCCCCTCTACTTCCTCTTCACTCCAGTACGCTAAGATTTAGTAACTTTCTAGTAGACTTGCGTGGAAAATAATATTGCATATTAGAGTTGATTGTCTTTTATCTACTTTCTAGACTGGAAACTCCACAGAGAGTGTATCTTTCCAAGGACTTAGCCCAGTATTTTGTACACACTTTGTCTTTAACAAATGTTTACTGAATATTGAATGAACTGTACATTTTGGCAATGTATAGACCTATAAACAAAGGAGCTCTGTTGAAAAGAAAATTGTAATTTAGTTGGATCATGTGGAAAACTCAAGGCTTAGTCTTGGGTACTATTGAATGCAAAATCAGTCAGATATGTGACCCAAAAGTTGAAATAAGTACTATAGGAAAGAGGGAGGACAGTTAAATGAAACTAAAATTAGAGCATTGGATGAGCAGATTAAAACACAAAATGGTGAATTTTCAAACTCATATTTTGCATAAATTTATCAAAGGGCTGGTTGAACTTTATTCATGTATTAACTGATTTTTTATCTCTGTGGAATATCGCTCATGTGTGTTGCTTCTCTCCATTCATCCTAGTTCAAGTCCTTAACATCTCTCTCCAGGACTATGGCAGCAGCTTCCAAATTGAACTTCTGGCTTCCCTATTCAATGTGCCTTCCTCACAATTACCAAATTAATTTTCCTAAGGAAAAGATATAACTGCATTAATGCTCTCTTCAAAAACCTTTGGTGTTCCATAGTGCCTAGAGGATAAAGTACAAACTTCACAGTTTGCTCTAGCTGAGCTTTCCAGGCTTATTTTGCTTTTATTTCACACCATGTAGTCAAACATGTTTGCCTGCCAATCTCTAAAATCAGCTTTCCATTTCCTATCTCCATGGCTTTATACAGACTGTCATCCCCTGCTTCCTTCCTCACTTCCACCTCTTAGAAACCCAGCTTCCTTTAAGGCTCAACTTATGGGCAACTTCCTTCAGGACACTTTTCCTGGTACTTACACCAGGTTGTCTCTGCTCTCTTTCTTCTGTAGTGTAATCATATACTGAGCATTTACATGATATTCTCTCTGACTCTTCCCGTAGTAGAATGTCTGATCTTTGAGGTCAGGGATTTCTCTTTCTTCCTTCCTTCCTTCCTTTCTTTCTTTCTTCTTTCCTTCCTTCCTTCCTTCCTTCCTTTCTTTCTTTCTTTCTTTCTTTCTTTCTTTCTTTCTTTCTTTCTTTCTTTCTTTCTTTCTTCCTTTCTTCCTTTCTTCCTTTCCTTCCTTTCTTCCTCTCCTTCCTTCCTTCCTTCCTTCCTTCCTTCCTTTCCTTCCTTCTTTCTTTCTTTCTTTCTTTCTTTCTTTCTTTCTTCCTTTCTTCCTTTCTTTCTTCCTTTCTTCCTTTCTTCCTTTCTTCCTTCCTTTCTTCCTTCCTTCCTTTCTTCCTTCCTTCCTTCCTTCCTTCCTTCCTTCCTTTCTTTCTTTTTTTCTTTCTTTCTTTCTTTCTTTCTTTCTTTCTTTCTTTCTTTCTTTCTTTCTTTCCTTTTTTCCTTCCTTCTTTCCTTCCTTCCTTCCTTCCTTTCTTTTTCTCTTTCTTTCTTCTTTTCTTTCTCTCCATTCATTCATTCATTCTTTCTTTCTCTTTTTGCATCTTTATGCCTGGCATAATGCTTTGTACGTAGTAAATAATACATGTTTCTTGGATTGGATTAGATCAAATATTTATTTTATTTTTATTTGTAAATACATTTTAAAGGGGGTTTAATCAAACAAGCTAGAATTCTGATTTTTTCTTTTAAAAACTTTTAACTTCCACATAATAGGGCAAAATTATGACTCTGACAAAATTCAAGTCGGGTTGTTTTTAGGTTGCCCCAAGGCTTCTTTTGTTTTATTTTAAAACCTTTTTTATTCTGAACTTAAGAAATGAAGCAGGCATTTCCATAACATAATAGAATAGAAAAAAAGATGATTGCACATGAAACTGCAAATATGTACAACTTGCTTTTCCTTTTAAATGTATAATAAAGTTATCATGTAACTTACTTTTTTTTTTCCTTTCCCCTCCCCCTGGCCACACCCTAGGGATAGGGGATAGATGGAATATTACTGTGCTATATGAAATTATAGCCTTGAGGATTTTAGAAAAAGATACATACACTTGCATGAAATAATGAAGAGTGAAATGAGCAGAACCAAGAGAATGTTGTATACGGGGGGGGGGGGAGGACAAGAAAAGAAGGGAAAAAAAGAAATTTACATGATAATTTTATTATGTATTTAAAAGGAATAGTAAGTTGTGCATAGCAGATTTGTAGTTTCATGTGTAATCATCTTTTTATATACTATGTTATGGACATGCTTATTTTATTCCATAAATTAAAATTAAATAAAAAATTTTAAAAAGAACCATTTTTAGCAATTAAGTCATTTTGACTATTACAAATACCTAAATTGGCTACAGAGGTCCTATGAAAGAAGATGCTGTCTGCATCCAGAGAATACACATTTATGTGTAATGGTACTCAGACTTCTTTTGAAGATTTTTTTCTTTTTGCCACTCCCTTCCTTTCTCAAATTTCAGCTTACCTCCAAGGCAGCCTTGAGAGCTGGATATTCTTCTTGGCTTTTAGTAAACCTTCCTACACCCTTTGTTCATTATGAAAAAAATAAATTCTGAGTATTCCATACATACACACAGAAGAAATAGAAGAAAGGGATAAATGTCAATGGAATAATATAGTTACTTACTACACATCTCCTGTATAATTGACAAGTGTCTCTCAAGTGTGCAGTGCACCAGCTTGGTAACCTTTGCTCTTGATCTGCCCCCTGGGACTTGACCATTCCTTACCAAATCACATGGAATCAATCTCTCCATCAAATTTCTTAACGTGTTGCCTGGATCTTTCTTCCATATTTACTCCTTTTCCTTCATGTTGAAGAAGCAAGGGGATAGAGGCTCATACTAAGTTTGTGTCAGGAAGAACTGAATTTGAATCCTACCTCCCTTACCAAACAGCTGTATGACTATAGGGAAGCCAATGACAGTTTCTGTGTGTCAGGAAAACTCTTTAGGATTTTCCTACAAATTAGGCATTTAACATTCTTTAATCCAAAGATTAACGTTAAGGTTGAGAATAGGGGCAGGATGAGATCTGCTATGGGACAGTTCTTATACTGACAAGCAAGATACTCTTTGGAGATTTATAAAGCTGGAGTACATCCAAAGGGACATGATCAAGATGGTGAGGGGGCTGGCGACCATACCAAATAAAAGATATGATTGTTGTCGACAGGTATGAGCAAGAATTGAAGGGTTGCCTCTCTTCTCTTGTGCTGAATAAATGAGAACAAGAAAAAACTTGTAGCAGATGCTGGGTAGGAATGTCCAGGTTTCCAACCATGCAAGAGATCAATAGTAGAATAGTGCCATGACATATGGGAGAGAAAAGCCTAGTCTAGACAACCAGTACCATGCCCAGAACTCACAAGTGTGAAGCTAGAAACACCTGAGTGAATGAACTTCTCAAATTGTTGTTGATATCATGGAAGCCCAAGAATGTTGCCTCTACCATAGCCAGGCTGACCCAACAGAGGCCAAGGAAAGGCAGCAGACAGACATACATTCTTAATTCTACTTGCAAAGTGCTATGTATTTGTGAGGTTTGTGAATCAAACTACTGAGAAGGGAAATGGAACTTACTGGGAAGGGTTTGGCAATTGTTTTAATTAGGGTTCAGATATGAATCCTTTTTGTGTTCCTTGTTGTTCAGTCATGTCCGACTCTTTGTGACCCTGTTTGAGGTTTTCTTGGCAAAGATACTGGAGTGGTTTGCTATTTCCCTTCTCCAGCTCATTTTACATATGAGGAAACTGAGGGAAACAGCTTTGAATGACTTGCCCAGGATCACACAACTAGTAAATGTCTGAGGCCAGATTTGAACTCAGGTCTTCTTAACTGCAGGCCCAGCACTCTATCCACTGTATCATCTAGCTGCCTTTCTGTGTTCCTTAATATCTTGTAAAAACTTGCTCTTTGCTTAATGTCTTTGTAAACCCGAATGCTTGCAAGGGAGCTGAGATCCCTTTATAGTGAAGTAAAATTAACCAGATTCTGAGGTTCTCTGGGCAAGACCCTGGGTTGAGGTATTAGAAAAACAGACTATTATTAATGACCCTAAGACTGATCCCATTGTGTTAAGAATCAAGGCCTGGTACATGGGATACATGGACATCAGTTGAAGTGGGAGGCATAACAGTTACTTTTAAGTAATTGAAAGATTGACTTGTGGAAAGGGGATTAGATTTGTTCTGATTGATACCAGAAGGAAAACTAGAATCAATTGGTAGAATGGATTTCAGAGGCTTAATGTAATGATAATCTTCCTTAGAATAAGAGCTATCCAACAGTGGAATGACTTCCCCTAACTGGAGGTAAAATTATCCCCTAACTGGAGGTCTTCTGGAAGTGGCTGGATAGCCATTTGTTAGGGATGTCATTGAAGAGATTCTTGTTCAGGTAGAGATTGTAGTAGATAGCCTTGGAGATTCCTTCTAATTCCAAGATTCTCTATGTTTGTATGTCACTTTGACCTTGATTCCATTTGAGTCAGTGTCAAAGATGATGAAAATGGACTAATTTCTCTTATCTATTGATAAATCCATCAAAGGACATGCTTCTGCATGGGGTTGCAGCATTTTATCATAAAGAGTATTGATTCTATGTTTTCTTAGGAACACTAAGCTGCTTGATTTATTCTTTGAAGTTTTCCCTGTGCTGACACAACCAGTTAGCAGACTTAGAAATCATATAAATTCATTTAAATTTAGAAGGTGCTGAATGGCCTATTCATTGAAAACTATCTCTCTTCTGATCTATCAGGGTTTCTGAAATTCCTGCCCTTACAATCGGTCACTGGATTTTGAGAGACAGAATTTTTTTAATGGAAAGAACAAATGGTCTTTGAGTTTGGAGAACTTGAATTCAAGTCCTGACTGTAATTTTCAGGGTTTTTTTTTAGTATAAGATACCATCATGTAAATACAAAGCACTTTGCAACTAGCAATCATTAGAGATATTTCAGCTATTATTATTATAAAGTAGCTTCTTTAGACATGTGCATTTAAATGAGTAAAGGTATAATACTATCTGAGATGTAGTTACCTTAATTCCATGTGCTCTTTTCCCTAGCCAAACCAGATTTTTCTATTCTTTGAATCTTGTATTTTCCCACCTCCCTACAATTGTTCACACTCTTCCTTTTGAAATGTCACACTTCCTCCTCCTTTTTGCTTTTTTGATAGCTACAAATTCTTTAAAATCCAGCTTAAATACCACCTCTTCATGAAGCATTCTTTGATACAGACCTTCACATTGACAATGACCTTCCCTTAGCCTCATATTAAAACTCAGGAATTGATAGCGATTTATTTTTTTGTCCATTTCTAATGGGCATATATAATGATGCATATATCATAGTAGATATGGCACCAGTATCCAACTCTCTCTAGGCTCTTTCTTCCTAGGCTGAGGCCGATTCACCCCACCTGTACCCACTCTGGCACTTAAGGCTTTTCCTAAGTGAAGGTTTCCATGCAGCTACAACTCACTCTCAAGGTCTTAGGCGTTACCATGGTTTGGATGGAGTCATTTATCTCCTATTCACAACTCTAGCTCCTGAGCCTCCACTGAGGTGGTTAATATTTAAATAAATCAACCAAGATGACACCATTAACTCTTCATCACGAAACATTTAATTAATATAGTGTAAAGAAACAACAATAATAATCATAACCAAAACCTAATTATCTATCCGTGTATCTGGGTTATAATCTTCTACCAATGCACAGTCTCTTTTAGGGAGAATTGGCACAAACTTACAGAACTCTAGCAATGAGACAACATGAGCAGCAAAACCCAACTGCCCAGCAACTCAACTCTGAATGGCTAGTCTTGATGTCTGGTCTCTTTGCAGAAAAGTCTACACTACACTTACTGGGTGGGACTGTTCCTTCTTTGGATTTCTCCACTTTCCTACTGGAAAAAGCTGGGGCTGTTTATGCAGCATTAAGTTCTTTTAGCAAAGGGCAACTCCAGTATCTCTGCCAAGAAAACCCTAAATAGAGTTATGAAAAGTCAGACATAACTGAACAATAGCAATAATCTTAAACTTGGGATCGACAGAATTATTTAGGAATGTTCTATAGCCTTTGAGGGGCTTTCCCACATGAACCATTGAGGATAATTTAGAGCATCATTGGCATACCTCTGATGGGTTTCTCCTTTTTCAAGTTGTAGATGGTATTAGATAACAAAGCAGATTTTTCCCTAGTTAGCTCCTCAAAGAGCAGAGGATACTGCTTTCTCCAATCAGCTCCCAACATCAAAGCTTCACTCTTACATGATAGCTCCACACCTCAACTACAGAGAATTTCTGTCTCCAATTGGCTTATCTTACTTGGGCTCAGCTTAAAGTACCTGCTATTATATTATTTTCAGTTCACTTCTGGCTTCTCAATTTTGTTGATTTATATCTCCTGCCTTTTTAATTTTTTTAGCATCTTATCTACCACCAGCTTCTACCTTTTAATTTCCTGGCTTCTCATCTGGGTTCTCACTGATTTTCTTCATTACTAGTGATCCAACTCTAACTTAGGTTGAGAAAATACACATTTTTGTCAGATATGACACAAATAAACTATATATATATGTGTATATATATATATATATATATATAATTATCTCATACTCATCAGAAAGTTCTGGTTATCAGAGATTTCCAATATTCAATTTTCAAATCTTCACAGTAGTCACATATAAATACTGCACAAAATACGGCAACATAATTCACTTTGGTCATGTTTACCTTTAGTAAGAATATTTTTCCCCTGAGGAGTTTTTTTCCCTTCCAGGTTCTCTTTAAATCTGCTGCACTTAATACAGTGGTTGACGCACAATAGGCACTCAATAGGTTCATTCGGTTGTTTTTCAGTCGTATCTAACTTGACTTGACACCATTTTATGTTTTCTTGGCAAAGATACTGGAGTGGTTTGTCATTTCCTTCTCTTGCTCATTTCACAGATGAGGAAATTGAGTCAAACAGGATTTAGTGACTCATCCAGGGTCACACACAACTAAAAAGTGTAGGAGGCCTGACTTGAACTCAGGAAGAGGAGCTTTTCTAATTCTAGTACCAGCACTCTATCCACTGTGCTACCTAGCCTCCCTTAATAGGTACTTACTGAATTTAATTGAATTAAACTGGAGTGAGTATACACATAGATTATATCACAAATGAATTTTAGAATAGTATGATCGCAGGCAATTATCCTGGCTGCATGGATCACTATCAGGTACATAGCACCTAATGCCCTAATTATAATTGCATGTAGTAGACTGGATATGCAATATTAACAAATCACATCACACGTCAGAGTTGCAATAAAGTATAACAAATATATAAGTAACATGTAAGTACATAATTGCGTTATATTGCAGAATTGCATTTGTTAGATGAAACTCATAGATCAAAAGCAAGTATACAAAGCATTCATATCAGAGTTGCATATAGTTGACCAAATACATACAGTATATCTCTTAACTAAGAGATTAGTTGATGGAGACCTACTACCTAGCTCTAGTCTTACCATGGAAGATCTCAGAGAGGAACAAGCAATGGTATAACACTCACAAAAAAAGCATTTATTGCTTGTTCCTCTCTGAGATCTTCCATAGATGAATTTTCTCTAACAATGCAGAAAGATACCTTCTCTATAACTCACAGTCTTAGAAAGTTGTCCCAGGCATTGAGACATTTAATGACTTGCCCAGGGTCACACAGCCAATAGGTGGCATAGGTAAGATGTGACCCCGTCTTCCTGGTTCCCAGACATGCTACACCATGTTGTTTCTTAGTGTAGTAAAAATGTTCACACTCAGATGAGGCCTGGCAGATGTGAGCAAAACAGAGCAGACTCAGATCACCCCAAAGGGCTACAACATATTTTCTTGGAATCTTATGGGATAACATGGATATAATGTACTTTCCTAGGGCAGGCATGAGAAAGCAACAGTTCTGCTTTCTCTGAACTCCCATGATTAGTGACCATCCTAAGAGTCTAGTTGGTTTGCAAAGTGAGCCTCATAAACTTAGAATTGGAAAGCACCTTTGAGATCATCTAGCCCTGCCTTCTCCCCTCCCCATTTTATAGTTGAGGAAAAGTGAGAGGAAAAAGCGATTCTGCACCTGTCCCCCTCTTCACCAGATCACATTGACAGAAGAGGCAGGATAAGGATCTGGGTCTGCCTCAGCACCATAATATTTTAGTTCTATGGTCAACTCTTTGGTTCAATTACTCTTTTAGTTTCAGCCTACTTAATTATTCAGTGACTCATTTTACCCAATGTTCCCTAACAGGAACAGTTTCATTTCTTATTGGCTGGATATTTTAGAAGGGTTAATACAATCATGTTTGTATGGAATGTTTTGAATGGCTTTGGGAAAATTATGTAAATGTAAAGCGTAATAATAATCTGATTTAGCCTACCTAGAGGGAGTTAACTGAAGGGGAAAATTAAATGATTATGGGCCTAAGGGGATGATTTATGAGTGAGGTCTACTAAACAGAAAAGTTCCAACAAAAACCCCTTATCGACTGGAGAGGAGAGAAATTATGTGGGTTGGTACAAAGGGCTCTAAGCAAGATTAACAGGATGGAATTTTAAAGAAAACATTTTATCCCCTTGTGACAAATATCTGAACAGTGAGACTAATAAATAGCGTAAAGTTTTCCAAGAGACTTTCTAGAAACCCCACCTCCAGAACCGTTGAAAATGAGATTAGGCAGAGACTAAAAGAGGGAGAAAGCATAGATAATTATGCTTCAGAGGCCCTCGGGGAAGAGTTAGCTGACCTCAAAGGTTATATACACATTCTACTTCTGTGATGCTATAACTCAGACTTACAAGGCTTTAAGAAATGCATATTAAGGAGTTCTAATGCCCTCTTCAGACCTCTTGTGATTTATTAGTTCACATTTTAGCAATGTATAATGGAAACAGTTTGGATGAAACATTCCATAACATGCTGTGTACTCAGTATTTGGGGGTGGGGAACGTTACTGTATTCGTGTCCATGGAATATGTAAACAACGGATCTCTCTTAGGGGAAAGTTGTGGATAACAATCTCAGTCTATGTCATGTAACAGACAAATGGTCTGAAGCTGTTGCTACTGGACAAAAATGCCTGGTGATTTGCCTTGAATAGCATTTCTGCCTAGATATGATTCAGTTTCAGAAGGTTTATTGGAATTCTATGGTTTAGGGAAAAAAAAAGAATAGCTTCAAATGGCACAATGGGGAGAGGAACAGGGTGGGTAGTAGTGGAAGGAAGGTAAAATAAAAACAGGTTTTAGGTCTCATTTGTCAAGAGTTGAGGTTTTTGTAAATCAATTTATAAATCCCCCAGCTGTTAGGTGGGAGAAGAGGAAACAAAAAGGGATATGTGAAGAAATTTTTATTTATATTAATTTATTATTGAGTAAATAGCAGTAGCCTATTTATCATATGCCATTAGAGAATAATACTAAGATACCTATGTGGATCCATGATCTCATTGACATGAGAGCTTAGCAAGAGCTTGTTGGTTGATGTGATCACTCCTGACACCAGTGCTGATCGCAACCCATACATGCTTTTTCATCCCTTGTGATTCTACTTATGCGGCATCTCCTATTAAACCAAGCTACTTTTTACTATGATCACAATGAGGTTGATATCATTGAATACAGCTTTTCAGTAGAATGGGTGCAGGATTTGGAGATCTTTTAAAATGCCTTGAGTTCGAAAACTAGGTATTGTCGATAATTTGGTGCGGCATAGAGCCTGGCATTGGATGAGTTTTATAGGGCTTTCTTACATGGTCCCCCATAAATCTGCCAGAGGGGATTTACCCAGTGTGTTGGGGGTGATCCTTTAGGCCATTTAACATTATGTGGGTAACAGTGTCACTCTTGAGAATTGTACTAGTTTTCTAAATAAGGTAGATGGCACTTGGGTTTCTTTCATGTCTACATCAGTCTATATAGGCACACATGTACACATGCAGTGTCCTTAGTATTAGGATACTACACAGTCAGATACCATCTGTGTACTTTGTACTCTACATAACCGAGATCCTGTAGTCATATAAAACTATAATCCATGTTCAAACAAACCTGAGGCTGGTTTGAATGTCATTATTCTTCCTAACATTTCCTAGGGGACCCTATTTTTGTAATGTTGCTTGTCAGATGCTTTGGAGACAAGTCATCCCTCATATAAAAATACTAGGAAGCAAAAGTGCTGACACTAAGTCAGAGCCCCTGGATTTAAATCACACCCCTGATATTTATTGCCAGTGTGATCCTAATTATTGTTTCAGTCATTTTCTTCAGGGGTGTCCTACTCTTTGTGACCCCATTTGGGGTTTTCTTGGCAAAGACACTGGAGTAGTTTGCCATTTCCTCCTCCAGCTCATTTTACTTTGAAAACTTAGACAAACAGGATTAAGTGACTTGTCCAGGGTCACACAGATAGTAAATGTTTCAGGCTGGATTTGAACTCAGGAAGATGAGTCTTCCCAACTACAGGCCTGGTGCTCTATCCACTGATCCTCCTTAGCTGCCCCATGACCTTAATAAAGTCACTTAATGTCCTTGGCCCTTTGTTTCTGCATAAGTAAAATAATGGTGTTAGACAAGATTGCTTCTGATATCTTTCCCCTCTCTAGTTTTTTGATCATATGAAAAGAAATTTTCCTCTACTTTTAGAGAGTATTTATAGGCATGTGTAGAGTGATACACCCAGCCCATGCACTGTGCTTCCTATGAATACACTGCATAGGGGTTTTAGTGGTTAGCAAGTTCCTTATGAATCAACAGTGTGATATGGAAGTAGAGAAAGTCAGTGTGATCTTTGGGTGACATTAAGAGAGGGAGCATGTATAGAATGAAGGAGCTGATAGTATAACATCTAGATCAGGGGTGGGGAACCTGTGCCCTTGAGGCCCCATGTGGCACTCTAGGTCTATTCACAGAATGTTCTGTGAAGTTTGGATTCAGCCAAAGGGCAGCACCTGAGGATCTAGAGGGCTATATGTGGCCTTGAGGCCGAAGGTTCCCCACTCCAGATCTAGAGGTTCCAGAGGCAACCAGAGGATGTAGTGCATGGGAAGCTGGGCCTGGATTCAATGAGTTGTTCAGTTGTGTCTGGCTCTTTGTGACCCCATTTGGGGTTTTCTTGGCAAAGATACTGTAATGGATTGCCATGTCATTCTCTAGCTCATTTTATAGATGAGAAAATCGAGGCAAACAGGATTGAGTGACTTGCCAATGGACCTGCAGCTATTAGTAAGTGTCTGAGGTCAAATTTGAGCCCAGGTTTTCCTGACTCCAGGCCCAGTGCTCTACCCACTGAGCCATCTAGCTATAATCCACAAGATTTGAGTTCAAATCCTATCTCAGACATTTGCTAACTGTGTGACTTGGGTAAGTTGCTCAATTTCTCTAAGTCTCAGATTCTTTGTCTATAAAATGACGATAATAACACCACCTACCTCCCAGGACTGTTGGAGGATCCTATGAGATACCATATGTAAAGCTCTTTGTAAAGCTTAAAATCTTATGTAAATGCTGTCATTACTATTATTTTCAGTTCTGAGTGCCATATTTTAGGCAAGATAAGTTCTAGATAGCGCAGAAGAATGAAATAAGGATGGTAGAAGGCTTTGAAATCATGCCACATGAGAATTAGTTGACGAAATTAGGGAAGGCATATAAGAGACATGATAGCTATTTTCAAGTATTTGAAAGGCTGTGTTTTTGGGGAAGTGGGGTATTATTACTTTGTTTTTTTATTTAGTCCCAGAAGGGAGACCTAGGACCAATAGGTATAAGTTGGAAAGAGAAAATCTTAACCTGGGTATAAGAATAAACTTTATAAGAATTAGAAGCATAACCAGGAAATTTTTCTCTTGAGACAGGGTCTTCTTTTGGGGGGGGGAGGGTAAGGAGGAGGATTCTTTTTTTTTAATAAATTTTTTTGATAACCTTTATATCAACAAAATTTATTCCCATAAATGCTAACCCCCCGCCCCTAGAGAATCATCCCTTATAAAAATAATATTTTAAAGGAAAAAAAGAAAAGGGAAAAACCAGAAAAATTGCTCAATACATCAAAAATATTTGAAAATATATAGGAAGTACTATGCCTTGTAGACCTTCCACCTTTGCCAAGGAGTGGGTAAGGGTGTCTTCTTGGAGACCATATGTATTCTCCATAATTTTGTGACCTTTGCATTTGTTTGGTGGTTTTTCTTGTCATTTACATTGTTGTATGCATTGTGAGTATTGTTTTCTTGGCCCTGTTTACTTCACTTTTAATCAGATCATATAGACTTTTCCATGCTTTGTTGTATTCATCACATTCCTTGTTTCTTAGAATACAATGGCATCCTATTACCTCCATCTGCCACAATATTTATCCACTCCCTAAGTGAGAGGCAACTCTTTGATTTCTTTTATTATTAGTGATTTGGGCATTATTTCATATGGGTGTTAATAGTCTGAAGTTCTTTGGAGAATGGCTTGTTCATATCCTTTAATCATTTATCTATTGGGAAATAACTCTGTGTGTGTGTGTGTGTGTGTGCACAACACGGAAAGGAAAGTGTTCAAATGGGGGAAAATGTATTCACATCAAATTTCTCAGATAAGGGTTAGGCGTCCAAGTTGTGTCAACAACTAAAAGGTTATTTGTGTATATATATATTACATACACACATGTACGTGTATACGTATGTATATACATGAATATATTAACCGTGTACATATACATGTACAATATATATGCGTATATGTAATATAACAAATGGATACATATATAAGGATTATATATATATTAAATGCATATACACATACATGCATATACCCCCAAATATCTAAAATATAATGTTTCCATTTGTTGTACATACACGTGTGTGTTGTGTGTATATATATATATATATATATGTATATACATACACACATACATACATACAAATGAGGTGTGTGGGGTGTTCAGGAAGATTAGCACCTCTAGTGTGAGGGCTTGCCAAGCCCTTTTCAGGGCTACTTATCTATCTTTGGAGTCCACCTGATTTAGCAAACTCTAACCTGTGGCTCCAAGAAGCTGTAGCATATTCAGTGGCCAGGCTTCACTAAACCATCTTGACAGATGGGCTAAAACACCAGCTTGAGGGTAACTGACAGGCCTGAAACACGTTGATGAGTAAGGAAATGTCTATTCTGAGCACGTGAAGACTTTCCCCAGTAGAATGGGTGATTGAGAACAATTCGTTCCAATGGCTACGAAGGCGCTTGAAACAGATGCTGTGGAGCATGTAGAGCTTGGTCAGGCATTGAAGATGCCAAGGTCATTCACTGCATCCCAGGTCATCGCCAGGCATCCTGACTTTTCTCTTGCCACTGGATTTTGATGACTCTGGAAGAGAGAGTGAGGCTGATGACTTTTAACAGCTCTGCCCCATGTAATTCCAATTTACATGTAACACCTCACCCTTGTGATATCATTGGCCTTCTTTGAAAATGAAGGACAAGCAACAACGACATGAACATGTATACTTATTTATCTATATGTGTTTATACACATGCACATATACATTCATACATATGTGTGTGTGTGCAGAAACAAACGTATACACACATTTATGTGTGTGTAATCTTCTAGTTGTTTACATATTTGGATACCAAACCCTTCTCTGAGAAATTTGACATAAACATTTCTTCCCATCTGAACCCTTTCCTTCCTGTGCTTGGTGAATTAATTATGTTCATGCAGAAGTTTTCAGTTTCACGTAATCAAAGTTATCTCTTTTACCTTTTGTAATTGCCTCTATCCCTTATTTGGTTAAGACTATATCTCCTACCCATAGCTGTGAGAGGTATATGTCTGCTTCTCTCCTAATTCTTTTATAGTATAATCTTTAATATTAAGATCATATATCCAATTAGAATTTATTTTGGAATATGATATAAGGTGTTGATGTAAGCCTAATTTCTGATAAACTGCTTTCTAGTTTTTTTTTTTTAATCAAACAGAAAGTTCTTTCCTAAGTAATTTGTATTTTCTACTTTATTGAATATTGGGTAATTGGATTCCATTGCTTCTGATTCTTCCTTGTCTAGTCTGTTCCATTGATCCACCTGTCTATATTTTAACCAATACCAAATAGTTTTGATGACTGCTGCATTATAATACAGTTTGAGCTCTGAAAGTGTTATGCTCCCCTCCACATCTTTATTACTTTTCATTTTTCCCTTGATATTGTAGATCTCTATTTTCTCCACATGATTTTTGTTATTGTTCTATCCAGTTTTTTAAAGTATATGTCTTTGCCGGTTTGATTGGGATAGCATTAAAGCTCTAAAATAACCCTGGTAGTATTGTCAATTTTATTGCATTGGCATTGTCAGCCATGAACATTTAATGTTCCACCAGCCATTTAAATTTTTCTTTATTTTGTTAAGGAGCACCTTGCAATTAAATTTATACAAGTATTTTGTGGGCTTTAGTGGGTTGATTTCCAAACATTTTATACTTTTGTAATTTTTTTGGAGAAGGAAATGGCAAACTACTCCAGGATCTTTGCCAAGAGAACCCCAAATGGAGTCACAAAGAGTTGGATGTGACTTAAATGAGTGAACAACAAATTATTTTGAATGGCATTTCCCTTTCTATTATTTCCTCTTGGATTTTGTTACTAGCATATAGAATTCTTGTTTATTTTTCTAGGTTTACTCTGTAGCCCGCAACTTCGTAGAAGCTATTGTCTCTATTGTTTTCATTCCATAGGGTTTTCTAAGTAAACTAACCATTCTATCCTATTCTTGCATTGCCTTCCTAAATCTATACTTTAATGTCTACTATTTCACTAACCTAATTATATGAGTCATTGAACAGTTATCTCTGTGATTGCATTTATCAAGGAAACTTAAATGATCTTAACAGATGTAGAAAATATTACCGGCTGGAAGAAAGCCATCTAGGCTACATTTAGATCACGAAAGCATTTAATTTTTTTAAAAAAAAAAATTTTAAAAAAGATACAGCTGTGATGGTTAATCGTATGATTACCACATGATGAAAATAGGTGATCAGATCATGAGATCATAATTTTAGAGCAGAAATGGATATTAGAGGTCATCTTCTCTAACCATCTCATTTTATAAATAAAGAAAATGAGACTCAGAGATGCTCAAAAAAAGATCATTATAAAAATTCTAATAACCTCATTCCATTTTCTATTTCTTTGTTACATTTCTAATAGTTTCACTTGTGAATTCTATTGGGTTGATGCACCCCACTTGTATTTTACACAAAACTTTCAGAAGACTTTTTTCCCACTGCTGTTTACTGTTTTATAAGATGCTATTGTAGTGTGGGTGTGGTCAGATAACCCTTCTCTCCAGACTCTTTTCTGTCTTTGGGTTACTATCATCAGCCCAAACTATCATGTTGGCTGGTCCCAGGGGTTTTCCCAGAGTAGAGTAGCAAAAAGGATACAACTCAGTCTTCTCAGAGTCTTATGGGTAACTCTGGTGTTAGGGTTACTCACAGTTCCTCTTCTGATTCCCCACTGGTATGATTTTCATTCATGTATATGTATATTTTAAAAAACATAATGACAAACACCAAACAATGAGTATTTTCGTATACAAATGTTCTGTTCCATAGAACAAAAATAGAGGATTGAATAGAAAACTCTGAACCTTTATTACATATAGTATGTTTGTCTTTATGTACATATGTATGTATGTATGTGTGTATATATATATGCATATACATACACACATATTTTTGTTGTTCAGTTGTGTCTGACTTTTCATGACTGCATGTGGCATTTCCCTAGCAAAGATACTGGAGGGATTTGCCATTTTCTTCTCCAGCTCATTTTACAGATGAGGAAATTGAGGTAAACAGGTTTAAGTGCCTTGTACAGGGTCACACAGCTGGTAAATGTCTGAGGCCAGATTTGAACTCAGGTCTCCCTGAATCCCATCCTATTGCTCTATCCACTGTACCATCTAGCTGCCATATACACTTACATACACATGTATGTATGTATATGTATGTATGTATGTATACACACATATATGTATCTATATAAATAACGTGCACATATACAGATGTGTATATATAACATACATGCCCAACATATGTGTGTGTGTGTGTGTGTGTGTGTGTATACACACACACACACATAAGTATGTATATCGGTGTATATATGGGTATATAAATGTTTCCACACATGACTATCAAAAATTGTGTTTGATAACTTTGATATATAACATATATTTGATGATAACAACTTTGATATTATCCTTGTCTGTTGTTCTTTTTGGCTTTTCTTCTGTTATTTTCCATTAAAAAATGATCCTCTCTTCTTTCCTTTAAAATTATTTTTGGCTACCCTTTCCCAACTCTCTTCTCCCTACCACCCCTACTAAATAGAAATAAAAATAAAACACTTATAACAAATATGCATGATCACAATGTGCTTTCCATTTAAATGTACCAGCCAAGAAGATACTAACTCCTAATCATGTAACATTTACCAAGAAAGAAAGCAAATCATAATAGTCCATCTATAAATTGGCTCAGAGTCTCCCACCTATGCACACAATGTCCATGAGAGAGAATGAGTACCAACTTACAGAAAATGTAGTAAGGATATGCATAATTAGGAAACAACCTATACCACTCATCACCTGCTAGGTGGGGCTCCACCTCTTCTGGGTCTCTCTACTCTTCTGTAGGGAAGCAGAGTTACACTCTTTTAGCAAAAGCAGAGACTTAAATTAAAACTAGGGTCTACAGACCTCTTCAGGTCTACATCCTTGGCCTGACTCTGAGGCAGCATCATCACTTTAGGAAAAACACTTCCCCTAAGTTTGAATTTGCTGGGCTGTTCAGGACTCCTCTCTGGACTCTAAGAGGTTTCCATCTCTTACTGCAAGTGGCAGTAAAAGGTGGACAAACTAGCCTAGTTGAAGAAACAAAGCATCTTGAGGAAGTGACAGGAAGATGCATATCCACACCACCATCTTGACTACTACTTCCCCTCAAAACCTGATGAAGATAGGCAAGGATCCTGAACTCTGGAGCCTTGGGAATAGCCCTAACCACAAGAGCACTGGTCCTGTTTTCAACTTGGGCCCTACAGCCATCACTGAAAGGAGAAATCACTGTGGAGAAGGGTCCCACCTTCCTTGCCACTACACCAAGCAATTGTTAATCAACTGCCACCTATAATATAGGAAAGCCAGCAGGGCTATAGCAGCAAGGCACCCTTAAGGAGAGAAAGGAGGTGGCACGTACCAGGCAAGTCAAACCACCAGCACTACTTTAACCACCACTTCCCCTCATACCTTGATGGAGATAGCTGAGGACGCTAAATCCAAGATCCTTTGAAATAGTAAGGATTCCAGAGCTACTGGTTTTGCTTCTAGTCCAGCCCTTGAAACCATCATTCTGAGAATCAGTATTCGTGGAGACACAATCTGGCAGTTTCTTGCGGATACTTCAGTCACAACTAATGAAGACGCAAAAAAGAAAACTCTCACTGTCAGATGGTTCAATATCAGAGACTAATACGATATTATCAGCACAGATGACAATAAAATGATGCATTACCAACTGCTCTGCCCTTGTACCCTAGCCTTAAGGACCATGGGACCTCTTTCCATCTAACTTGCAGCTAAAACTTTCTGTATGTGTTGTCTTCTTTGTTAGAATGTGAGCACCTTGAGAGCAGGAACTGACTTCCTTTTCTATTTGTGACCACAATACTTAGCACAATACTTTGTAAATAGTAAGTCAGTATACATACATACATACATATATATGTATACACACACACATATATATGCGTATGTATATACATATACACACATATACACATATATGTATATACACACACATATATGCGCGTGTGTATGTATATACATATACACATATACACACTATATATATTGAAAGAGTTGATTGAAGAAGATCATTTTGCTGTTTGTTTTCATTTATTCATTCATTCATAGATGGCAGCCTAGCTTTGGCTACCTAGCTCTTCAAAACCAAAAAAGATTCTTCTTTTCTTCAATCAATTCTTTCAAAAAAATATTTCAATCAGATCAGCTCCCAGAAGTAACAGCAAAGCCTGCTGTCTCTGCTCAGCTGGTCAAAGATACATAATTTACAATTGACCTGTAGTCCCATCAAAGCTATACTTGACAGGGTTTCCCAGGAATTTTTTTTAATGTCCACATGCCAGTTATATTTAAATGAGTTTCAGGAAAACAAAACACTTGACAAGGGTATAATGGCACCACCTTGAAACTGGCTAGTGAGAGCTGATTGTTAAATTTTTACTGTAAGTGTTACATCTTGAAAATCTTCAAAGACTACAAATCAGGGTTTAATTTATTGTGTTGTTGGTTGTCTGGAATTAAGAAAATGATAATACTGCAAATTACACTTAAAAGGGTGTCATGCCATGTACTTTCCACTTGGAGAACTGCTTATTAAGCATTTACCAGGGCACTTCTGCACTTGGACCATCTTGCCTTCATTTTTTTCTCTAAGGGGCTGTTTTCTCTTAGGCTCTCTCAGTAATTTTCTTGGAGGCGTTCTTTCTTTCAAACTCTCTCAGAACTATCTGTAATTCTGCTTAAGCACTGAGGTGTTACTTTATTATAGGTTTGCTCAGAAGTATTCATATCCCTACCTCTTGATACAAATAAGATGCCCCAATCCAAGAGAAACAGAGCCTTACATTATTACTTGTAATCTTCCACTATCCTCCCCCACAGTGTTCTACCAACAAGTTTGTACTCTAAACTAGTGTTGTCCTTGGCTGCCATGCCTCTGCTTATTAAGGATATTCTTGTCCATATCTTCTCATAAATCTTTCAGAAAGCACATGTCCAGTATGCTGGAGGCCTTTCTCTGGGTCTTTGCTCTGTTGACATTTAGTCGATACTTTTAAGATTGTGGCTAATTATCAATTTTCATAGTTGAAAAAATTACAGAGATAATATAATAGCATTCAATCATTGGCTTCCAACCTCCCCTATTCTTCAAGCCTTGGTAAAAGGTTCGGGGAGACTCAACCAGTCAGAACCAGGGAGACATTTTGTTATACACATAGTAACAGAAGGGATTTGAGACAAGGGACTTCAGTGGAAGGCAATGCCTCTAAGTAGCACCATCTAGTGGTATGCTTTGTTTTCGTTTTCTTTTTGCTCTTGCCTTTTCTCTCTCCCATTTATTTACGTGGGAAACAATCTAGTTTTCCTAATGCTGTTAAAACTTGGGGAAACTTAGATCCAGAGAGTCTTTAGTGATCTATTGAAAGGGGTCTGCATTTGAAATGATTCTGAAGGGATGCAGTTTACCATTGGAACTAGGCAGGAATTACAAGGGCTTTCTAATCTTAAACTAAGTAGATGTTTGGGACAGAGATCTTGCTGCTTGGGAGAAGGAATAGGAGTTTTAAAAATGTAGTTAATATTAGCCTTGGCACCTTCTGCATGGCTTTGGCCCTGGCTATGTATGGTGGCCAAATATTATTGGCTATAACTAAAGAGTTATTGGTGCAGCTTTATTAAGGACACGTTTTTAGCGATAATACCTTAGCCAATATGAACCGAAATGGCTTGCAGGTGTCCTGAAGTGTGGAAGCTCCGAAGGTGATAGTAGAGAGAAGTACAGCATCCATGAGATCAGCCTCTGCTGATCTCTACTATTCCATAGAATTTATATGGCATATGCCTGACAGAGACTATACACTTGGTAAAAAATTGCATATCGCCTCAGACCAGAAGAGAGCAGGGTCAGTAGGAGTATGATGCCATAACCAGAAGATGGTTCTACAGCATTGGTGACATTTGCTTCTTCATGTGTGTACCCTGATCATATGTGTTATCTACTGCATGTTTCCCTCCATTCACGCATTCTCTCTACTTATATTACCTATGTACTCAGTACAGTGCCTGGAACATAACAGGTACTTAGTGCTTATTGAGTGACTGATGTGTGCTTGTCCATACCTATAACATATGTGTTTACCTTTTTCTACTGATAGTGGATTTAAGTGAGAGTAAGTACCAGGTTGATAGGGGAAATACCTATTATTACTTTTAAAAAGCACTATTTCATTAAATGTCTTTCCTTTGAAATGCTTCCTCTGGCAGGCTTATGAAAGTAGACACATTGGTAGGGGCTCATGAGCTATGTTTATTTAAGTGGCTATAGATCCACAGAACTTGGGATTGATTTTCTGGAAGTCCTATGTGGGGGAAAAGGGGCAGAGATTCAGGAACTTACCACAGAAGCAAATTCTATCCAAGTAAAATAAAAGCAGGGATTATTTCATTTTTGTTGTTGTATCCACAACACCTGTCCCATTTCTTTACTCCTAGAAATTGTTTGGTAAATGTTTGTTGAAATGTTGAATTGTTCAGATACGCTAATTTCCCATTCTCCTACCCCGTTAAAAATCAAAGGATAGGACATAGGAAGGAAGAAAATATAAAAAATATTATTCTCAATTCTATTTAGCATAGTGCCTGGTAAATAGTAGGTACTTCGTAGTTGTTGATATGACTTGACTTTGAAGAAGGTTTGACAAATATGTTGTTCTTATTCATTTGTGTCTGACTCTTTTTGACCCGTGGACCATAGCACACCAATATTGTCCACAGGGTTTTCTTGACAAAGATACCACAGTGATTTGCTATTTTCATCTCCAGTGGATTAAAGCAGAAGTTATGGTAAATAATTTGCACAGGGTCACACAGCTAGTAAGTGTCTGAGAGGAGAATTTAAACTCAAGTCTTCCTGACTCCAGGCCCAGCACTCTATCCATTGAGCCACCTAGGTCTTTACAAATAATTAACCAAAATAATGTACTGTGGAAATCTCTAAAGGTAACTTCATTTAAGCAACTCACCCAAATGACAAACTATCCCAATCATATTGAGTGACCAATCAACCATCCAAATTAAAAAGTAAGGGAGAGGTTACATGACCACCTGGTTACTATAAAAAGTAAAGATTTCTTAAGAACATACTATACCTTATAGAATGCCACCACCTAGCCCTTTGATCACAAGCTGTGTGATCCAGCTCCCCAGGTTTGAAGCCCTACAGAAATCCTTGACTTCTCGCTTTTCATTTCCTTGTGTATCTAATCAGTCATCAAGTCTTTCAAGATGGTCCCCATTTCCTTCCCTTCTCTCTACTTACGTGACCATCAACCTACTTCGGGCTCTCACCTGGGCTACAAAAATAGCTTTCTAACTGGTATACCTTCATTTAAGTCTTTTAGTTCTCCAATCCATATAGCTGCAAAAATGATTTTCCTAAAACAGAGACCTAACTACATTATTCCTCTGCATAACAAACTCTATTGCCTTCCTATTATTTCCAGAATGAAATACAAACTTTTCTTTTTTGGCATTTAAATTCCTTCCTACTCCAGCTGCAACATACTTCCCCCTTATATGTTGCTCCTTATCACATAGTCAATGGTCCTGCTAAACTGCCTTTTTTAAAATGATGTTCCATCTATTTCCTACCTCGATGCCTCATATGCATACACTTTCCTTTTGTCTGGAATGTGCTATCACCTCTTAGAATCTCTAGTTTCCTTCAAATTCAGTTCATCCCTGCCTCCTACAGGGGGCTTTCCCTGATTCTCCCAGCCATTAGGACCTCCCTACCCAAATTACCTTGCATTTACTTGGCATAGATTTTTATCTACATAATACTGTTTCCCTCAAGTGAACTGAATCCTTGAGGATTTCATTTTTTTGTCTTCCTATCTTCAGTGCCTGGCACATAAAAGACATTTAATAAATTCTCTTTTCAAGGAAGGGTGTCCAGGTGTCTCAGGTGGTGGTGGTGGTATCTATTTCCCTAAAGATCTAGGAGTACAAGTCTGGATGACCATTTGCTGTACCTTTAAAGGAGTTACTCAGTCTCATAAGGGTTAGATGAGATTCTGAGGTTCCTTCCAACTCCGGGATTCTGTGACTCAATGATTTGTGAAGAGAAACCTGTTGATTCATTAATTAAAATGAATATTTCTCTTTAGCAATTAAAACAAAGTCTGAGTCAGATAAAAAGCCAGATGAAAAAGATGCAAGGAAACCTCAAGAAAAAAGTTTAAGCTGGATTACTTACTCAATGAATTGTAATATTCAAATATGATTCATATTGAGGTTTGGGCTATTTCTGTCATATTTCAGGGAACCTTTTTTTATCAAATGCCTTTAGGATCTCATTTTTTTGTTGTTGTTGGTCAAGTAAGTAAGTCATCCATATAGTTATGTGTATAACCTTGAGGAACCAATGCTGGCCCCCCAGGTGATGAGGTATGATACCATTCCCCTTTCCACTGAAGACCCTCTCTACTTTGGAGATATGCAGTTTGAAATTTGGACTAGATTTAGTCCTACAGGAACCTAGACTTTATTGAGATGGGTTAGTCTCTGTATTCTCAATCATTAAACCCAGGAACAAATTTACCCATAGCTTAGGTTTTTCCAAAAAGGGATAGTGAAAAAATATTTAATGTACAATGAGAATCAAATATTGGATAGGTAATTGATTCCTACATACAAAAGAGATGCTAAACATAGAAGACTTACAGCACACATTAATATAATTAAAACAGAATTCAGCAACTTCTAAGTTGGCTATTGTTACAATGTGCTGGAAGACTTATACTTAAATGTCATTGAAAGGTACAGTTTGCAGGAATGTTAATAAGGTATTTCACATTTCTCCCTGGTCTGAAAAAATACAAATGATACCTGGTACATGTCTTCTGGTAAAATGGCCAGGAATGGGGTAATGATCTTAGTTGCCATCCTCTGTTTCTGGATCTCTTTAACTCACAAAGTTTCCGCCAAGCCTAGATCCATCCACTCCAAGAGCAATGTTCAATTACCTATGCAGGAAAGAAGACACAAAACAGAGGAGGCAGCTAGGGGACTAACTTTGCCTAGATTAGTCCTCAGGCCTTGTCACAGTGGTGGTGGGACTCAGTGAAAGAGTGCCTCATACCTCAGACAACTTTTGTGGAAACTAAGGCAGAAACTGGGCAGGTCAGAGATTTTCCAGATAGAAAGAGTTAAAATAGAGCTTTAAAATCCATTCCTCTCCTCTCCGCCCCACCCCCGCTCCTCGTGCCTCAAGTGACTGTCTATGACTCTAAATAGCAGAATAGATGCTGATCTACATGGGGAGAGGACATCTTCACAGCTGTCTCAATGAATGAATGAATGAATACATAAATAGACAAACAAGTAAACAAGAAACAAAAGCATTATACAGATATAGGGACTAGAAGTCAGATTACAATTATTAAAGCATTAGATCTCATGTACTCCATGTATTCCCTCTCTCAATGAACCCTATTTTTCTCTGTCTTCTGAATCTCTTTTGGGTCCCCTAACTGCACATTCTATGGATCCTAAAACCTGGGGCAAATGGAACAAAAAAAGGTTCAAATCAATCTTTTAAGACAATTTAGTTGAGTTGGGCTATAAGGAGGGAGAGCCTAGGACCTTGCTGGAGAAATGGCAGTGTTGGGGTTGGGAAGTAGGGCAAAATCAGGAGAGGGAAATTAACACAGGCAAGGGAGGTGGTTATCTGATAGTTTCCTCTATTCACTGTTAATTCATGTTGACAAGGTGCTAAACTTAGTTGTTCCTACAGTCCGGGATAACTGCAATTGCTCTCTAAGTGCTGGACCAAAGCGCTGGTCACTCCATCCTAGTTGATGATTTGTTTTTTGCTGGTGCTTCAGAACAGTGCCATTTGTAAATGGAATTAGTTAAGTCCCTGTTCTCATTGCTCCCAGATGTTAGAATTACTCCATGGTGAGAGTGCCCACAATCTTTATGACTAATTGTACAGGTTCACTTCATATTCCCTAAATCAAGGTTCACCTTAGGGGTAAACCAACCTTTTCAAGACTCACTTTCACACTGTTGGGGAATCTACATCTAAATACTCCCCCAACAGTCACCTGCAGCCACACACTCTCACTTACAACGTGATATTTCCTATGGTCTACCTTATTCTCTCACTCAATCCATAGTTCTTTGTATCATCTCACTCACTCCAACTACAACCCTCCCTCTTCTTCGAAGTTCTGCTCACCTCACATTCCATACTCTGTTCTCAATGCACATAACCACACTGGGTGTTCAGATCTACTACTTCCATGCCAAAACAATTACCAGCATCGAGAGACTTTTTGAGAAAATAAAAAGATGATAGAAATACAATATGAGCTCCTGGAGGGCTGAGAGTGCCACCTTTTAGTATTTGTATCCCCCGTCTCTATCACCAGTGCTTGGCACCCAATAATGTTTCTTGAATGAATGGATACTTCTTGATAGCTCTGGAATTTGGTGACTTGACTAATAGGTTTTGAACTGAGTCTTCCCTAGTCTGACCATAGACTTTTGCCATTTCTATACTTCTATTTTCTCCCTCTTCCAGAGGTCTTAGGAGGTGACTCTATTATCAAAGTATGATGGGACCTGGGAGGGAACCATCATGGACCATGCTTGGTGTTTTTCATAACGTGTAAATCAGTTTTCCCTCTGAATAAAATTCCTCCCTATTTTATAGCTTCTATTATTCAATCAAACCCACCTGATATTACAGGTGGCCTTAGCAGTAAGGTGATTTTGCTATTAATCACTCAATATTTCAATCAAAACTTCCTTTTCCTAACCCCCAATGGCTCTCAAATGCCTGAACTCATGCAGACATATCAGCAGTGGCTCTGCTCAATCCCCTCCCCCCAGACGACTTCTGTGTCAGCATCTTGTGTCCTATGAGGATACCTTAATATTTCCTTGAATTCCATTTCAAACTATAGTAATTTCTCAGGCATAGAATGTCCTTTTTCATTAAAGGCACTGCCCAAACCAAAGCAGTTCCTGCAAGATTATCCATTATGTAAGACACCTGGACTTGCTCTATTGCAAGCATATGGGGCATTCTAACTAGCAGGTGGCAGGACCCAAGACATATCAGAGTTTTCTTCTATCTCCTGAAAATGTTAGTGGAAAGAGGATAACCGACTCCTGTTGGAACAAGGTGCTGTGAAAATTGTGGGAAAGGGGGCAACCTGTACCAGGTGATTATTGCCCTAAGATTTTATCAGAAAGCATTTGAAGTTCCCCTTATTGCCCTAAGTTTCTCATAACCCTTTGCAAATATTCCTAGGTGACTGTTGAAAAGGGGGCTGCCACCATAATAATGTTCAATTTAATATTTACTTATTCAGGGCTATCACTAGGGTAGGGCAACTGAGGGTTTGCCTTGGGGCACCAAAACTTAGAGGGTGGCGGAAGCAAGGTGGTACAGTATAAAGAACACTGACTCAAGTCAGTGGTCAAATTCTATCCCTGACACTACCTGTGTAAATTTGAGTAAGTGATGACAATACGGTACGATGAAAAGAACATGGTGTCTGGAGAGGCAAAACCTGTGTTCAAAAACTTTCTCCGATATATACTACATTGCGACCATATGTGCCACGTACTATGCTAAGTGCTGGTTTTAAAGCTGCTGGGAAGAGGACTTGGTTTTAAATCCCTCCTCTGATATTTGCCCTTGTGACCTGGAGCAAGACACTTTGCCTCAGTTTCCTAATGTGTCAGATAAAGTAGGTGACTTAAATGGACTCTTAAACTTAAAGTGTCTTCCAGATTTAGCTTTAAGGATCCTATAAATCTGTCAAGGCCTCAGTTTCCTTATCTGGAAAATGAGGGGGTTGAGTCTGCTAGCCTCTGAGGTCTCTTTCTACTCTAGATCTTTGATTCTTTGTGCACATGGGCTTCTGATAACACTTATATGCTTTTAGCTGCTTAGAAATAATAACGTGTAGGGCCTGGTTAGCAAGAGAAATGGGTGAAAATTGATCTCCACACAAAATATAGACAGCAGCTCATAAGGTCTGTTGTGGAATAGATTCTTACTCATGCACAGGTGAGGCTTTATGGTCCCTGAGGGCCCTTCCAAATATGTGGATCTGTGATTCTGTAGGTCAGTGGTATCAAACTCCAATGGAACCCAGACCACTAACCAATACAAAAGGATCCCTACAAGCCACATACTGATTTAGCTGTGAAACGTAATTTTATCTGTCTTTTATTGTATTCTTATTTATTTTTCTAAACATTTCACCATCACAATCTGTTTTGGTTCAATGCGGTGTTTGCTGCAGGCTGGAGTGTTGCTGGATGGATGTGGCTTGCCGGTGAACAGGTTACAAATCTAACATCTCTGAGATCAACTCCATTATTTCAACTACAACGTTAACTTACCATCTCTTTTAGATTCCCTGAGATTGCCTATTCAGTCCTTGACACATTCTGCACAAATATCTATGGACCAAATCTATATACTACCCGACCAAAACATGATCTCCAGCATCAAAGGATTTTGATGTGACCTAACTTCACACAGATATATTTGCATACATAAGTGCCAGTGTGGGAAGCTGGATGGCCCTGATGCCTTCCTGATATGGCTATCTACTTTGAAAATTATGTATTATTTATTTTTAACATTCTTTTTAAAAAATGTGAGTTCTAAACTCTCTCCTTCCCTTCAGCCCCTTCCCTGCCCATTGAAAAGGCAAGCAATATGACACCCATTATTCACATGATATCAAGTGAAGCATATTTCCATATTAGCCATGATGGAAAAAACAATAAAAATAAAGGAAGTGAAAAAATATACAGTTATCCCTTCCACATCATGACTTTCCCCATCATGGTTTCCATATATTGTGGGTTGGCATGAGAAATTTAATGGGAATTTTTTGGGAGTTGTGTGGAAGCGACAAACAATACCTGAAGGCCTACAGATAACACAGAAAAAGTTTAGAAACTCAGAAATGCATAAAATACGTATATAGTATTTTATGATATCAACATATTTTATCTTTAAGACCATAATAATTCAGACTTCTCTGGTATAAAGGGAAAGCCAAAAAATTTTGCATGGATTTTCTAGATTGTGGGGGAGCTATTCCCTAACCCCTGTGATGAGGAAAGGATAATTGTATTTCAACTTGAACTCAGAGTTCATCAGTTTTCTCTCTGAATGCAGGTAGCAGTTTTCAATATGAGTCTTTTGAAATTGTCTTGGATCATGTTTTTTGTTAGAGTAACTAAGACTTTGACAGCTGATCATCATTGTAATACTTCTATTCCTATATGCAATGTTCTCCTGGTTCTGTTCCCTTAACTCTGCAAGAATTCATACTGGCCTTTCCAGGATTTTCTGAAACCATTCTGCTTGCCATTTCTAATAGCACATTTCATATATTCCATCATATACCACAACTTGTTCAGCCTTTCTCCAACTAATGGGCATCCCTTCACTTTCTAATTCTTTGCTACCTCAAAAAGAGCTGCTATGCAAATTTTTGTACAAATAGATTGTTTTTCCATTGTCTTTGATCTCTTTGGGATACAGACATAGAAGTGGTTTTGCTGGATCAAAGGGTATGCACAGTTTGATAGCCCTTTGGGCATAATTTGAAATTGTTCTCCAGAATGGTTGTACCAATTCACAACTCCACTAACAGAGCATTAGTGTCCCTGTTTTTCTGTATTACCTCCAGCATTTGTCATTTTCCTTTTCTGATTCATGTCATGGGGTACCTCAGAGTTGTTTTAATTTGTATTTCTCTAATCAAGAGTAATTTAGGGCATTTTCATATGATTATAGCTAGGTTTGATTTCTTCTGAAAATTTTCTTTTCATATCCTTTGACCTTTTATCAATTGGGCAAAGGGTCTTATTTTTATAGATTTGATTCAGTTCCCTATATATTTGAGAAATGAGGCTTTTCATCAGAGAAACTTGCTATAAAAATTCTTTCCTAGGTTCCTGTTGTCCTAGTTTTGTCTGCATTGTTTTTGTTTGTTGCAAAAACTTTTTAATTTTGTATAATCAAAATTATCCATTGTATTTCCTATGATCCTCTCTATCTTTTGTTTGGTCATTTTTCTGCCCTATTTCTTGACTTTGAACTTAATGTTAAAGTTGGGCTTTTTCATACTGTGGTTTTCAGACCTAGTCCTGTGGGCCTGTAAAGTTTCCAGTTCTTTCAAGGTGCTGTGATTTGCTGAGGTGTGGTCACTGCCCTCCTTGTCTGTGCTGTAGTCTTTACCCAGACTGCATTTGATCTCCTACAGCCACAAGTGCTAGTGTTCCTATTTGCCCTTAAGCTGTGACCAGGTCCCTTGCTCCCCTATATCCACCAGCTCTAATGCTCTTCTCTACCCTGGAACTATGACTGGGGCCCCTGTTCCCTTGTGACCAGTGACTACAGACACTTCTCTCCAACCCGGAACTGTGACCCAGAATGGCATATGGACAATAAAACTGCAAAAAGCACCAGGTCTTGTGCTCAGTTCCAGCAAAAGGTCCCAAGTAATCTCTTTCTGATCAATTGTCTGACACCCCCCCCCCCCCCCCGCCACTGTTTATGGGTTGAGAACTGTGAACCCTGCCGATGCTTCTGTCATGGCCTACAAGCATCACTGCTGGTGTTGTCACTATGGGTGCCTCCCATTCTTCACCCCCATCACAAAATTCTCCTAAGTTGTACACACACACACACACACACACACACACACACACACACGTACACATATACATGCATACACACATATGTAGCATTGGGAGTAGGGAAGAAAAAAAGGAAAAGAAATACATGATAACTTTGTTGTATATTTGGAGGGAATAACAAGTTGTACACAGTAGATTTGCAGTTTTATATACAATCATCTTTTTTTGTTTTGTTTTTGCAGGGGGGAAGGCAGGGCAATTGGGGTTAAGTGACTTGCCCAAGGTCACACAGCTAGTAAATGTGTCAAGTGTCTGAGGCTGGATTTGAACTCAGGTCCTCCTGACTCCAGGGCCGGTGCTCTACCCACTGTGCCACCTAGCTGTCCCACAATCATCTTTTTTTTTAAATTGTATTGTGTTATGGAAATGCTTGTTTTGTTCTGTGAATTGAAAATAAAATAAAGTTGTAATACAAATGAAAAAGAATGAAATGGGTTGGGAAGTCACAGGTGACAGATTATTTTGAACAACAATTGTTACTTAAAGCAGTTAAAAATAAATCCAGTGGTTAAAAAAGAATTAAATAAATCTTACAAATCGAATATTCACTGGCACTTCTAACTCTTAGCAAGTGTGCATTCTTGTATTATCAAGTGTAAGGTTTGAAGGGATACTTTTGAAGGAATTAGTGGTCCAGGATTCATTAGAATTTCATACCATTGACCTATAGAATCATAGATTCTCATGCTTGAAAGGGATCTCAGAGATCATCAATCCCTTCTAAATTCACAATATTGTATGTTGTAGAAATATGTAGGATTATAAGCTACTGCAATGTTAAAGCATGGGAGCCAGTATTAAATGGATGCATGATTGGATAAGTTAACATTTATTAATTGCTTAATACGTGTTAAACACCGTGCTAAATATGGGAGAACTAGAGAAGGAAATGGCAAACTACTTCAGTATCTTTGCCAAGAAAACTCCACACAGGGTCACAAAGAATTATACATGACTAAACAATTGAACAACAACAACAAAATATGGAAGACACCAATGCAAAGGTGAAGGCAGACCCTGCTCTTAAGGACCTTACGTTCAAATATAATACAGATACGGAAGTGGTGGTCAGGGAAGGCTATTATTGTTTGGAAGGTTACAGGGATGTTGAATACATCTGAAGCAGTTGTTGAAGGGATGGACAGGGAGTGAAATGGAGTCCTGGCCTAGATATAGCAAGATGGACTTAACTGATTTTTTGATAGTCAATTGAACACTCAAGCAATAAGCATTTATTAAACATTGGCTATATGCTAGGCACTATACTGAATTCTAGTGATAAAAAGAAAGAAAAATCATCTCTCCTAGAAGAGCTTATATTCTAATGGAAGAGAAAATAAGTACATAAATAGTGTAGTGTGGAGGGGAGCAATGCATAAGACGACTGGAAAGGTAGAAAGGGGCCAGGTTGTAAAGAGCTTTAAATGTCAAACAGAGGAGTGATGTCTGATCTTATAGGTTATATGGATCTACTGGAGTTCATTGGGTAGTGGGGAGACATGGTCAGATCCACGTTCAAGATCACTATGGCAGCCTTGTGGTGGATGGGTTGAAGTGAGGAATGAGGGGAGGCAGGAAGACTAATTAGAAGTCTATTCTAATAGTCCACATGAGAGGTGGTGCAGGTGTCACCTATGATGTTAGCTGTCTGCATATGGAGAAAACACTCAAGTAAGAAACATTGCAGAGGTAGAAACAAGACTTGGCAATTGATTGGATATGTGGAGTTATTGCAGATGAGGAGCTGAGGATGATGCCAAGGCTGCAAACCTAGGTGACTGAGGGGATAATGGTAATAGTATACATAATAACAAAACCCTAAATTTAGTCAATCAATAATTAATAATCACATCATTCTATGTGTAAAGAGTTACAGAAGTGCCGCAAAGAGATAGCGTAGTAATAGCAACTTCTGATATTGGCCTTTGAGGATGATTGCTCCTTTCCAGTTATATGTGAGAATTAGCATTTGTGACATACTCTAGCTGGGAAACGTTTGGAAGTAGTCACTTCCTGTTGTTGCAGTATGCTAAAGGATAGCCCTACCCATACGCTTATGAAGAGGCTGACTCCACATTCTTGGAATACGAATTGTAATGTGACTTTATGGAATTCTCCAGGTCTTCCCTTTGAGTCAGGTGATGATGTGTCATTCATTCATTCATGTATGCATTTAATGAGAACTTGCTGAAAAGAATCATACCTCCTGTATTTCAAATTCAGCCTGGCTGCCAGGAGGTTAATGTTTTATAAATATTACTCCACACCATGGACACAAAGGTCTAATTCAATGTAAAAAGCTGGAAAATCTAGTGAGAGTGGGAAGTGAGCTTAGGATGGAATTCTAAGAATTTGAGAAAGAATTCCTTATTTGTCAGAGGCAGTTGGATCTAATGAGTTCCTGGAACAAGAAGAGAATTTGACTTAAGGTTTAACTTTCATACCTGAAGTCTCTTCAGAATGTCCCATTCTAGGAAGAAATGTGTCCAAGGAGAGGGTAACTAGTATGGTGAGGGAGCTTGAAGCCTAGGGAAGACATGTTGAAGGACAGAGAAGAGAAAAAAAAGAGGAGAGAAGACTCAGCCTGTGCTAAAAGCTATGCAGGGAACAGAATAGGGAAACTGAGAATCGTGATATATTACTCTGAGCTGTTTAGAAAAATCACAGGGCCACAGGGCCCTAGAGTTGGAAGGAACCTTCAAGGTCATCTCATGCAATTTTCATTTGAACAAGAATCTTTACGTTATTATGTTTACTATATGCCAGTCATGTACTAAGTGTTTCATAAATATCATCTCATTTGATCTTCACAGGAATCCTGGGAAGTAGATGCTATTACACCCAACTAATGGTCATCCAATCTCTGCCTGAGATCACTAGAAGTGGGGACCTCACAAACTCCTGAGGCAATGTTTTCAACTTTTGGATCATTCTAATTGTTATGATGTTTTCCCCTATATTGAACTGAAATGTATTTCCCATTGCTCCTACTTCTGTCCTCTAGAGCCAATAAGAACAAGTCTAAGAATAAACTATCTTCCTTGCAACCCTTTACATATTTGAAGGCAGCTATTTATGAGTTGCCTGAGTCTTTGGACATTGCTCAGTGAATCATAGATCTTGAATTAAAAGGGATTTCAGAGAACATCTAGTCCAATCCTCTGTTTTTACAGACAAGAAAACTGAAGTCCAGAGAAGATAAATGAATTGTCAAAGGTCACACAGCTATTAAGCAACAAAGGGAGGATTTGGATCATCCGACCAGCACAAAGCACATTCTAAGGGCTTAATGTGTTGACTGACTCTGGAGTCAACATTCTTTCCAATGTACCAGGTTGCCTCCTCTTTTGTGGGAACCACATATTCAGGAGGTACTTTGACAAATGGAGTAGTGTAATACAATGACTACTAGGCATAGAATCACAAGATACATATGAGTCCTAGCTCAGTACTTAGTACTTGTATGACCTTGATAAAGTCACTAAAGTTTGTTGGGCCTTGGTTTACTCATCTGTAAAACGAAGAGGTTAGATAATACAATCTCTAAATTCTGCATCAGCTTGAAATCTGTGATTTTGTATCCACAGGAAGGTGAGCAGAATAATGATTAGACCTGAGCAAGAAAAGTATTGCCCAACCTCACTTTTAAAGACCCAACTTTTGTTTGTTTATAATGACATTCATTTTGAGTATTTTTCCACTAGATGGCTACTGAGGCCTTCCAACTCTCAAATTCTGGGATCCTGTGACTTTCAAGATCATCTAAATAAATGGTTGCCCAAGTGATAGATTTAGTGCAGTAATTGAATGAGCAGTAAATTTGATGATTGTTTTAATGGAATAAAATTTTTACTATTAAGAAGAGGATTCTATCTGTGCTTTAACTTTTACTAAAGTCTAACTCTGTTGTCTCATTGTGACATGAAGGTCATGTCCTACCAAAGTAGAAAGTGTTACCACAGTGACATATGTTTGTCATATGAAGCAATGTTGTCAAGCTCAAATAGAAACAGGACCCCCATGTTTGACACTTTTGATTCTAAAGCACAAAAATTCTCCCCAAGATATCCACTATCCCAGTGAAATCACAGGTCTGGCTAAACAGTGAAGAGTAATATTAGCTTTAATATAGATATAGGTAAACTGTATGTGGATTCAGCAAATTGTGAAATATTAATTGAAAAACCCCTGGTCTGACCAAAATACAAAACAATAGAGCTGCAAATTCAGAAGTTCCTTAGAAATATTCTAATCTAACCCCAACCAGCCTTCACCTGAAGATTTCAAGGAGCTAACTCACTATCATATGAGACAATTAATTTTATTTGGCAGCTCAAATTGTAATATCTACCCATTAGTACAAGTTCTCTTCCCTGGGCCTGAGAAGAACTGGTTTAATCTTTCTTTTATATGATAGTCCTTAATAATGGAAAAATCATCAGACCAGCAGTATGGAAAATTGGGTTTAAGTCTTGGCTTTTCCACTTATTAGCTGTGAGTGACTTTGGGTAAAGCACTTTTTTCTGGGCCTTTGGCTTCTCCATCTTAAAGGTGATGGAATTAGACTTGAAGGACCCTAAGGTCCTGTCTAGCTCTAAAAATCTATGATGTTCATTTCATTCTAAAAGTAATCCAATGATATCAGAAGTTTTAAGGTTTTCTAAGGGTCCTTTAAGAGAGAGATGATGTTGTTTTACAAGACTATGAGCTCCTTGAGAGCAGAGACCGTCTTTTGCTTTCCTTTGTATTCCTGGTACTTATCAGAGTGGCTGGAATATAGTAGGCACTTCATAAATGTTTATTGACTGACTGACTGACCAGAACATGGCAGCAATTCCATAGGAGGGTAATCAGACCTGAACTTCAAGTCTTTCTGCCGTAGGACAGCAAATAGGAGATCTGAGCCTGAGTAATAAGAGAGCAAGCTAGACTAGGGTATACTGTTAGATGGCACAGTGGAGAGTGTGCCAGGCCTAGAATTGGTATCACCTGAGTTCAAATCCTGCCTCAGACATCTACTACTGGTGTGACAGTGGGCAAGTCATTTAACCCTGTTTGCCTCATTTTCCTCATTTGTAAAATGAACTGGAGAAGAAAATGGCAAACCACTCCATTATCTTCACCAAGAAAATCCTAAATAGGGCCATGAAGCTTCCTCCATGACTGAAACAACTGAACAACAAAGTTAGGCTGAGCTTGGAAAAGCAAGCAACATTCCAAAGTTGATTTTATCTATAGAATCATTCAACTGATCACTCTAGCCAATGCATAATGGTGTACGTGATTGATTTTGATGCCCTGAAGCTTGGCCAGGAGCTCCAGTGCCTTTGTAGAAAGGAATTTGCCCACTGGAAACCATGAGGCTATCTACTTAGAACCTCCAAGATGACTTCCTCCCAGCAGGAGGAAAAGGGTGGGTTAGTGAGTCATGGTATGGAGGTTTGGCCCAAGGCTATTTACTTCTCTGGCCAGCAACCATGGCTTAGGAATAAAGAAAATAAATTTCATGCTTTCGTAATTCCATGCTTTTGATGCAAAGGCTTCTCCTTCTATGTGCCTTTCACACTATTCTCATTTCTACCACTACCAAAAGAAATGGCCCCTATGGGGATCAAATTCATATTTTCCATGTAGTCTCCCCTGCCCCTAAGTTGGAGATTTTCTTTACTTGTTTAGACTTCTATAATCTTTTGTATGTTATATATACAGAAAATATGTCCTATTGGATACTATGGCTATTTATGCGCATGTTGTATATCTTTAATGATATTTTAAGCTCTAAGAAGGTAGGAATTATTATTATCTTGGAATGTAAAATGTAAACTCCTTGAGGTCTAGGATTGTTTTGTTCTTTTGTATGGGTATCAGCACAAAGCCTTGCATAGCACAAAGCCTTACATGTATTAGACACTTAATAAATGCCTGATTGGATTGCATTATGTATCTTTGCATCTCCCAGCACCAAACTCCATGTCTAGAGGAGGATGAAATAGCTCCAACTATTTGGACGCTTGCCGAGAGTTTCATTCCACAGAAAGTAAAGCATGTGTTACATTCCTGACCTTGCTATACTGACAATCTCAAGTCTCAGAAATGAGAATAAGCAGTCAGGGGGAACTGTTGTTCTGGGCCTAATTCTGATGAACAAAAAGAAACTGGTTGGTAAAAATGAAATCAATTTAAACTTTGGGACAAAGTTACCACCGAAACTGATATTTTGTGAACTAATGAGGGGAATCATCAAATAGATGTGCCAGACTTTAGGAAAACAAATTTCCAACAAAATTTGGAAAATTGTTATTCCATGTTTTCAAGTCTTAAAGGAGAAAATGGCTTAGGAGAGGCAGATTCTAAGGGCGAAGAATGGTTTGGTGGAAGGGTACTGCGACTGGAGTCAGGGGACCTAGGTTTCAGCACTAGCTCTGCTATTTATTAGTTGCATGAGACTAGGTAACTCACTTCAATTCTTTGGGACTTAGTTTCCTCATCTGTAAAATTATCACCTCTAATAACATAGGTTTTAGTCTTCTTTTTGTTGATATCTTCCTATCTAGTTGTCCCAACAAAAACATCAACTATCTGCCAGCATATACACTATTTTACCTCTATAGTTTCCCACCTCTGTAAAGAAAGGAGAGAGAGATGCATTTTCTCAATTCTTCAGGACCAAACTTGGTCATTATAACTTCTTTTTTTTTTTTTGTTTTATTGTTTCTTTCTATCAAGAATCACTGTAGTCATGGTGTGTGTATGTGTGTGTGTGTATTATATATGTGCATGTATATATATATATATATATATATATATATATATATATTTGATTCTGATTATTTCACTCTGTATCTTCTCCTCTGACTTCTTTATGTAATATAGTACATTATGTCACATTCAATGCCACGATTTGTTTAGTCATTTCCCAGTTGATAGACATTTACTTTGTTTCTGATTCTTTGCTACCAGAAAAACCAACCAACCAACCAAACAGAAAAGAGCTGCTTTGAATGATTTGGTGTACATAGGACCTTTCTTTCTGTCTTTGACCTCCTTGGAATATGTGCTTAGCAGTAGGATCCTTGGTCCCAAGGGTATAGACATTTTAGTCACTTTATTTGCATAATTCCAAATTGCTTTCCAAAATGTTTAGATAATTCACAGCTCCACCAATAATGCATTAGTGTACTTATCTTTCCACAGCCTTTCTAACATTGACCATTCTCTTTTTTTGTTCTCTTGTCCAATGTGTTGGATGTAAAATGAAACCTCAGGGTTATTTTGATTCACATTTTTAAAATAATGGGTGATTTGGAGTAAGTTATATAATTACTAATAGTTCACAATTCTTCTGCGAACTATTTGTTCATTTCCTTTGTCCAAGACAATAGAATTTCAGATGATCTGATAAAGAAGAAAGGGTGGAAACATTTAAATGAAATATTATCGTACATAGAACTCTGGCTGTGGCTTACAATTCAAAAGGATATAATAATAACAATTCTTTAAAGAACTGTAATTTTGTCTGAGTGAATATTCCTTTCATAAACACGGAACACAGCCCTTTTATGGCTGTCAGATCTCTATGGCTTAATATCTCATTTCAAGATTCCACAAAAATCACAACATCTCAGAGTTAGATGGGATGTTAGAGGCCATTTAACCCAAGCTATCCCTGAGTAAGAATCTCTCTGCAATACAACCAAGTTCTTGACCACTTTTGGGCCATTCTCGTGATGAACCTCTCTGAGTTTAATGAGAGTGATCTTTCAAAGCCCTCCATAACATAGCCACACAATTCCTCCCTGCCCCCACACACCTTTCTAGTCTTCTTATACTTTACACCCCAACATGTGCTCTTTGATTGGCCTCTTGGATGACCCACAAACAAGGCATTCTGTCTCTCTTGGCTCTGGGCATTTTCTCTGGCCATCCTCCATGCCTGGAAAACTCCCCCTCCTTTGTTTTAACTACTGACCTCCCTGGTTTCCTTTAAATTCCAACTAAAATCCTACCTTCTACAGGAAGCCTTTCCCAACCCATCTTAATTCCAGGACCTCCCCTCTGTTAATTATTTCCTATTTATCATGTATGTAGCTTGCTTTGTATGTTTGTTTGTTGTCCCCCCATCAACTGTGAACTACTTGAGAATAGGGACTATCTTTTGCCTCCTTTTGTATCCTCAGTGCCCAGCACAGTGCCTGGCACATTGCTACAACAATGCTATTTGTGGCTGTGTAAGGCCAATAACAACAGCACACAGGAGGGCTACTAGCACAAGTTCTTTGATATGCTTTCCTAAGGAAAGCAACCTTAAGGGGTTAACAATCTTACTTTAATTAAACATACATATATCATTCACTTAGTTCAGGAGAAAAGGTCAGCATCCTGAATTTCAGAGAAAGCATAAACAGAAATTACAAGCAGAAATTATATAAACAGAGCAAAATAACACAAATCAACAGAGAGGCTTCTAGCCATCTGACCAAGACATTACATACATAGTTACCAGAGAGAAGCACCAACATCTGAATTTTCAAAGCCAGGTGGCTCCTTAACAGCTACCCAGAGTCTCATCTGGTCAAATCGAAAGAACACTCTTCCAGTGAATGAGCTCCAAACAAAATGCTAACCTTGGAGTATATGTACACTTCTTCAGGGTCAGGGGGCATCACGACCATGAGACTCAAACCCATGTGACCTAGGCCTTCCTGTGACTTAAGCAGGTCATCAAAGACTCTTGATTCAATCAAAGTCTCTTGATTGAAACAAAGACAACACTGAAAGGCTCTTGATTGCCTTAGTGCTGAGAAGCGCTACAAAACAAAAGATAACAAAAAGTCCCACTTTAGTTGCCATTACACAAATAGTAGGCACTTAGATTGTTACTGATTGATTGGCAGCAGAATATTGTTTATGGCTAGACCTAGAGATGTTTGGATTTGCCAAAACTTGGATTCTGTTGGCATAAGTTTGAAGAACCTCCTTGCCACAACCAGGCATTAGAGTAAGATTTTAGTTCAAGATTTGCAATATCCTTTCTACACCTCTATTCCATTTTGACCTAAGTCCTACAAGTAATGTTATTTTCATTTTATATGAGGATACTGAGGCTCAGAGAAATTACAGAACTTGCCCAGTGACATAGGACTAGCAAATGGCAGAGACAGAATTTGAACTCATGCCTCCTTGGGATGCAACCAAGGACAAACACAAAAAGATACCCAGACCTATAAAAATAGCATTAGGGAGGTTAAAGGCCAGAATGAATTGAGACTTAAAAACATGCCAAGGACAATAAAAAGGACTTTTTGAGCTATATTCAGAGCACAAAGAACAAGGAAGGAGTGGCTAAATGTTTTGGGCAGGTGGCATAATTTTAACAGATGACACGGGAAAGGAAAATAACTTATTTTGTTTTTGTCTATATTAGGAAGGATTCTATTTAAGAATAGAAAGGATATGGTCATTGATGACTGAGATAGATGAGGAGCTACTAAAGGCATATCTATGTACTGGCAATGGACTCCCAGTAGATAGATACAGAGAGAACCAAGCTCCCTTGGTTGAGAGAAGCTCAGATATTGAAAAAATCTGGAGATAAGCTGCTGGTGGTAACTTTGGAGAAGCCCCAGGGAATGGAAGAGATACTGATAGCTAAGAAATTAGGCAAATGTTCCAAGTTTCAAAAGGGAAAAAGAGGAACATTCTGCCACTGTATATGGATGAGCTTGACTCCTGAAGAAAATCTTGATGATTAAGCATATGGTTTGCAAGGTCTTAGGGACATAATGATCACTAGGCATCAGCATGGATTACCGAAGTGGAAATCATGCAAAACTCATTTCTCAATGTTTTCATTTGTTTAGTAAACTAGTAAATCAGGAAAATGCTATAGACAGGACATCTGGATTTCAGTAAGGTCTTTAAGGAAGTGACTCATGTTTTTCCTCCGTTTAACACAATTTAGCTTAACTAACATCTAACAGCTAATGCCTACTGTGTGACGAGCTCTGAACTAGTTGCTGGGTGAGATATGCTATGTAGATAAGACATGGCCTCTGTTTGCATCCATCAATAAACCAATCAACGTTTATTATGTACTTACTATGTGCCAGGTATTTTGCTATTTCTAAGGATACCAAAAAAGAGACAAAAAGACTGGCCTTGCCCTCAAGGAGCTTATAATCTAATTGGGGTGGTGGAGTGGGGTGGAGATCGACAACATGGAAACCAATACAAAGCAACAACATTCTATGTGAAGTTAAGGGAGGATCAAAGAAAGCTTTCTGGTGGAGGGGATGTTTAAGTTGAGTTGGGCTTTATGAATAGGTCCTACAAGTATTGATACTAATTTCCTACTAAAACTGAGGCTCAGAGGAATTACAGAACTTGTGCAGAGACACAGAGCCAAGTGACAGAGCCCAAGTTTGAACTCATGCCTCCTCAGGGCAGGGAGGGCAATAAGGGGAATAAAATGAGCAAAGGCACAGAGGTAGGAAATTGGGGAAGGATGGTTGGGGGATTGCTAAGGAGTCCAGTTATATCTCCATTTTTAGCCCCTCCACTGGACTTCTCACCATTGTGGCATTCTCAATCCTTCCATTTTCTCACCTTTGCTCAGGCTGGGTAGATGGTAGAAAGCTTTGCATTCTGGGTAGAGTAGGGTGAATTTTTCTCGGTAGGCAATTGGGAACAGGTGAAATGTTCTGAGTAGAGGAGTGATGGGAACACATTTATGGAGAAGGTGGTCATAGGTGGGTACACTCTATATCCTGTCAGACGTGGTTCATACTCTGGTTAGTTTTGCTGAACTATTTTAAAATTTATATTCTTTGTTACACTTTAAGCTGTGTGACCTTGGGCAAATCACCTAACTACTGGGAGCCCCAATCTTCTCATTTAAAAAAATTGGGGATAATCAAACTTATGGGATAGTTTTGAGACTTGAGTGAAATGATTTTAGTAAAATGCTTTGCAAAATTTAAAGTGCTGCATAAATGTCAGTCGTTAGTACCTAATTCATTACCTTGAGGTCAGGGAATGTCTTGCGTTGCCTTTGTGTCTCCATTGCTTCCTATGGTGCCTTGGACATAGTAAGCTCTTAATAAATGTCTGTTGGCTGCTCTCTTGATTGATCACCTGCCATGGCCAGCAGTGGAGTTGGAAAGTCTAGGCAGAGCTGGCCAGAGCTTTTCCCACTAACCCTTCTGTTCACAACTAGCAAGATAGAGATGCAAGGAAGGGGGAAGCTCTGCCGACATGTGTTTTGGGGGAGTGGGTGGATTGGGGGTGTGGCATGTGCCTTGAGTGTGTGGAAGAGATGGGACAAAATTGGTTTGGGTTGGGAGAATAAAATTGGCTCAGAGTAAGAACTGGAGATGACTAAAGCAATGCGGTGGGCTCTAACTAGTAATTTACACTGTGTGCTACCTTGCTCCTTGTCAATTGAAAAAAAAAAACCCAGTAAAATAAAATAAAAGCTAGAAATATAGGAGTAGGAGGGAGAAAAAGAGGAACGGTGGGAGGTGAAGAAATAGGAATAAGCCAAGGACTGGTCTCCTTCCTGAACCCTTCCCACGTTCTCCCACTCTTCCTGTCTGTGCTCATTTACTGAGGAGAGCTAGGTTTCAAAGACTGTTAGAAGTATCAGAGGAACATAGCTTTAGAGCAGAAAGGGACCTCAGAGACCATCGAGTTGAACTCATTTTACAGAAGAGGAAATGGGCCCAAAGTGGTGAAGTGGCTTGCTCAGATTCACACAGGTCATGTTTGAGGCAGAATTTAACTCAGATCCACCTTCCTCCAAGCCCAGCACTCTAGCTACTGTGCCACCTACCTCATGGACTTCTGCATAAGTATTGGAATTGTAACCCTTCCTGTGTACCCCCCTCCTCAATTATTTTAGATGTATTTTATATATACTTAAGGGTGTTGTTAGGTTCAAATGAGATAATGGAGGTAAAGTACTTTTCATGCCTTCCAACACTATATAAATATATTAATACTAATATTATTATACTCCAGTTTGGTGATGAGTTCATTCCCCTAGCCTTTGACTGAAATTCTGCTGAGCTCAAGATGTGTGTAGAGCAATAGAGGGTGTGTTAGTAAATATTTAACAGCCTTCCTAAAAAAAGTATGCATTTACTTTCAAGTTCAATCAGTATTATTAATACTTTCTTAAGTCTAGACAATAAACAAAACAATAAATCAAGCCCAGATTTGTAGCATTAGTTAATTTCTGATCTGATTTCTAGTACTCAGCACAGTGCCTAGTACATTATAGATTCTTAATAAATGTTGACTGGTTGATTACAAATGCTTACACTGAAAATTTAACAATCAGCTCTACCAAGTTGGTTAGGGCTGGCTCCAGTACACCCCTGCATATACTTATATAAAAGAGGGATCCTATCTATTGGTCTGCAAGTTCAATATAAGTCAATAACCTGATAGAGCAGTGAAATCAAAAACAAAAAAAAAGCAAACAAAAAGAGACTTCATCAAAAGAAGCACATTTTTTAAAAGGAGATAGTAAAGCTCTCCACAACCTGGCCCTAACCTTCTTTTCCATCTTTATTACATACCATTCTCACTACATTCTGGTGGTATATACTCCATTTTCCTTTGTATTATTTGTTACCTATGTCTTCCTCCCTACTGGATTACAAGTTTGTAGAGGCCATAGACTAAGTTTTAATTATATTTATGTGACCCATAGGGCCTACCATAGTGTGGTACACAAAGTAGGTGATCAGAAAGTTTGAAAAAACATTTATGGTATAAATGAGTGAATGAATAAATGAATAGGAAACTATTTTTGTAAAATTTCTTCATGCTGATAGCACATATTGAAGTAAAGTAGTACAATGCTATTCAAGTCTTCAGATGATAGAATATTTAATAAATTAACCACACTTTTTATTCTTTGTTAAAGCATGTTTATTTATTTAACATTCATATTTTTCTTTAAATTTTGAGCTGTAAACTCTCTCTCTTGAGTCCCCGCCCATGGAAAAGGCAATCAATATCATACCCATCATAATATGAAGTCATGTACAACATATTTCCATATTCACTGTGTTGCAAAAAATGCCACAAAAATTAAGTGAAGAAACATGCTTCAATCTGCACACAGAGTTCAATAGCTATCTCTGTAGGTGGACAGCATTTTTTTTATTATGAATCCTGTGGAACTGTCTTGAATCATTGCATTGATTGGAGTAGCTAAGTCTTTCACAGTTGAGCATCATTACAACATTGCTGTTATTGTGTACAATGTTCTCTTGGTTCTGCTTGCTTCATTCTGCATCAGTTCATATAAGTCTTTCTGGGTTTTTCTTGGACCATCCCCTTTGTTATATCTTATAGCATAGTAGTATTCCATCATAATTGTATACTTCAACATGATCAGTCATTTCCCATTGATGGGCGTCCCCTTACTTTCTAATTCTTTGCCACCAGAAAAAGTGCTTCTGGAGATATTTTTGTATATATAGGTCCTTTTTTTTGATCTCTTTGGGATATAGACCTAGCAATGGTACTGCCGGGTCATAGGATATGTACAGTTTGATAGCCCTTTGGGCATAGTTGAAATTGTTCTTCTGGTTGTACCAGTTCACAGCTCCATCATCAATGCATTAGTGTCCCTATTTTTCCATATCCCCTCCAGCATTTGCCGTTTTCCTTTTCTGTCATGTGAGTCAATTTGATATGTGTGGGGTGCTACCTCAGACTTGTTTTAATTTGTATTTCTCTATTACTCAATTTAAGCATTTTTACCCCCATATGGCTGTTGATGGTTGTGATTTCTTCTTCTGAAAAATTGCCTCTTCATATCTTTGACCATTTATCAATTGAGAAATGGCTCTTATTTTTACAAATTTGGTTCAGTTACCAATATGTTTGAGAAGTAAGGCCCTTATCAGAGAAACTTCTTATAATTCCGGGCTCCCCCCCCCCTGCCCCTATCCTGCTTTCCCTCTAATTTTGGCTTCATTGGTTTTATTTGTACAAAATCCTTTTAATTTCATATAATCAAAATTATTCATTTTACTTCCTGCTACCCTCTCTATCTCTTGTTTGGTCATTACATTCTTCCCTTTTCTATAGATCTGACATAGATGATCCCCAAATTTACTTATGTTATCACCTTCTATGTCTAAATCACGTACCCCTGTTGACCTTATCTTGGTATACAGTGTTAGATGTTGGTCTATACCCAGTTTATGCCAGACTGGTTTCTAGTTTTCCCAGCAATTTTTGTCAAATGGTGAGTTCTTGCCCTAAAAGCTTGGATCTTTGAGTTTATCAAATAGATAACTATACCATAGATTACTATGGCTATTTCTTCTGTTACTAGGGTCATTTCTTCTGTGTATTGTGTACCAAATTAACCACATTTAGTACCAAATTTTTCTAAGCATGAAATGTTCCTAAAATTGTGCCCACTTTAAAGCACTTTATAAACCTAAGAAAAAAGTTTTACATCAAGCCACATGAATCTTATATTCTCCTGCATTAACTTATAATCAGTCTGGATGGCTCAGGTTCCCTTTGGGGAGAAAGTTAATGTTTAACTTAGGTGGAAATGAAAAGCAAGGTGGGGACTTTGACACAGTTGAATGAGCAACCTCAGTTGCTAGTGGTTATCTTTGAATAACCCATTGTTAGCCTACTTTCAAATAAGTTTTTTGGGGCAATCCTGAAAGGAGTTTGTTTAAAACTGGGTGAGGTCTTTAGAAACAATGTGGTAAACACAGTAATGTCAATTTTTGAATTAGAGCCTTACGTATTGTGATCATTCTTTTGCAAATTTAAAAATAGGGTATTTTGAAATGACTTGGACTACTGTAGCTATTGAGGCAGATCAAGGCTACCTGACTTAAGGAGGGAATTCTGAGTTATTTTTTTTGGTCACCCTCACAATGGCTTGAAAAGAAAGGGAGAAAATATTGTAGGCAAAGAGATCAGCCATGGTCCACTAGGTTCCAGGACTTCAGGGATCTCAAAGCAAAATCAGGAGCAAGGCCAAATTTGAAATCAAAACCTTATAAGGGAAGAAAAATAATGATATATTATAATTTCTCTTTAACTTGTACTTCCTTCCTTAGGATACATGCAAATGTCCTTCAAACCACCCATCCCCAAGTTAAAAAAAGGCCTTAATCCCATATCTGGCTCATTGACTTTCCCTCTTATAACCAGCAGCACAGTGGATAGAATTTTGGACTTATAGTTAGATAAGACCTTAGTTCAAATCCTGCCTGAGATACTATTTAGCAGTGTGACGTTGGGCAACTCACTTAACTTCTCTCAGCCTCAGTTTCCTCATCTGTAACACGGGGATAGTAATAACACTTACCTCCACAGACAGGCAGGCCCCTTTTCAACCTTTACAGCCTTCTTATGCTTTACTCCACTCCTTGTGCTCTAGAATCCAAAGACACTGACATTCTTATGCCTCATAACACTCCATCTCCCAGTTCCATGCCTTTTGCTGGCTTTTCTCCATGCCTGGAATCCTCTCTCTCCTCACCTCTGCCTTTTGGTACCCCTGGCTTTCTTCAAGTATCAACATAAATCTTATCTTTTGCCAAAGCCCTTTCCCAATCTTTTTCACTGCTCATGCCTTCCTTCTAAAATTACCTCCAATTTACCCTGTGTGGGGTCTTGATTGGTGAGAACTATAAAACACAGTAAGAAGTGAAAGCCATAAAACTTAAACTCTGTGAAAGGTGGAAGCCTGCACGTGGTGACCTGTTAAAATCATAATTCAGACATCATTCAGCGTCATAACTTAGATAATGTGTCCAATAAAAGTTGTAACATGAACATGGTGGCCATTTTGTGACTAGCACATGACCTGCACACAATCCTATGTTTGGGCATTTACCCAATAATGTTGGCTTAATGCCCAGGCTTGAAAATGAGTTCATTACTAAACAGAAAACCCAAAATATCCACCAATCAGTAGTGATGTACTCCATTGGTCTTCCTGCCTTTGTCTGATGTCTATAGCTACCACGGATGTTTTGGGGGATCTTTACAAGGATCCACTGAATCATTTGGCTGCCACTCTATATTGCCCCTGCTTGTAAGTCATAGTAAGTAATCATAATGATTACTATAATCAACCTGCAGCTCCTTGGCCCCTTCTTTTGGTATTGAGCTCACTCACATTATGGGGGGGGGGGTACAGGGTTCCCCAGCCAGCGGAATTCCAGACCTTACACCCTTTCTATGTCATGTATGTATGTAGGGATTCACATGTTGTCTCCCCCATTGAAATCTGAGCTTCCAGAAGGCAACTGCTTTTCTTTTGTTTGCATCCCCAGTACTTAGCAAGGTACCTGACACATAACAAGTACGTAATAAATGCTCATTGACTACCTCATTGGGTTGTTGAAAGGATCAGATGAGATTACATATGTAAAGCACTTTGCAAACCTTAAAGAGCTATATAAATGATCTCTATTATCAAGATTATATCCTTTCTAGTGTGTTCTGGCTCACTCTTTCTGGGAAGGCCTGCATATCTCCCTCAGTGCTTTAGGGTACTTTCAGGGGTTGGAGGTATCTTTTTTATTACCATTATCTCAAGCCCCCCACCAGCTATGTTTCCTCTACTGTTAAGTGCTAGTAAGTAGCACTCCTGTTCTATTTAACCCCTTAACCTCAATTAGCTTTTACACTGAGGCATTTATTTTGAAGATACAGCAAGAACAAAGTATAGACATTTCTCCCTCTACCTTAGGGGTGTACTCTCCATCAGATCACATTGATTTCTGGGGAGAATAGGTTCACTCTTAGCTCATTTCCTATGTAACATTGGCCCCACCAGATGTGGCATAAGTGCCTGATAAATCCTCATCTTAGCCACCACTGGACTGGGTCCCAACTGTTATACTATGCTCCACAGGGAATAGATGAAGTTATGATGGCAAGATATGAATTCTGGAACATTGAGATAAAGGGGTGACCTGATTTTTCCAAACTCACAAGATTGGGGGGGTCCAATCCCTTTGGCTAGAACAGTAAAGGACAATCATGGAAGCCAAGACCTCAAGGCCTATTTATTTCACAAGGCCATATGGCCTGAAAGGTGAGAAGGTCCCAAGGTCTCTCTCTGTTATAGGATGTCTGTTATTGGATATTGGGAGCCAAACCACAAGACTGCAGTGGAATAGAATAAGACCAAAGGGGCTGTGCTGTGATAGTCCAATCAAAAGAGGCTTCCCATTTACCATATTGCTAGACAACTAGAATCAGTCATGAAATCTAGTCTAACGTTTTAGAAAGACATGCTCTACAATCTTTCCAAGGGATTTCTGACACACAATCACCACCATCCAGGAAGTAGTGTCTCTGTGTCAGGAGATTCCATCAGAGGCACCATGTATGTGTATCAGACTTCCTTACACTAATCTGATGGCCCAATTTCACATAATAGTTCTTCCTGAGAAGCCAATAGAAATAAATTAATATTGGTTGGGATTATCAGTGGAGGCTTCATAGAAGAGATGAGAAGAGCTAAGATAAAGTATGAGATGGGAAGCTTGGTGCTTGTCAGAGACGAGGGGAGAAAACATTCTAGGCAGAGAGAAGAGTATAACCAAAATAGGAAGTTGGTTGACAGGCACATTTTCATCTATCCAGCAATGTATGTCACACACACACACACACACACACACACACACACACACACAAACAATTGACAGCTAGTTGGTGCAGTGGATGGAGCAAGAAGTCAAGAAGACTTGAGTTCAAACTCAGTCTCAAACAATTCCTAGCTGCGTGACTGTTGGCAAGTCCTTTAACCTCTGTCTCAGGCTCCTCATCTATAAAATGTGGATAGCAACAATTACCTAACAGGATTTTTGTGAAGATCAAACGAGGTAATATTTTTAAAGTACTTAGCATGATACCTGGTACATAGTAAGCGCCGTATAAACGGTAACTATTATTAAGATTCTGGTAGTTGCACCAGTTATTAGTAGAGGAGAATGAACTAAGTTATATTCTTGGTATGGTTATAGGAAATCATTTTTTTAGGCAGTGCTGAAACTCAAGAAGCAATGAAAAGATCGGCAAAGGGAAGTTTGCAAGATGAGAAGTCAACTTTGGTAGAAAGTAGTGGCTCCCAGATAATTTAGAGCTGATAGGAACCTTAGAAATGGGTGGTGTGACCAGTATGTTATAAAAGTCAAGAAAAGGGAAACGACATACTCAAGGTCATCCATGTGTATTGGTAATTAAGGTGGGACTTTTTTTTTTTTTACTGTTGTCTCTTTTAGCACTTATTTAATGGAGTGCCCTTGATGAGTCCAGTCTTTGTTTCTTTGATTAAATTAGGAGTCTTTGATGACCTCCTTGCCTCGAGGGAAAGCCTGGGTTGCATGGGTTTGAATGACATGTTTGTGGCGCCAGAGGCTTTTAGGCCACATGGGTTTGAGTCCCAGGTCTGTGACACTTTTAGGTCATGTGCGTTTGCATTGCACATTGTGATGCCCTTTGACCCCGAACAAAATATATAAACCCAGAGGTTGGTGTTTCTCCCTTGGGGCTCTCAGTCACTCGAAGAGTGGCATGGGACTCTGGGCAGCCATTTTAAGAGCCTCCCGGCTTGTATACCTAGATGTTGATGCTTTCCTGGTAACTATAAATTGTGATTTGGTCTGTTTATATTGTGTGTGTTTGTAATTTGTTTGTGTTTCCTCTGAAGTTCAGGTTGCTGGCTTTTCCTCCTGAACTAAGTGAATGATATTTGTATGTTGGATTAAAGTAAGATTGTTAACCCCTTAATGTTGCTTTCCTTAGTATAGCAGATAAAAGAACCTGTGCTGGTAGCTCTTATTGATGGTCTTGTTGGGTCTTATACCTCAACAGCAGCTGCTAGCTGAATTGTTGCTACACCATGTAGCAGAGATCAAAGACTGTGATTTCACCAGTATAGGGGACTCCCAGGTGAAGAGATTTCTTCTACCAGTGCAGATAGGCATATTATCTGCAACTTATAGTCTTAGAGCTCACCTTGAGGATTAAGGGGTTACATGACTTTTTTAGAGTCACTGAGCTAGTATGTGTAAGAGTCAGGTGTCCTGACTCAGAAGTCATCTATCGCTGTCTACAAATGATAAAACCATAGACATATATTTACAGGTCATCCTAAAGACCATCAAGTTTTCTGTTTTCAAGTTTAGAAGAGAAAACCAAGGTCCAGAGAGGTTAAAATACACTGTACTTTCTATTACATCATTTTGCCACTTTGTAGGATATTCCAGATTGTGTGAGAATGAGTCATGAAAAACAAAACTATCAATTTAAAAGAAAAGAAAAAGGTGAACTTATTTATTATCAAGACATTGAAAATGCTTCAGATGTAGAGTTGAGGACATCTTTAAACTCTTTAGAGTTAAATTGAGCCCTCTGGGTTCTGTGGAATCTATTATTTTAAGTAAAAAATAACACTATTAATATTAGTAATTAAACAAAACAGAAACATAACTGCAGTTGCATAAGTTTGTCAATTAAAATTTTTCAATTTATCTTAGATATTGATTGATGTGGGGAACTCTGCTATTAGAAGAGAATCAGGAGGGAGATAGAAATATTTTAGAAATGTTGAATGTGAACTTTTGGTCACTTTCACAGTTTTCAAAGTGTGATGGAGCTGGTTTTAATTTTGAGAAGAAGCATGGAGTGGCAGAAAGAGAGCTAGACCTGTGAGAAGATTAAGGTTTGATTCCCAGTTCAGTATGACATTAATTATATATCCATATAAATGTTTGTATGTATATGTATGTACATATATATATACATACATATGAATCACCCTGCTGATTATAGTTTTATTATAAAAGTATTTAAATATATAATGTTTTGTCCTTTTGCATAGTCATAGAAGATTACTGTTTTTTTGTACTATGCCCCTCCACACTCCTACTCTATTCTCCCTCTTCCTCCCTATGCTGATGAATTTAGTATATTAGAGGAAGCTAAGTAATTCAATGGTTAGAGTGTTAGGCCTTGAGCCAGGAAGACCTGAGTTCAAATGTGATCTCAGACATGTATTACCTGTGTGACTCTGGGCAAGTCACTTAACTTCTATCTGCCTCAGTTTCCTTATTTGTAAAATGGGGATAATGGTAACATCTACCTCCTAGGGTTATTGTGAAGAATAAATGAGATACTTTTTAAAAAGTACTTAGTACATATTAGGCACTCAGTAAATGATTATTTCTTTCTTTCCCTGGGACAGAAGCTCAGTGATCTCAGTTCTAGTCCCAGCTCTGACATTAGCTGTGTGATTTTGGTAGTCATCTAGATTCAATGGGGCTCAATTTTCTCATCTGTAAAATGAGGTCAGATTGGATGATGAGTTTATAAACATCTATCTAACTCTCTCTCTCACCAGCTCTCATCTATTATCTATCATCTGTCTATTATCTATCTCTCTGTCTATCTATCTGTCTGTCTATCTATCCATCTATCTAATCTATCATCTCTCTCTTTATCTCATAATTCAAGGCTATCTTTCAAATAAGCAAGGACCCTGGGTGCCTCCTTAGTCCACTGTCAGGATCTTATCTTGGCCTGGTTAATGACAGGTCTTATATCAACTTGTGGGCCATCATAGGAGACCTTTGGCGTTTCCCTGCTTGGAACCAGTCCACTAAGCCACTTCCAAGTCATTTACAAGTTCTGCTGCCTCAGATAGACTCTCCCTTTTCTTCCTTTTCTTTCTAACTTTAGCCCCCTTATGTGTATTGTTTTCCCCTTTAGAACATAAGCCCCTTAAAGGCAGGTACTGTATTTTCTCACTGCTCTTTGGTTCCTCAGTGCTTAGCATAGTATACCTGGCACATAATCAGTGCTTAAGACATGGTTAGTTTTTTTAAATTGATTAATCCAGACAGCATTGTGCACAGCTGCATTAGGAGTTTTACTTACCTTCCAAACATCATAATGTAGGAACCTTAGATTCAATTATATGCGAGACATATACACTATTGAAAGTATTAGTCATTAAAATTTGCAGCAGACTTTTACTCTCATTATTTGTACTTCTTCAACAGTGTAGCTCACAACCCATACCTTTTCATCCCATAAATTTTGCAGGGCTGCATGGGAAAGTAGCCTTAAGGTCTCCAAGGGAGTCCATCCAATGCACTAAAGGACTTTATCTAGCTTTCCTAACATTTCACTGAATATTAGGGCAGCACAGAAACCCAACCTACCATCCTTCTCACTCCTTACAAAGATGGCTCATGTTTTCCGTGACTTTTTGCAGACTGTTTGCCCTTGGTAATATGCTGTAGCCTCTCTCTCTCTCTCTTTCTCTCTCTCTCTCTCTCTCTACACATATATATATATGTATATATATATATATATATATACATATATATATATATACATATATATATATATACATATAGTTCCCTTGCTATTTGAGTGACCCACATTGATACTTTTTGGGGTGCAGTATTCTGTGATTCACAGCCATATAAAATCATGAGAATACTGGCATTAAAAAGCAGAGTCTTGTTCCAGGGGGAAACCAAGGGTCCTGAAAAGCATCGTGTAACTTCCCAAAGGCTGTCTGACCAGTAAATTCTGGGGCCAGCTCATTAGCTATCTGTAGTGTCTGTCAATCAATGTATCCATCCTCAAGCACTTATAAAGTACCTACTATGTTCCAGACACTGCAGTGTTTTATATACATATATCTGGAAAATGAGGATAATAGCATCTCTACCTCCCAGGATTGTTGTGAGGATAAAATAAGATGTTTGTAAAATGCTTTACAAACCTTAAAACTCTACGTAAATGGTAGCTATAATTATTACTTTTACATATATGTGTGTATGTATGTGTATATCTATGCATATTATATATGTATACACACATATAGGGAGCTAGATGGTACAGTGGATAGGGGACTAGGTCTGGAGTCAGGAAGACTCATCTTCATGAGTTCAAATCTGGCCTCAAATACTTACTCCTGTGTGACCCTGGGCAAGTCACTTAACCCTGTTTGCTTCAGTTTCCTCATCTATATAGTGAGCTGGAGAAGGAAATGCAAACCACTTTAGTATCTTTACCGTGACAAGAAAACCCAAAATGGGGTCACGAAGAGTCAGATATAAGTGAAAAATGACTGATCTGAACAGATGTATATGCGCACATATATACCATCATACATATATGCATATATATTGCATACTTATATATACATAGACACATTGCTATGAAGAGGTGGTAACAAGAGGTGGCTTGTTGTAGTAGGTAGGGAGCTGGCTTTGGGGTCAGGAAAACCTGGGTTCCATTCCCATTTCTGACTATACTAGGTGTATGACCCTAGAGGGACTTAACCTCTCCACCTCCCAGACCGCTCTCTAAGAACAGAAGCTGAAACTGAAGAGCAGGTGCAAGTCCACATTTTCAATAGGGGAATTCTTCACTCAGTACTCTCTATAACCATAAAATCACAGGTCCAGCTCCTCCCTTCATCATATATGTTTTTAATAGGCTAGATCTGTGATTTCCAGAGCTTAGGGAACTCTCAGATGAGGAACCTAGCTGTGTCAATGCAGACTGTTTTTCTGAAACTTACAACCATAGAAAGTTTGTCAGGACCTTTGAATTACATGTCCTCCCTGTGAATCTTCTATGTGCCTGTTTATATACTGTTTATGCGTGTACCAATGGAATGTATGATCCTTGAGGACAAGGACTGGTTTTACCTTTCTTTGTACCAGTGCTTAGCATGATGTCTGGCATATAGTAGGAGTTTAATACATGCTTGTTGAGGGGCAGCTAGGTGGTCCTGGAGTCAGGAGCACCTGAGTTCAAATCCAGCCTCAGACACTTACTAGTTGTGTGACTGTGGGCAAGTAACGAGAGAGAGAGAGAGAGAGAGAGAGAGAGAGAGAGAGAGAGAGAGAGAGAGAGATTTAAAAATGCTTGTTGAGTGAATGTTTGATTGACAACTGTGATAGCAACATTGAAATTCTCATTGCTTTTACTTGCTTTTATACCTGGCTTACGGATCAGTCAATGATGGCAAGTACTTGATGACCCCTCAGCCTACACGTGCAAAACTAATTAATTATCTTTTAAAAAGTAATGGAATGGTAAGAACTCTGGACTTGGAGTCAGAGGACCTGGATTCAGTCCTGACTCCGTAATTATTTTCCTATATGACTTTGGAGATGTTACTTTCTTTCTAAGTCTCAATTTTCTCACCTGTTAAAACAAAAATGAGGGATTTAGACCTCATGATCTCCGAGGTCCCTTCTGTGATTATAAATGAAACAATCATTTTACCAAAAAGCTAAGAAAAGGCCATATTTCATTTTATGTCTTCTCATCCTTTAGGCTGAAAGCTCTTTGTTATGAAGGAGTAAGCAAGTCCCTTATAGATTACATTCTTTGTAGGCTCAGAACCCCAGGAATATTTCTTCACTGTTTATTTTTTTAATATTGTGTGTATGCGGAAACGGATCCGTAAGAAATCTGACATTCTTACCATGCTTTTCTTTGCCAAAAAAAGCAATGCTTTTTCAGGTCTCTGGGCAAGTTTAGTAAATTCTTTTCAGAGAAAATATTATCCTAGAGCTACTGATTTCTGTCTGCATGGCAAGATCCCAGTTCCCTTCTCTTTGTTTTTCTTCTACTTCTCACCTGGGCCAGCCTTGTTTCACTATTTCTGGCTATAGAGATTTCAATGTATTTCTCGGCACCCCCCCCCCAAAAATCCACTTCATTACCTCTAAAAGGACAGGATTGGAGATATTGTAACTGGAAAGGACTTTGGTGATCATTAGGGGCCCAATCCTCTGTTACAGATGAGGAAGCAAAGACCAAGAAAACTGACTTGCCCAAGATTACAAAGATGGTAAGTGGCAGAATCAGTATTTCAGCTCAGGTCCACTCCACTCAACTCAACTCAGTTCAAGTATTTGTTGTACTTCAGGCCCCATGGTAGGCACTTGTAATACAAAGACAAAGCTAACCAGTGGCCAGTTGTGATGGTGCCAGCCTGCTACTGGGAGAGGCTGAGGCTGGTAGATTGCTTGAGCTCAGGAGTTCTGAGCTGCAGTAGGGTTAAAGTTGATTATTTGTCTGCACTAAGTCTGTCACTAATATGATGAGTTTCTGAATTCAGGGGATACCACCAGACTGCATAAGGAGAGGCAAACCAGACCAGGTTATAAATAGAACAGGTCAAATCTTCCCAATTAGCAATGGGATTGGGTTTGTGAGGGGCCCTTGTATCTCCATTCTCATACCCCCAAAAAAAGAAGAAAGGAAAAAAGAAAAAGAAAAGAAAGAAAAGAAAAGAAAGAAACAAAAATCTGAAAAAAAAGAAGTCCTTGCTCTCAAGTAGTTTTCATTCTTCTAGGAGGCAAGGAAAAATAGTATATAAAAAACTAAGTAAACCTAAATTACTGTATATACAAAATAATTTCAGAGGGCTAAGGGTAGTGAATAATAACACTAGGGAGTCAGGAAAGATCTTATAGGAAATGCATTTGAGCTGAGCTTGGAAGGGCTTGTTTGGACCTCAAGTGTCATCCTTCTTCAATCTTTCCTTCACACAGTTGCTCAAATGACCACGCCATTCCTCTGGTCAACAAATGCCAGTGGATTCCTTTTGCCATGAGAATCAACTTAAACTTCTCTGTTTGGTATCAAAAGCCCTTCATAGCTGGGAGCCAACCTAATTTACAAGACTTGTTACATATTATTTCCTTCACATATGCTTTGACTCAGCAGGATTGGTCTTGTTGTTTCTCACAGATGACCCAACTCCCTGGTCTTCGTGCCTGTTGGGTTCTTTATTCCTGGAACATGCTACCTTTTTACCTCCATTTCTTAGACCCCTAAGTTTTGTTCAAAGCTCAGGTTTGATACAACCCTTGGTTGTACATCCTTAATATACTCAGATTCCAAAGCCTTTTCCATCTTGGTGTTACATTATGTTTATTTTATCTGTCTATACATCCATCCATCCATCCATCTATCCATCCATCCATCTCAAAAAAATGTTAATTCTTTGAGGAAAGGAACTGTGTAATTTTACCAAGCTTAGCACCAAGCTCAGTGCCTGGTACATAGTAAATACTTAATAAATGCTTGTGGCTTGCTGGCTTGATTCTTTTGGATACTCAAACCCTGTAGTCCACTAGTAAGACAGTTAATGGAGCATTTTTAGTAGTTGGCAAATATTCATTGAGCATTTACTGCAGACTAGCCCTGAATTGTACCCTGTGGGAAGCATAAGAAAAGTGTAAACCATGGCCCCCTCTCTCAAGGAGTTTATAGTCTAACCAAAAAGAAAAGAATAACATGTCAGAGCTAAAGACCAGTAGAAGATAGTACTGGGTTAATACAAGAGCTAATTTGTAAATGCTTGAGAAATTTAGGGGACATCAGCTAATGATATGAGTGATCTAGTAGTATGTAAATGGTTGTTGTTACTATTTACTGAGAGGAATACTGGAGTGGGAATAAATGTACATGGTTTCTACTCCCAGCTCTGCTTCTAACTTACTGTGTAACATTAGACAAGTCACTTGACCTTTCTGCACCTCACATTCTCCCTTCTGTAAAGTAAGGCAAAGTTGTCTACTGTGGATGATTTCTAATGTTTGTTTTCAGAGTATATGAGTAGGGTGAATCTTGGGCAAAATATTAAGGTTGCCTTGGGTATTCTGTCCTTATGCTCTTGTCCCTCTACTTCCTAAGCCCCTATCCAATGCCTCATTACTGAATTGGCAGTCAACTAATCATTGAATCAAAATCACAGACTTTTCCAGTTGGAAGGGACCTTAGTGGCTACTTTGTCCAACCTTTACGCATTGATGACTTAGAATTATCCACGGGTTAGCTAAGACAGTATAAGAACATCTGACGTGCAAGCCTTGGAGTTCTGTGGCAGATACACTTACACTGAAGTTTGGTGTACCCTGTTACCATACCATGGTAGATATCTAAGGTAATATATGCTAGTAATAGCAATTTGACTGGCAGCTGCTGTGGGGGTATAAGACCCAACAACACCAGCAACAAGAGCTGCCAGCACAGGTTCTTTTGATCTGCTTTTCTAAGGAAAGCAACTTTAAGGGGTTAACAATCTCACTTTAATCCAATGTGCAAATATCATTCACTTAGTTCAAGAGGAAAAGCCAGCACCTTGAACTTCAGAGCAAATACAAGTAAATTACAGAGACAATGTAAACAGACCAAATCACAATTCATAGTTACCAAAGAACGAATGAGTCTGGGTTAGCAAAGCTGGGGAGCAGCTACAACAGCTTGCCCAGAGTCTCAACACTCCTTCCATAAGTGAGCCCCAAAAGTCACATGCCAATCTCAGGTCTTATATACCTGTCTCTGGGCCCTGGGGCACTTGATTACCTCAGTGCTGAGAAGCATCAAACAAAGAACTGAAAAGTCCCATTTTGCTGACCATTACATTTGAAAGGCAAGACTCATCAAAGGTACTTAAGCACTCCAAGACAAAAAGATCCCATTTTACCTACTCCATTCAAAGGCCAGAATCATTAAAGGCACTTAAGAGAAGAACAGCAAAACTCCCTGCCCTGATTACCACTACAATGCTTCACACCTGCATGGTGTTAGGACATGGTGCTGTTTATCCAGAACCCACTGGGACAAACCAATGCAAATAGCTCATTGAATACATATACTACTGGGCTCTGGATAGGCCCCACAGACTTTAAAAAGTACTTGCTGGAACTCAAAATTTTAAAAAATGAATGTTAAATCATTTTTACATGTAATTGGGAAATACTTAATGAAATAAATAAAAAAAAACAAACTACCTGCTGGAAACCTGCACAAAGCAGGCAACCCATCAGGAACCCTGACCTTGGCTACCTAGCCAACCCTTTTGTTGATGTCATGTGTATGCATATTTATGTCTTCTCTCCTTACCCCACCCTTATGACCTGTCTTCTCCCTCTGGAGTATAAGAATCTATCATAGATTGTTTTGCTTTTCTTCTGATGTTTTTTCTTTTCTTTTCTTTTTTAAAAAATAAATATGTAGTATATTTTGCTTAGAAAACAAGTGAGAGTAAAACCACTATGTCCCAAGCCAGGCCTTCCCACTTTTTGACTGCTCTAAATCGTTTGGAAATTTTTCCTTCCATGAAGCCTAAATTTGCAGTTTCTATCCTCCTTTCCCTCACCCCACCCCGTTCTTCCCTCTAGGGCCAAGTAGAAAAATTCAGATTTGTCTTTGACATGACTTTCCTTCAAATACGATTATCATATCACCCCTGTGTCTTCTCTTCTCCATGCTAAAATGTTCCTTCAAGACATCCCCATGACATAGACTCAAGGCCTTTCACCAACTCAATGACTTTCTGGATACTCTCCAGTTTCTTAATATCTTAATATCTTGCTTCACTTGGGATGCCCAGAATTTATCATATTACTCTAAGTTCAAATCTTTCAAGTGAAAATTTCCTAATTATCAGAACTATCAAAGGTGGTATAAAGTCATTATGAAAGGAGTGAGTTCTCTGTAACTAGAGTTTTTCAATCAAAGGCTACATCATGATTTGTGGACTATGTTCTAGAAAGAATTTTTGTTCTGATTTGTTTTGGATTAAATGAGTTCTGAAAGTCCCTAGAAATATGAAATTCTGTGGTTCTGTCATTTTTGATTTTGAGAATGCCCTGAAGATGTTAGCTGATGAGTGGTCAAAGAGGATATAGAGTGTAGGACCACACCTCGGTTGTACAGAGATGTCAAATATGCAGTGCATATGGCTTAAGGCACCCCTGAGTGAAGCCTGAACTACATTAAAATGGCATTGGGAAATGTTTAACAAAATTAATTTAAATGCAGCATAGATTATGTTAATTTGTTGTCTCCTAAGTCCATATGCAGCATGCAAGGATCTGTTTCTATTTGAGTTTGATGTTACTGGGGAACTAGACTGTATTTGGAGTCAGAAGCCTTGGGTTTGAATCCCAAATCTATTACAGCCCCTGACAATTGGGTTCCATTTATATGATGAGAGGTCAGAAGATGATTCCTAAGGTCTTGTCGAGATCTAAATCCTAAGTTACTTTAAGATAATAGCCTTTACAAGGCTATTTATGTCATAAGACAACATAAAGCAGATAGCCTTAAAGAAATAAAATTGTAATGATGGAATACCTTCTTATTGTTCAGTCATTTCAGTTATATTTGACTTTTTGTGACCTCATTTGCATTTTTCTTGGCAAAGATGCTGGAGTGATTTGGCATTTCCTTCTCCAGATCATGTTATAGATGAGGAAACTGAGGCAAACTGGGTTAAGTGCCCAGGGTCACTCAGCTAGTGAGTGTCTGAGGCTGGATTTGAATGCAGATTTTCCTGATCCCAGGCCCAGCACTCTATCCACTGTGCGACCTCACAGCCCTAGGTATTTTTAGGTTCTACGATGTGCGTTTCAGGTCTAGTGATCTCTGCCCCCAATCCCTCAGCTCTTCTTTTACTCATAAGGACAGCCAGACTTCCTTAAACACATGAAAGGAGTTCAGAACTAGGTTTTAGACTTGAAAGACTTTTCTTGCCCATGACTTTATTTCTGCAAAATGGACTTTTTCACTGTTAGTCTCAGAAAAATTTCTGGGTTGTTTTTAGGCCAGACACAGTTACTGGCAGCTGTTAGAAGAATGGTTATGACTCAGGCCCATGGATCACAAATATTCTATGATAGGGACTTACCTGGATGGATCCCTCCCAGTTTTAACAGCCACTTCCTCCTGGCTCCACAGCTGCCTTTGATGTCTGTCTGTCCGGTATTGTTTTTTGGGGTGGGGGAGGTTGAAAAGAGGAAATGTGTCTGGAGCAACTCAACAGCCTCTGAATCAAAGAGCAGTATTCTACTTCTGATTTTTCAAAAGCAGTGGGCTTTTAGTTTTAACTGAATTCTAATCTCAAATGAAGTCTCATTTAAAACCTGTTCATGAATAGACATTTAGGATAAGAGAAAGAATGCCTTATTCATTGAGATATGTAAATAGTTTGGAAGAGACTAGGAAAAATCTAATCAAAGTATAATTAGTGGAAAGAATATTGGATTCAGAATAAAAAAACTGGGTTTGATTGGCTTTGCTAATTGGTTACTGGGTGACCTTGGGCAAATCACTTAAGCTCTGTGGTCCTCGGTTTTCTCATTTCTAAAATGAAGCGTTGGACTCACCAATCTCTAAATCTCTTTCAGCTCTATATCTATGATCCCCAGTTTTCTCATTTGTAAAGTGAGAGGGTTGGGAGAATGAATGAACAAATTGCTATATGTGATATAATGGAATATCATTGTGCCAAGAGAAATGAAATATATGAAGATTTTTTAAAAAATATGAGGTATATAAACTGATAAAGTGAAATAAGTGTTTGTGAAAGTAATCCACACAATGACTGCAAGAATGTAAACAAAAAGAACAATAAAATGAACTTGAATGTTGTGTAAACATATTGACTGATCTTGTCCTGGTAAAGACATGAAGACATGTACTCCCTCTGTCCACTGGAGACGTGGGGGAAATGATTTTGTGAGGGTGCATATTCTGTGAGATGTGGTCAGGATGTTGGTTGGTTTTGCACAACTGTTTTTCTTTAAAATAAGGGAAGAGTCATTAGGTTGAAAATGGGCCATATCTGGAAACGTCTATGAAAGAAGCAAAAAAAGGGCATAAATAAATCTCTAAGATCTCTAAGATCCCTTCCAGCTCTGCCATTCTGTGATCATTTGCATGTTTGTTTTATGTGGCAAATTCCTGACACTAGAAAATTTCATTGTCAAGTAGGCCATCTTGTTTCTTTTTCATTGGCTTTTTCCACTCTATCATTTGTTTTTAAGCTCTCCTTGTCTCCTGGCTCATTTCCTATTATTTCTTGCAAACATGCCCATATTTCTCCCCCATCTGGAAAAAAAACACCTTCACTTGATCCTTCCATCCTCATTATTGTCCTATATTTCTTCTGCTCTTTGTAGCTAAACTCCTTGAAAAAACCATCTATAACAGGTGCCTTCACTTTCTTTTTACTCTCTTCTTAACCTCTTACAATCTAGCTTCTGACCTTATCATTCTATTGAAATTGCTCTCTTGAAAGTTACCAATGATTTCTTAGTGGCTAAATCTAATGGCATTTGTTCAATTTTCATTCTTTTTGACCTCTCTGTGGCCTTTGACACCAGTAATCACTTTTGCTTCCTTGATACTCTCTTCCCTCTAGGTCTTCAGAGCTGTTCTCCCCCTACCTCTTACTTCTCAGTCAGCCTTCTTGGACCAGCTGGATGTGGATCATCACATCCTCTGAGTGTCTCTCCCACAGAGTTCTGTCCAGGATCTTCTTCTCTTCTCCCTCTATATTACTTCACTTGGTGATCTCATCAGTTCACATTGATTTAATTAATTTCTCTATGCTGATGATGCTCAAAGTTACTTTTCTTGGCTCGATCTCTCTACGGTCCTTTAATCTCACATCCCTGTCAGCCTTTCAGACGTCTCACACTGGATGTACAATTGTCATCTTCAACTCAATGTGTTCAAAACAGGACTCAGAATCTTTTCTAAACTGATGCCCCACTTTTACCTTCCCCATTACAATAGAGGGCACCATAATCCCCTCAGTTCCTCAAACTGACAACCTAGGAGTTATCCTTGACTCCTCACTACCTCTCACCTCTTATATTCAATGTGTTGCTAAGGCCTGTCAATTTTACTTTGCAATATCTCTCTATAATCACTTCATGCCTTGATTATTGCAATAGACTGCTATTGGATCTGCTTACCTCAAGACTCTCCCATTCCAAGCAATCTTCTGTTCAGATGTTAGAGTGATTTTTCCAAAGTACATGTCTAACCATGCCATTCCTTTACTGAAAGAAAAAAAAAAACCCAACTCCAATGGCTTACTATTGACTCTAAGATCAAACACAAAATCCTCTTTTTGGCTATTCAAGACACCTCCCCCCCAACACACACACATCTTTCCACTCTTGTTACATCTTGCTCCCCTTCCTCTACTCTTGATACAGTGACAGTGGCTTCCTGGTTGTTTCACAAATAAGACCCTTTATCTCTAAGCTCCTGGAGTTTATTCTCTCTTTCCCATGCCGGGAATTCTCTTCCTCTTCATCTCTACCTCGTGTTTTATCTGGCTTCCTTTAAGTCCCAATTAAAACTCCATCTTTTTTCCCAAATTCCATTTAAAGTAACTGTAGACAACATAAATTATCTGGGAGTCTACCAGCCAAGACAAACCCAGGAACTATATGAACACATTAGAAAACACTTTTCACACAAATAAAGTCAGATCTAAATAAATGGAAAAACATCAGTTGCTCATGGGTAGGCTGAGTGAATATAATAAAAATGACAGTTCTACCTAAATTAATTTACTTATTCAGTGCCATACCAATAAAATTACCAAAAATTATTTTACACAGCTAGAAAAAATATACAAAAATAACAAAATTCATCTGGAAGAACAAAAGGTCCAGAATATCAAGGGAATTAATAAAAAGAAATGCAAGGGAAGGTGGCCTAGCCATACCAGATATAAAACTGTATTATAAAGCAGCAATCATCAAAACTACTTGGTACTGGCTAAGAAATAGAGTGGTAGAGCAGTGAAATAGGTTAGGTACATGGGACACAGTAGTCAATGACTATAGTAATCTACTCTTTGATAAACCCGAAGACTCCAGTTTCTGAGACAAGAACTCACTATTTGACAAAAACTGCTGTGAAAACTGGCAAATAGTATGGCAGAAACTAGGCATAGACCAACATCTTACACTATACTAAGATAAGGTCAAAATGGGTACAGGATTTAGACATAAAGGATGATATGATAAGCAAATTAGGACAGCAAGGAATAGTTTACCTTTAGATCTATGGAGAATGGAAGAATTTATGACCAAACAAGAGCTAGAGTACATTATGAAATGTAAAATGGATAATCTTGATTACATTAAATTATAAAATTTTTGCACAAACAAAGCTAATGTACCCAAGATTGGAAGGGAAGCAGAAAACTGGGAAACAATTTTTGCAGCTAGTATCTCTGATAAGGGCCTCATCTCTAAAATATATAGAGAACTGAGTCAAATTTATAAGAATACAAGTCATTCCCCAATTTATAAATGGTCAAAGGATATGAACAAGTGGTTTTCAGATGAAGAAATTATAGTCATATGAAAAAATGCTCTAAATCACTATTTATTAGAGAAATGCAAATTAAAACAACTCTCAGGTACCACATAACATCTATCCTATTGGCTAACATGATGAAACAGGAAAATGACAAATGTTGGAGTGATAGGAAAATTGGAACAGTAATGCATTGTTGGTGGAGTTGTGAACTGATCCAACCATTCTGGAGAGCAATTTGGAACTATGCCCAAAGGGCTATAAAACTATGCATACCCTTTGATCCAGCAATACCACTACTAGGTCTGTATTCTGAAGAGATTTTTCTAAAAAAGGAAAAAGACCTATTTGTACAAAAATATTTGTAGCAGCTCTTTTTGTGCTAGCAAATTGGCATTTGAAGGGAAGCCCTTCGATTGGGGAGTGGCTGAACAAATTGTGGCATATGAATGTAATGGAGTACTACTGTTCCATAGGAAATGATGTGCAAGTGGATTTTGGAAACATCTGGAAAGACTAGCATGAACTGATGCTGAATGAAGTAAGCAGAACCAGGAAAACTTTGTACATAGTAACAGCAACATTGTACAATGACCAGCTTTGATAGACTTAGCTCTTCTCAGCAATGCAATGATCTAAGACAATTCCAAAAGATTCATAATGGAATGGAAAATACTATCCACATCCTGAGAAAGAGCAATGCCATGTGAATACAGATGGAAGCATACTATTTTCTCTCTCTCTCTCTCTCTCTCTCTCTCTCTCTCTCTCTCTCTATCTCTCTTTTGTTTCCCGTGGTTTTTCTCTTTCGTTCTGGTTCTTCTTTACAACATGACTAATGTGGAAATATGTTTAATATGATTGTACGTGTATATCTTATATCATATTACATGCCACCTTGGGGAGGGGAAAGAGTTGGGAGGGGGCAAACTTTAGAACTCAAAATCTTGTAAAAATGAATGTTGAAAACTAAAAATTAATTAATTTAAAAAAGAAAGCTTTTTCCCCAACCCCTCTTAATTCTAGTGCCTTCTCTATATCAGTTATTTATTCTGTATGTATCTTCTTTGTATATATTTGTTTGTGTCTCTCTTCCCCACCCCATCACTTCTCACAGGCACACTTCCAATTAATTTCCTTTTCCTTGAGGGCAGAGATTGTCTTTTGCTTCTTTTTGTATCTCTAATGCTACCTGGCACCTAGTAGGTACTTAATAAGTATTTATTACTTGATTGATTGAAAGTGCTGTATTGTGACACTATTATTATTATTTGTAAAATTCCAGTAGATTGTAATGTTTTGGAGAGAAGGAATGATTATTCAAATTACTAAATGAAATAACATGTGTAAACTGCTTTGCCAACCTTAATTATTGTTATTTTGTTTTGTATTTATATACCCAATTATCAGCAAAGTGTTTTGTATATAATATATGCTTTAAAAATGCTCCTAGGATTGGAATAGATATTCTAGCTAAGGTCCCTTCCAGATCTAAATCCTATGATCCTTTAATCCTTGAACAGGAATTTGCATTGTAATAGTAAGTTCTGAAAAACCCACAGACCCAAAGAAACAACTTTTTAAATGTGTAATTTAGGGCATTCCCGATGTGCATTTGGGGGCTTAAATCCCTGCTTACACCCCTGCTTTGTGCCTAATGTAATGACACAGAATTAGCATTGCTTGAATTAAGTCACACACCACTTGATGTGAGGCAGGATGCTAGGAAGCTGTGGTGCAAACCTTGGGCAGATTGAATTGGTTCCCCAGACCCTCCAAACCCCTGCTTACTATGGTTGTTTTGAACCAGACAGCTGTGGCACAGATGAGGCAATTTGAGTTAAATTTGCCATCAAATAGGATAACACGTTACCCCAGATGTGGGCAATCTGTCAGGCTCTGAGCGGTCTATTGATCTGGAGGTGCAGTCCCTCCCAGGCCAACACTTCAGACTGTAACTTACATGTTGTCGGCTTTCTCTCAAGGTCAATTTGCTGGTAAAGAAATTTGCATGAAATATGGTTCAGGAGCAGCTAGGTGACACAGTGGATAAAGCACTGGACCTGGAGTCAAGATGACTCATCTTCCTGAATTCAAATCTGGCTTCAGACACTTATTAGTTGTGTGACCTTAGGTGAGTCACTTCACTCTGTTTGCCTCAGTTCCCTCATCTGTAAAATGAGCTGGAGAAGGAAATGGCAAGCTGCTTCAGTATGTTTGCCAAGAAAACCAAATGGGATCAGAAAGGGTTAGATATGACTGAACAACAAACAGCAAAATGGATCAGGAGGATCACAGTGCTCTGAGGTGACTATCCTAACTTCCACTTGAAGGTCCTCAGAACATAGCTTCAGAATCTAGTGTTTACCCTAAAGGTTGGGGCTGCCTTTCTAATGCTGTAGCCTATAAACCACCACTCATGGGCTTCCACCATGATTACTAGTTTATCTTCAACTAGTCAGCCAAACTTAATTAGCTTTTAGAAAAGGATATTTTTATTAAGATATTATAGTAAGAATAGGTGGGGCGAAACGTTGCCTCTGAGTCTGTGAGACATTCTCTTACTAGAACATACAGAGTGCAGATAAAAGTGGGGTCAACCTTAGAAAGCATTTGTGACAAAGGGATAACTCATGGTAACCTCAGTCCTCAAAATGTTCTCCTTAGAAATGGTGTAGTCTTTTTCTGCTGGATTCTTTGTAGAGCAGTTAATCTGTGTACTATTTGTCCTTAACTCTTTATGCTGATCTGGAGATGCCGCTAGGATGGCAATCTAGAAGTCATCTCAATTTAAGGGAAATGAGACCTAGGGAGAACATATTACTTGGCCAAGGCGACACAGGGAGTTTAGGATAGAAGCCAGAATTGTACTTGACTTGGATTCTGGTACCTGCTCTTTTTTACTTCTTTAAAATTTTGTTAGTTCTTTTGTCATCCCTACTGCCTTAATCTCTATTTATAAAATGATAATCCAACTACTTCTCACTTGATCAATATGCTTACCCTCATCACAGATAATCAATTTGTTGCTTAACAAGACCCTTCTGGAAGCACTATTCTTCGATGCAGAGGAGCCCAGGCAAGGATTGGAATTCCAGGTACTTTGGCAGTCCAATCAGAGAGATATCTGGTGGTAGGTGTTCAAAATACATCATGCCATTGGTCAACACTTGTCTTGTCTTGATGGGGTGCTGGGGTGCTTGTGCTTGGACTCTAATTGTAACATCACATTTCTCCTTAGCCTCTGCTTGGGTGCCTGTGCTTGCACCCAAGTTCTAAAATCACATGTCTCCCTAGCTTCAAAGCACTGGCCCTAGCAGTTCCTCTCCAGTTCAAGGGCAGCATGCCTTAGCAAAACATTTATCTGTCCTCCTGACACTGTGACCAGCTGCACTGATTAGAATTTATTAGTTTGGACTCCTTGTGTATGTGCTAACTGGCTGTGCACTGGGACATAACAATATTTACTACTTACCGACCTTCCTGATATGTATACTAGACATAGTCAAATGTATAGTCCTTTACATTCATCATGTCTAACAAGACATTTGATGGAAGCCACCTGGACATTCCCAGTCACCCGTGACCAATGGTTGACTTAGTGATGTTTCACAGCCAAAACCACACCCCCAGGTAGACCCCCTTGGGCTATTTACCAGTGAACTCTGGGTAAGATACCTGCTTAGTAGATACAAAAAGTGCATATTCCTTTAAGAACTGACCACCCCATAACCACTCCCTAATCCCACCCCAAAACACCTAATTGACAGGTTTCACCCCCAAATCTCATATTTAAACTTTCCCTGTTGCCCTGTAAGGTTGCAGGTTCCCTAAGAACTCTTGCCCACTGTAAAGCATAATAAATCTTTGCCACCTTGACTTAAAGAATGTTTGAGATCGTGAATTCATTCCAGATGGCCCCAACCCTCTCCATTACTCGTGTCTTTGAGGGGCACTCCCTCTCAATGACCCCGTCTGGGAACTCAAGTCTTGGGGTTCCTGGACCTTGTCTCCCCCAACCCCCAAAGTCTGATTTGGCCACATTTTTTCTTTGATAATTGTAAAACCCAGGTGATTTTTGTTTGTTAGTGTAGTCTAATATAGTATACATAATTGGGAAAGAGGAATCAAAATTATTCCAAACCAGGTAACATATTCAAATCAAGACCTACTACTACCTATTCACTTGGAAATATACAAAGCACACCTGAATTTCTGTGCTGGCTCAGAATTCTCCTTTAGAACAAATGAGTTAGATTTAACTCATGATAATGTTCAAACAGTTTTATTCTTTTATTTTGTATTGTTTTCCTTGTTCCGTTTATTTTGCATTGCATCAGGCTGTACAAATCTACCCATATTTTTATGGATTACTAATTTCTAATTGGATATTAACATCCCATTGTTTTTTTCAACTGTATTGGACTTTTATTTCTGTGTTTGACTTCTTTAGTTTGCATGTCTGGGAATATGATTGCTAGGTCAAAAGAATGAATAGTTTAGTCGCTTTTCTTGGATAATTTTAAATTGAAATCTACAGTGGTTGATTTTATATTTTATAACTCCACCAACAGTGTACCGGTATGTATTCCCATAACTCCTCCATCTTTTTTTTTTCCTGTGCTAATTTGCTTGGAGTTAGGTGAAACATAAGAGTTATTTTTTAACATATTTCTCTTTCTATTAGACTTAGACATGCAGTTGAATTTTATATTCTAGTTTGAAAACCTTTTAAAACTGTTTGTTTATATCCTTTGACCATTTATATATGGTGGGATGTCCTATGCACCAGCCATTGTATGAAATGCTGGGAAATATAAGGAAATGGAGGGGGGAAAGTCTTTGCACTCAGGGGGCTTGTAATCTATTCCTTGTTTGGTTAGAATTCCTTCCAAAGCCATAGTTGAGAAAAGTACCTGAGTTTGTTCTTTTCTAATTCTTTTTATGATATTACCATTCAGTTTTCATATCTCTTATGAGCTTATTATAGTATAGAATATAATACAATAAAATTAGCTAGCATTTATATAGCACTTTAAGGTTTGCAAAGTGTTTAGCAAATGTTTTTGTTTTCTCCTCACAACAATCCTAAGAAGTAGGTACTATTATCATCTGCAGTTTACAGATGAAGAAACAGAAAGACAGAGGTTAAATGACTTGCCCTAGGTTACACAATTAATAATTGTCTGAGGCAGAATTTGAACTAGGGTGTTCCCAACTCCAGATCCAGGACTCTATCAACTATGCCACATGCCACATAGAGTCATTGTTATATACTAAAAAAAAAACCAAACAAACCAAAAACCAACTGATTTTTAGTCATGGCATCTGGGTTCCAGCCCAAGTTCTATACTTGCAACCTGTGTAATTTTGAGCAAATCGCTTAACCTCCCCTCAGCTTCAGTTCCTCATTGGAATAGGTGACCTCTGAGGTCCTTTCTGGCTCTAGTTTTATGATCCTATGTTCGTCTAATCCTAATTCCTGCCAAACTACTTTCCTTTTTTATGATGCTTTTCAGAAAGAGAGTCTTTCCTCTAACAATTTATGTTCTTGGGTTTATCAAACACTAGACCACTGTTTTTACTTGCTTCTATTAGATAATGACACTTATATACTGCTTTAACTAGAATATATTATTTCATTTGCATTCCACAACAGTTCTATGAGTTGGATACTACAAATATTCATCCCAAATTACAAATGAGAAAATCAAGACTGAGTATCACACAGTTCAAGAGTATCAAAAGAAGGATTTGAATCTAGCTCCCATATATTGACAATAGTATATTTCGTCTTAATATTTTGTGGTATAGTGAAAAAGTGCTTTACTGGATTCCAGTCCCATCTATCACTCTAACTCTTTGATCCTCAGTTTCTTCATTTCTGAAGTGAGGAAGCAAATGGGGGCAGCTAAATGGCACAGTGAATACAGTGTCAGGAAGACTCATTTTCCAGAGTTCAAATCTGGCCTCAGTGACCCTGGGCAAGTCACTTAATGTTGTTTGCCTTCATTTCCTCATCTGTAAAATGAGATGGAGAAGGAAATGGCGAACCACTCTAGTATCTTTGCCAAATGGAGTCACAAAGAGTTAGACTGAAAATGACTAAACAACAACAAAAAATGGGAAATGATCAGATGATCCTCAAAATCCTTTCCAGTTCCAATATTCTGTGAGTACATGTCTCTGATTTTTCTGAGTATGCCTGCTAACAAAATCTTTTCTGGGGTTTTCTAATAATGTTATTAAATAAGAGGGTTAACCTGTTTCACAGTGAAATAAAAGAACATTTTAAGAGAATTAACATAAATAAATTAAATTTAAACTAAACTAAGAATTCAATGACGCAACAATCTTGACTGTTGAACTTTGATAAAGAGAAAATCTGTACACTCTACCCTAGCTTAAGATTCATTGATATGAAAATCCAGAATCTTAGCTCATATGAGCTTTTATACAGGGCTTTATAGTTTACAAAGTATGTTTACATCAATTATCTTTTTTTGATTCTCATGACACTGAGGTTTGTAAAGTAGGTATGGTTTTCTCCATTTTACTGATAAGCAAACTGAGACTGGAAGTGACAAAGTGACATTTCGAAGAAGACACAATTAGAAAGTGGCCAAACTAGGGTTGAAGCCCAAGTCTCTTGACTCTGATGTTTTGTGCTCTTTCCACCATGTGACCCAGACACTAAATATTTAAAGGGGAAAGCATCAATCATCTGGCAAAAATTTTCTACTACTCTGTTTTATGGAACTATTTGTCTATGTCACATAACTTATCATTTGATTTAAAGAGCCTTAAATTATTCTCTAGAAATTTCATGAAGATTTGTTTTTTTCTTAAAAAATAAAAAGAAGGAAAAGAAATCTGATTAAGTTCCTCAAGGTCAGGAGCTAAACCTCTTTCATGTCCCTACCATGCCTCCTGGCAGTTGTATGAGCACACAGGAGATGATTACAATATTTGTCTTGACTTGTTGATAGGGTATCTTCCTTCCTGAGTACAAAACATGTTTCTGTTTAAAATCTCATTTGTTGCTAATAAAACCAGAATTGAAGGTGTTACTATCTCTATAGTACATCAAGAGATAGAGATTTAAATGATTTACCACAAACCTAGCAAGACAGAATGACATACCAGCAGAACTATAACTGGGTTGGGGGTACAAACGACAAGTGGGGCTTTGTCCCTTCGTTTCTAATGTAGAGGATGATTGAATGCATCTTCATCAGAGTAGAACCAAGAGATCTTAGCACCTAGTGAGCCAGAAGAATTGGTTAGAATATGAAACCACAAGGTGTCTATGAATTAATAGGAGAGGTTGTACCCTCATCTTGATTTGAGAATGCATTTGGTGCCATTAGTTCCAGGTGTAATTAGCACTGCTCCAAGCATAAATATTGCTATTTCTAACTCTACATACCTAAGTTGCAGCCCCTATATAGAATCCTAGAATTTTGGATTCAGAAGGTAATTTATTGAACCTCTGGTTCAACTCGAAGGAGATTGAGAATCTCTTCTATGTTATCCCTGACAAGTAGTTGTCCTATCTCTACTTGAGGACCATTGGGGAGACAACCAAGTGGTTCAGTAGATAGAACTCAGGGCCTGGACTCAAGAAGACCTGAGTACAAATTCATCCTCAGACATTTCCTTAAAAGTCACTTAAATGCTACCTGCCTCAGTTTCCTCAATTGTAAAAAGTGGGGATATAATAGTACTCACTTCCCAGGGTTGTTGTGAGGATCAAATGAGATGTTTGTAAAGCACTTAACATGGTGCCTGACTATGGTAGGTGCTTAATATATACCTATTCCATTCCACTCTATTCCAAGAGCACACTATCCATTGGTAGTCAACCAATTTCACTTTTAGACAGCTCTAGGTTTTTTTCTTACATCAAACCTAAATATGCCTCTGCAGCTTTTGCCCATTAATCCTAGTTCTGCCCTTTGGGACCAGACAAACAAGTCCAATATTTTTTTCCACATGACAGCCCTTCAAATATTTGAGGACAACATATGATGACACTGGGTATCATTAACCTCAAGTATAATGCCATGCTTGGGGGTTGTATTGGCAAATTATGTTTGATTTGTTGTTCAAGCTGAGCTAAATTCCTCCATCTCAGGGTATGAGAACAGTAACATTGTGCCATGAACAGAAATAGGTCTTTCAGAACCACTTTGGTTTGGCAAATCCTGTGCAAAGTATCTGTCAAAAATGAGTTGTACTAATAATAGTTCATCTACTTGGAATTATAGACTATTAAAGTTATAATAGAATTTAAGATTATCTAGTCCAACAGGATTGTAAATAGGCTGGCCCATTTAGGATCATGGATTTAGAGGTGAAGAAGACCTTAGTGCATAATTTATAAGCAAACATCTTTCCATTTTCTCTTCCCCCCTATCATGAGGAAGCTAAGACCCAGAAAAGTCAAAGGACTTGTCCAGTTAGTAAGTGGCAGAGACAAGACTCAAACTTATGATTTCTGACTCTATAGTATTGTATATCTTATGTCACCTTGTGATACTAGATCAGGGACCAACTGATAGTCCAACTATCAGTTCCATGCCAACTCTAGGGCAAGTCACTTTTCCTCTCTGCATTGTAAGTTTCTGTAAACTGGGAATAATTATATCTGTCATAATCTATCTCACATTATTATTACAGGGAAAGTGTTTTAAATAATACTGAAAGAATTTAGAATTTTGATTAAAGTGGTGACCAATCAGGCATAAGAAAAGTCATGATGAAATAGGGTTCCTACTTCTTGGGTTGAGAGAGGAGGAGGATGGACTAGAGGTATAGAATGAGAATGAGCATGTGTTGATTTGGTTCATTTGAATATATTTATTACAAGGGAGAGCTTCCATTGTGGGGAGTAAGTGGGGAGTTACTGAGATGCGAAAACAAAACAAAACAAAAAACACAACTGATAAGACATCAAAAATATGTAAAAAAACCAAAAATTCAGAGGGAGATAGAGCAATTTTGTTACTACCTTCTTATGATGTCCCTGCACAAGGTACCTTCCCCTTTCCTCTTTTCTGCTTTCTTTTATGTATTGTCATCCTCCATTAGATTGTAAACTCCTTGAGGACAGGCACTGTCTTATTTTCCTATTGATATCCCTAGTACTTAGTACAGCACCTTGTACATAGTTGGTTCTTAATAAATGTTTATTGATTGGCTGACAAATTTAGCATACCTTCCGAAAAAACTGAACTGCATCTGTTAAGACATTTGTGGTTTTATATAATTTATATAATGTTTGGAGGACATTCACAATAAGACATTAGGGAGACATAATCCTTTTAATGTTTTATTCTAAAGTATTAGAATGTAAGTTGTTTAAGGGTAGGGTCTCTCTCTTTGTAGCCACAGTACTTAAATAGCATCTTGAATATAGTGGGTACTTAATAAATGATTCTTGAATTGAATCAAATTAGAGATGAGCGTGAAAGAAAACTTTATCAAACCTTATTCTATAAGTATTTTGATGTGTACTGTATGACTGCGGATAAAACATTGAAACAAATTCAACACAATTGCATATTATAAAAGAGCAATATTCCAGGCCTGAAAACAAAGAATGATGAATGAAGCTTGGAATGATTTGTCTATAGCTAAATCCCTTTATATCTTCCTTGTGTTTTTTCCCATTATTTGATTCCAAACAGGGTTGACACAAAACCAAGAGACATACAAAATTGGACTATTTTTAAAATATAGCACTTGGAAATGTTTAAGTTGTATGTACATATTAAAGAAGACTATAATTGCAGTAGCGGGAAAACTATAGGTATTTATTTATTTTGTTATTCAAAAACATTCTATTTCTTCAAATAAGAAACATTATTAAAAATGGAAGGTGAAGGAACATCACTGTTGCCTGTCTATTTTAGAAAGCCTGAGTTTCATGTACTCAAAATTGCTTGATATCCTAATCAATCTTGTAAAGAAGGTTTAAAAAAAAACCACAACTCTGTATGTGGTGTGTGTGTGTGTGTGTGTGTGTGAGAGAGAGAGAGACAGAGGGAGAGAGAGAGAGAGGGAGAGAGAGAGAGAGAGAGAGAGAGAGAGAGAGAGAGAGAGAGAGAGAGAGAGAGAGAAAGAGAGAGAATGAAAGAGAGAGGATGAGAGAGAGGATGAAAGAGAGAGAGAGAGAGAGAGAGAGAGAGAGAGAGACCGACCCAGACCCTTTTGGTCCCTTTCTGAGAATAATATTTGCACAAAATAAATCACATACATTTACAAAGGAAACCAATTGTATTGAAATGCAGTTATCAAAGTATTTTTTAAAGTACATCAAGTCCAGATTAAAAACTTCTGTTTTAAAAGGTAATGAAATAAAGATTCTCTTATCTACTGGTGTTACAATTACTGTTTATCATGGTCAGTGAAATAAGTATTGAAAAAGACAAAATCCACCTCTTCTTTTCCCTTTTCTGAAAATGGGGAGGGTGAGGGATTGAAGTGACAATTGCACAAAGTCCTACAGTGTAAATTCATTGAAATTAATAAAATAACTGTAGAGGTAGGATGGCCCAGGGGATGAAGTATGTGGTTCCAGGAAGACGTCCATCCAGATCCCACCTCTGACACTGACTAGTTGTGCTTTTTAAAGTCTTATTTCATTTTCCTGAATGCCTCCATTGAAGCTTTATCCAACAATCTGTGAGACTTCTGCCAAGTCCATTAACCTCACCGGGTCTCAGTTTTCTCATTTAGCCTCTCTGATCTACAATGTAGAGGGTGTCCTCCACACTCATCTTTGGTATATAAGAAAAATAACTAGGCAATTATGGCATCATGGATTCTAGATCAGGGGAACCTCAAAAGCCACTGAGTCCAACTGGGTCTTTTTTTCAGTTAATTTCAGGTTAATTTTTTTGCCTAAGTTCACATGGATGATAAGGAAGTTCTTTAGTGGAAGTCTTCAGGAGAAGAAAAAAAAATAAAACTCATGAGCATTGGTTGAGAGTGTTGTAGCGGCAATTGTAAAGTATGGGTTGGATTAGGAGATTCTGTGCTTTTGCCAACTTAATCCTTGGGTGGCCTTGGAGCAAAATAGTGCAAAATGACCTATTATGCTTTTAACACATATACCAAAGAACCTTTCAAAGTCCTATGTTCTGTGTGGGTAATTATTCTAGGAGTATAGAAATTAGTGATTACAAAAATAATTCTGTCTCTACTCGCTAAAAGGAAAGGGACATATCTAGGGATTTTCTGTGTAGTATGAGAACTCATGCCAAAATTCCCCACCTTTTCAATTCCTCATTATAACTTTTTTAATCACTGTAATACTTTGTTTAGGACAAAGAAAAAATAATCAATAGTGAATTTTTCTGTAGAAAATGGGCTTCAAAAACAACTTCCTTATAGTGAGACATTTTTGGTCTGTGATATATAGCAAAATACATTATTTGTCAAAAAGAAATGACCTTAAGGTACTTCTTTAAGAAGGTAAATAGCACCACTTTTTTAGGGGGGAGGGGAGAGGAGTGGTGCCTCAACTTCTTGTGATTTCAGTTTTTCCTTCTATTAATTATCTGCAACTTTTCTGGGACTTAAAGTCATAGAAAGATGCTTGGGACACTGAGAGGTGAAGTGACTTGCTCAGGGTCTCATGACTAATATGTGTCCAGGGCAATACTAAAACCCAAGGCATCCTGAGTCTTGCACCTATCCCTCTCTCTACTAGGTCCTGTTGACTCTGGTATACAGATATTGTAGAGAGATAGAAGATAGAACTAGCACACTGCCTAGTACATAGTATGTACTTGGTACATGTCTACTTACTGGCTGCCTGGCTTTAAATTTAGAACTCATCACTTTTTCTATTCTTTGCTTCTGGTATGCTCTCAAAAGGGGATGGATCCCAAGGTCACAGAATTAGCCCAGGAGATACAAGATATAGTGGGATGAGTGCTCATCTTGAAGTCACAGAAAATAAGTTTGAACATGGCCTTTGCCATGATAAAATGGAGAAAGGTTTGGAGTTACCAGACTTGGGTTTAAATTCTACCACTTGTCACTTAACAACAGTTTCTTTGTCACTTTAAGCAAATTTCTTGATGTCTCTGGGCTTCAGTTTCCGCATTTGTAAAATGAAGAAATTGGACTGGATGGCTTCTAAGGTCCGTTCTAGTACTGATCTAGTCTTATGACCTCTCTGGGTCTCAGTGTCCTTATCTATAAAATGAAGAAGTTGAACCAGATGACATTTCAGCTCCCATCCAGTTTTCTCTATGAGCCTATAATCTTAGAGCCCTATAATTAGCCCAGTGTCCCAGTCCCAAAGGATCAGTCAAGTCTAGTAATCATCTAGGATCCCAACATTATTTGTCTCTAGCCCAATTAAACTATGTGTTTGGAAAGGGGATTGGGGTTGTGGTGACAGGGAATTGAGAGGCTAATGCAATACTGAGACCTATTCATTCAAAGATCTGAAAGCACTTTATGAACTTTGGGTAAGTGTCACCAAGTCTGAGGGATTGGAACGTGTGGTTGTTTTTACCAGAATCCCCCTTTAAGCTGCCCACAGCTGAGAAAAATTCTGAGACTTCACCAACGTAGGAGTATGGTGTGGAACATCATACTATTTCACTATCAAAGGAAAAGGGGGACAGCGATTGTGTTTTGGAGACTAGCCCCATTTTTAGCCACATGGGAACTGAGACAAATGAAATAGGTTTGTATCAGCTCCAAAATGCTGGTGGGAAGGGCGAAGGAGAGTTGTCATGTAGTATCAGTAGTTCTGAATGTTATAATGAGAATTATGGCTTTCAGTTAATAAGATTTGCTTTATGAGCTGCACGTGGATATCCAGTGAAATTCTTATTACTTCTTCTTTTCATTTGACATTTTCCTGCTCTAAGTTACATACCTTCCCATATGCCCATGTCTTGTCTTCATGACAGGGTTTTCACTTACAAAGGGGGATGCATACCACATTTCTTTCTATATCTTGTAACACTTAGTCCCTTCACAATCTGGCTCCCACCTACCTCTCCTCCTTTTCAGACTCTCCTCTGGGCACTGTATGGTCCAGCCAAATGGGCATTCTTGCTGTCCCTTCCATGTGACATATCACCTCACATCTCTGGGTCTTTGCATAGAAAGCCGTCCCTGTGCCTAAAGTGCATTTTGTCCTCACCTCCATCTCTTAGCCTCTTTCCAAGCTCAGCTCAACACCACATCTAACACGAGGTTTTTTCCAACATCCCTTCCTTCTCTCCTTTGTGTCATCTATTATTATGCGAAAGTCATTGATAAAAAGGTTAATTAGCACAGGAACAAGCACAGATCTATGGGGCAAAGGAACTGCATAGTAGCTGAAATAAACTGTGTGTAGAAAGACATGATATAGATAGATCTATAGATAAATAGATGATAGATTGACATAAAGATAGAGATACCTATATATCTGTATCTATCTATACCTATCTATCTGGGCCATATATGGTGTTTGGAGAGACAAGTACCTCTACTGTGAGGGCTTGCTGAACCGTTTTCAGGGCTGCTTGTCAACCTTTGGTGTCTTCTTCTCCTCGAATTCTCACCAGTGGCTCCAAGAAGCTGTAGCATGCATAGTGGCTACATCCAGTAAAACCATCTTGGCAGGCAGGCTAAACTATGTTGAAGGTAACCAAGAGGCTTCAGACCCATCAGTGAAGTGGGGGGATGTCTAACCCAAGCATGTGAAGACCCTGTAGGAATGGGCAAATGAGAACAATTTGTTCCAACAGCCATGAAGATGGCTGAAGCAGGCTCTGTGGAATGTTTGGAGCTTGGTCAGACATTAAAAACACCAAGGTCATCCGCTGTATCCCAAGCCATGACCAGTTGTTCTGATTTTTTGTCTTGCCACTGGACTTCAGTGATTCTGAAGTGAGACTGAAGCTGATGACTTTGTACAACTTTGCTTCACTTGAATCCAATTTACATGAGTCAAGACCTCACCCTGGGAAGTCATTGGTCCTATTTGAAAACAAAGTAAAACAACTATCTATCTATCTATCTATCTATGTATCTATCTATCTGCCCCCTCTTTCTCCTCCTTCTCCCTCTCTCTTATCCATGTGTATGTATTTATATCCAGACATATTTGCATATAAGTATGTATATGTATGCATATACCCACATGTGTATGTATATATATGTATTTTTCGTCCAGATCTATGATCTATGATTTTATTAGTAACAGTCTCCCACAAGCAAAGCAGATAAAAAATTACTTTCCAATTTAGTATCTTAAAGAATTGTCTTGGGCATTGAAAAGCTGTCACATAGACAGCTTTCCCAGGGTCACATAGAAAGAATGTGCTGGAGGTGAGGCTTGAATTCATTTCCCCAAATCCCTTGGCTGCTGGTTCCTGTTCTCCCAGGAAGTTACCTGGTATTTAATTTGTATACTATATGCATACAGGTTGTCACCACCTCCCACCCCACCCCCACCAACTCTTTCAGGTAGAGACGGTTTCTATCGGCTAATTTAAAAAGATGCATATTCAATTTGTTAATCTTTTCCTTTTCTATTTTATTAATGCATGTTTTTAGGGATATAGTTTTCCTCTGAGGCTTGCTTTAGCTAAGTCCCAGAAGTTTTAATACATTGTTTCATCATCATAGTCTTTCAAATAATCATTGTTTCTGTGATTTGTTCTTTAGGATATTTTTGTTCAGTTTCTATTTGATTCTTTTATTTGTGTCCTCTAAACTGATTAGGATTTTTATTGTGTTATGATCTGCAAAGGCCATGTTTACCCTTTCTGCCCTTCTACATTTGTTTGCAATTTTTGTTCCCTAACATATGATCAATTTTTGTGAAAGTTCCGTGTGGTACTGAGAAATACATATATTCTTCAGCAGCCTCTTTTAGAAGAAGACATGTCTTTTAGCTCTAGTTTCATTAGCAATTTATTCAATTATATATGTTCCTTATTGTCTTTCTGTTGAATTTGTCCAAAACTGAGTGACAACAGTCTTTGGCAATTATTGTATCTCTGTGTATGTTTTCTTGTAATTCAGATAATTCCATTTATGAATTTATGTGCTAATGCATTTGGAGGATAACATCAATATTGGTATTGTTTCATTGTTTATGATTCTTTTCACTACATGTTTTGGCATTTGTAACATAGGGTTGTCTTTTGTTTTGTTTTTGTAGAAGCAATCTGTGTATTCCTTCAATTGGAACTTTGTTTTCTACATCCAGAAGTTCTGGGCAGATTTCTTGTATTATTTCTTGCGTTTACGGTGTTCAGGTTTTTTGATTTGGGGGTGTTCTTCTGGGAGGCCTGTAAACCTTTAATTTTTTCTATGCATCTTGTCTTCAAGATTAATGCATTTTGCTTGTATAGGGATTATATGTAATTTTAATGCTATTGCACTTTGCTTCTCTTCTAGCAAGTTGTCCTTCTTTTCAGTATATTTGCAGTCCTAATCAGTTCTCTTTTTCATGTGTAGAAAAAAATTGCTACTGTGGATTCAAGTTTTTTCTATTTTACTAATTATTTGTGCTATGCATACCACAAATATGGCATTTATTCCACTCATTTGGGGAATTCATTTTTTCTTGTCAGCCCTCAGTCTCTGCCCTATTCTGGGGTGGGGGTGGGGGGACAGAACTGGCACTATCTATGTACCATTCCCCTTTCTTCAGGCCTAATGCAGCCTGCCTCCCCACATATGCTGGCACTCTTCCCTAGTTTTTTTTTCTTTTATTGTCTGTCTGCACACTGATGCAGTGTGCTGCTATCCCAGGTAAAATGCTATATACTTTCCTATACCTCTGCCTCTTCCAGAAGTGGGTGGGCTGAGTTGAGGTCTGCTGCTTGTTACCACAGAATGGTGGGGTAAATGGCAAGAACAAGGTTTGTCAACAGATATTGCAGCTGCAAGGAAATTCCTACATTCAGTGAAGAACAGATCCCAGAGAACAACCTGGTAGATAGAGTTGTACATCCTGACAAAGGATGAGGCTAATAAGGTAGGGGGTGGTGAGTGAGTAGGTTAGTGGTTAGTATTCTCTGCTATTAGTTCACAAGGTTGTTAAACTTTGCTGAATTTCTTGCTGTCTTGGCCTGTGGAGACAAATGCAGTTGCTTAACCTCTTGAGCATAATTCCTTTTTGAGGGTCTTTTTGAGTGTTTGTGAGGACTGGAGAAAATGTGTAGTCCTCCATTTTGTCACTCATGGGATTCAGAAGTTGCAGGAACAATTTTATTTTTGTATTTATATCTCTAGTACCTAGAACAATATCAGAAATGTAGTAAGCACTTAATAAACACTTGCTGACTAATTCCAGTTATTTCAATATGTGTCATCCACTTATTTGGTAGATATTTAAAAGTTTACATAGCTCTCCAAATAGAATCTAAACTCCTTTAGGTCGGGACTATTTTTATGTTTATCTTTGCATCTCCAGACTTCTTTCACAGTGCCTGGCACATAGTAGGTACTTAACAAATGATTATTGATTGATTGGATATGGCTTGAGAAATCAGTTGACTGACTGAAAATCAGTCTCATACCTTAATAACACCTGTTGTTTCCCAGTCATACCATCTCAGCAACCATCTAGTCCTGACTACACAGGAGTAGAACTACTTTTCCCAGTATCCCTGACAAGTGGCCATCCAGGTTTTGCTTGGAGAATTCCAATAAGGACTCATTACATTATAGGGCAGCCCCAAAACAACTTTGTAACAACAATGCTACTTGCCACTACTGTGGCTGCATAAGACTAATAACACCAGCACACAGGAAGGCTGCTAGCACATGTTCTTTGATCGACTTTTCTAAGGAAAGCAACTTTAAGGGGTTTATAATCTTATTTTAATTAAACATACATATATCATTCACTTAGTTCAGGGGAGAAAGTCAGCACCCTGAACTTCAGAGCAAATACAAATAGAAATTACAAATAGAGAAAATATAAACAGAGCAAATAACACTGATCAACAGAAAATTTCTAGCTGTCTGACCAAAGTTATATATACATAGCTACCAGAGAGAGAAGCACCAACATCTGGGTTTTCAAAGCTGGAGGGCTCCTTAACTGCTACCCAAAGTCTCCACACCAACACTCTTCCAATGAGTAAGCCCCAAACAAATTGCTAATCTCAGTATATATATACACTTCTTCAGGGTCAGAGCACTTCACACCTCTTGAAGGTTTCACACCTCTCGAGGACTTCATGCCTCTCTTGACTTAACTGGCAAAAGGGTATGGGCCTTCCTACAAACAAAGGTAGGACTCAATCAAAGGCACTTGACTGCCTTAGTGCTGAGAAGCTCTCCAAAACAAAAGACAACAAAAAGTCCCGCTTTGCTTGCCCTTACACACTTTCGGGTAGCTCTGACAGGAAGTTTTTTTCTACTAACATCTTGAAAAATTCCTCTGATTTCTCTTAGTTCTGCCTTCTGGGGCCAAACAGAACAGGTCTCTGTTCTCAGGTCTTCTAACTATTCAAGTCCTCAAAGACAGGTCACACATCCTCCTTAAGTCTTCTCTTTTCCCAGCTAAACAAATCTAGTTCCTTCAATTGATTCGAATATGGTCATTCTTCAGCTTCCATAGTATCTTTCCCAAAAAAGTTATGCTCCAGATGTGATCTGACCATGGTGGACTCAGTCATAATACCAAGTTCCTAAGACTGTACATTATACTGATGTTACTTAATGTGGTCTAGAACTACATCAGTTTTTTTATTATCATGTTATATTTTTATTGCCATATGAGACTGTCCACAAAAGTAGACCACAAACTGTGTTCAGAGAAACTATTTTCTAGCTAAATGGCTTCTTATTCTTCAAAGCAGATTTTTTCCTTCTCAAATATAAGATTTTATATTTAAATTGATTGAATTTCATCTTACTAGATTTAAACCAAGGTTCTAGATTGTCAAGATCTTTTTGAATCTTGATTGTTATCCAGGGTATTAGCTATCACTCCCCACTTGATGTCATCTACAAATTTGATGAGCATTCTATATATATGCCTTTAACAGTGTTATTTTTTAAAATGTTAAATAGCACAAGGCCAAGCATAGCTCTGTGGGGCATGGTAACCAGGTAGAAGATGAAGTAAACTATATTTGTGCACATGTGCCTATATGTCCATACGCATATGTATATAGACACACATGCCCCTTGTGTGTATGTGTACATATATGTGCAATATTTATACACATACAAATGCTTATTTTGCAGATATTTATGAGCTTACATATCTCTCCAAATAGAATCTAAGCTCCTTTACATAAAGGACTGTTTTCATTTTTGTGTATCTGTGTATGTATACAGTATGTTTGTATGTGCTTGCCTATCCATGATTTCATTAGTATAGGTCACTTGTGGCAACAAAACTCCCTCTAACAAATCAGATCAACAATTGCTGAGTGTTCTCAAGACATTCAAAGGCTAAATGATTTGCCCAAGGTCACAGACCCAGAAAATATCAGAGGTGGATCTTGCATGAATCTTTCTGACTCTAAGGCCTACTCTCTGTGCATCATGCCATGTATATGTAAATGTGGTCATAATAACTATATTTATATAGTACTTGAAGGTACACACAATTACTTACTGTCTTACTTAATCCTCATCACCTAAAAATATTATCACTGTTTTACACATGAGAAAAATAAGGCTAAGGGGTCAAATGATGTGTATGATTATAGCTAGGAAGTATGAAAAGCAGAATTTGGACTTCTACCTTCACATCAAAGTCATACACACTATTCCATGTGCCACCTATTTATCCACTATAAAACTCAACTCTTACCTGAATGAGCATTGCTATATAATCTCATTACTCTTTTAATAAATTTTTAGACTACTCTAATCTTATTAATCCCCATAACTATGGGAAATTATTCTCTTGTCACCAGTTCAGTATTTCCAGGTTTAACCTAGGCCATTTGGGGTGTTGCTGATAAGCAACAGGAAGAACTTTGAGGAAGAAGTGACCAAAAGAACTGGATATTTAAGGGGATTTCAGGTAAAAATCTACCTATCACAATCTTGCTTTTCTGGAAATGACCAAGTCAATACGTTAAAGGGGAAATTGCTGATATGAAAATTCTGGGTATTTATTGGGGATTCCCTTCCTTCCCCACACCCAAATAATGGACTTCCTTTCTAGGGAAGATTAAATGGTGTTTAGAAGTTTTGAGGTCCAGACTTTTTTCTTTGTTCTCTGTCCCCTTTTGAAGTGTTTTTTTTTTCCTGCAGGAAACATGAAAACTTGTTAAGTGCCCCCAATATACCATTTATTGTCTGCTGTCAAAAACACTTTATACCCAGGAGTCCAAAGTCACTTTCATCCTATTCGATGCTATTCTTTCATCTAATACAGCTTCCTTATTATGTTGCCCCTGTGAACATGGATTTGCTCTTCTTTATTTCAACCTCCTGAGCCTCCCAGTCTCATTCATACCTGTTATATCTATCAGTAGAGTTAAGTTACTTCTCCCCCAGGTCTCATCTGTGAAATAGAAATAACAACATTTACTCTATGTCCCTCCCTGAGTTGTTGCAAAAAAGCGGAACAAATCACATTTTAATCCTTAAAGCATGACTGTATAAATGTGGAGAAGCTGGGTTGTGTAGCAGATAGACTACTGGGCATAGAGTCAGGAAGACTCTTCTTCCTGAGTTCAAATCTGGCTTCAGACACTTGCTAGCTGTGTGACCCTGGGCAAGTCACTTAACCTTGTTTGCCTCAGTTCCTCCTATGTAAAATGAGCTGGAGAAGGAAATGGCAAACCATTCCAGTATCTCTGTCAAGAAAACTTCAAATGGGGTCATTGAGAGCTCCATGTGACTGAAAAGTGACTTACCAACAACAAATATAAATTAATTTTCATTGCTCTTGTAATGCTCACAGTAACTCACATTTATATAACATCTTAGGGAGGTAGTATTGAACAGTGTAAAGAGGCCTATTTGAGAGCCAGGAAGAAGTGAAGAGTTGGATCAAGGAAAGGGAACAAGCATTTATTAAGCACCTACAACATGCTAGGCACTATGCTAAATTCTTTACAAACATCTCATTTGATCCTCACACTCTATGAAGCACGTGCTATTATGATCTCCATTTTATAGTTGAAGAAACTGAGGCAAATAAAGGTTAAGTGACTTGCCCAAGGTCACGCAGTTAGTAAGTGTCTGAAGCCTGGTTTGAGTTCCAGTCTTTCTCACTCAAGGCCCAGCATTCTATCTACTGTTCCACTTGACTATAGAACTGGGTTTAAAAAAAATAGTCCTACCTCTGACACCTTCTAGCTATGTGACCAAGCGCAAGTCACTTGACTTTTAATAATAACAAATAATTATAAGGATATTGATGATAGCAATAATAAGTACTTCTATACCACTTTAAGAGTTAAAAATCCTTTGCATATGTTATCTCATTTTGCTCTTACAACTATATGATGTAGGGGCTATTCTCATTTTTATTTTGTATATTAGGAAGTTGAGGCAAAGAAAGAGTAAGTACCCTGAATCACGTAGCTAATAAAGAAGTATCTGAGTTCAAATTCTAACCCATGTTCCTGACTCCAAGGTCAATACTCCCCTCATTGCTCCAGTTAGTTACTGAATTTCCTCTCCTCCACCCTGCCCCCTGCCCCAGATTCCATGCCACTTTCTAACTGTACCAATAATAGAGGAGATGCTCATCTTCCCCGGTGCAAGGTTTTCCATATTGGTAATAAGTTTCTATTATATCAATGAAATCTCAAATTTAGATGAAACTTTTTAAAAAGCACTCTAATATTTATAAAGTGCTTTCCTCAGTATAATTCTGTAAGATAAATACTGAAAGTATGTATTTTCCCCATTTTAGTGAAGAAGAATCTGAGGATCAGAGAGAATAAGAAACTTATTTAAGACCACAGAGTAAATGTTGGAGCTTGACTGGGATTGTAACCAAGACCTTCTGATTCTAAAAGTTCAGAATAGTGGACCAATGAACCATGTTATATATCTCCTGACTCAAAATGTGTTTTGTATATAAATCTCATAAATTTATTTTCAACGTGGTGTTGTTATTCAGTTGTTTCAGTCATGTCTGGTTCTTTAGGACACCATTTGGGGTTTTCTTGGTAAAGATACTAGAGTGGTTTGCCATTTCCCTTTCCAGCTCATTTTCCAAATGAGGAAACTGAGGCAAACAGGGTTAGGTGGCTTGCCTAGATCACATGGCTAGGGTTGAACTCAGGTCCTCCCAAGTCCAGGCTAGTTGGTTTATCCACTTAGCCACCTAGCTGCACATTCAATATGGTACTCTCTATTAAGGAAAATAATTAATGTGACATAATAATCATTGGTTTTGTTAGCATTATAAAAGCAAAAGCTTTTATTGTATTACTGCTATATTAATATTTTATTAAAATTATTATATTAATTATGTAATTATATCAAAATTATTACATTCATATATCATTAATATTATATTATTCATATTTATTATAAAAGCTTTTATCCTTCTACCCCACTCCTCTAGCTATCATGATTTGTCTTACTCTCATTTATTGCAAAACTCCTAAAAAGAGTAGGCTTTATTTAATGTTTCCTCCTTCTTATTTCCCAATAACGACTGAATCGCTTTCATTTGGTATTCTGGATTCTGTCTATACTGCTCTAATAATTGCAACTGATTTTGTATAGTCAGTCAATCTATAAACATTTATTAAGCACCAATATGCATCATGTATTGTGCTAAGCACTTTAAATTTTGCAAAGCTCTTCGTATACATCATCTCATTTGAGTCTTTTAGCAATGATGTGTAATAGGTACTATAGATATTATCACCATTTTCCATTCGGGGAAATTGGAGCTTAGGGAAATTTACTAACTTTCATAAGAATTTGAACCCAGGCTTTCCTGACATTCTATACACTGTGCCACATAAATTTAGCTCCACTAGCAAAATATTTAGCTCCACTAAAATTGTCCTTTCCCAGATTGCCATTGCACTCTTGGGCAGCTAGATGGAGTAGGTGATACAGTACCAGCCTTGGAATCAGAGGTACCTGAGTTCAAATTCAGCCTCAGACATGTAATAGCTGTGTGACCCTGGGCAAGTCACTTAATCCTGTTTGACTCAGTTTCTTCATCTGTAAAATGAGTTGGAGAAGGAAATGGCAAACCACTCTAGTATCTTTGTCAAGAAAACCACAAATAGGGTCATGAAGAGTTGGATATAACTGAAAAATAACTCAACAATAACCACTACCCTATAGGGAATCCCTAATCCATTTGGATTTTATACATGGCATTCTCCACAATAGTGGTGAGTACCTTTGGTGGACATATGACTCCCTTTGCTGTGCTTCAACTGTTATCCCTGATAATCAGAAACAAATAATTATGAAGGTTCAAAAAATACCTGTTTATTCTGTTTTGACTATTAAAATCCTTTTGTTTTATTCAAGTTTTCAAAAAGTTAAGCTTTTCTCCCCTTTACTTTAGAGATTCCCATTCCAATATCAGAACTGTAATTATACAGCTAATTATGGTGAAATTTTTAAAAAATGTCTTCCAATAAAATAAAATGTAATGACTTGAAGACTGAGACTATGGTAGCATCCATATGTGAGGCCAGGCAGGCAGGCAGGCCAGCAGCCCACATGTGGGAAGTTTGACAGTAGGCAACAGTCCAGCAGCTGAAATGTTGACTTTCTCAAACACGTCTCAGAATGCCATATGACTTCACAGGACTGTTGCAATGACAACATGAAGTAAGAGATTGGAAGCCTTTTGAAAAAGTCCATTTTCATATAAAGTATACTCCATTGGAGATTAGTCACTAAACTGGTTGAGGTGACAGTTAGGCAGCAATTCTCAACATTAATTACAGTAAGAACTTTAGCCCTAGACACATACTTGTAACCTGAGAATATTCTTCGTTACTGAAGTTCAACATCAGTGATGTTTCATCTGCCAAATGAATGCTAAGGAAATTCTGCGTCAGTTAGATACATGTGTTTAGAGAGGCAGCTACCTTGTGGCAGCTAGCCTGTTACAGTCCATAGAGATCAGCGATCCTGAGGTCAGGAAGAAGAGTTCAAATCTTTAGACGCTTACCAGTGTGTACATTTGTATGTATACTTTCCGTCTCTCCCATTAGAATGTAAACCCATTGTGAGCAGATACTGTTTCATTCTTTGTAGCTTCAGCGCTTGGCGTAGTGTCTGTGACAGTGTAGGCAATTAATAAGTGTTTGTTGATTGATTGTTTGACCCTGGTTGTTATTGCTCTTCAGTTGGGTTTTAGTCATATCCGACTCTTTGTTACCTTATTTGGGGTTTTCTTGGCAAACATATTGGTTTGCCACTTCCTTCTCCAGATCATTTTACAAATGAGGAAACTGAGGCAAAAAGTTTTAAGTGAGTTATCCAGGGTCACACAGCTAGTAAATGTCTGAGGCCAGAGGCCAGGTTTGAACTCAGGAAGATTACTACTCCTGACTCCAGGCCTACTTTATCCACTGCACCATCTAGCTGCCCTAGGCAAGACACTTAATCTAATTCTCATTCTCTCTCTCTCTCTCTCTCTCTCTCTCTCTCTCTCTCTCTCTCTCTCTCTCTCTCTCTCTCTCTCTCTCTCTCTCTCTCTCTCTCTCTCTCTCTCTCTCTCTCTCTCTCTCTCTCTCTCTCTCTCTCTCTCTCCCCCCCCCCCTCTCCCTCTAAAATGGAGAGATTTATAGCACCTGTCAGTGTTATGAGGATCAAATGAGATTCTGTATGTGAAATGTTTTGTAACTCTTAAAGCATTATAGAAGCAGCAGCTGTTATCATTATTAGGAGCTGGAGGTCCTGGGATTTCGATCCTGGCTTTGCCACTAATACTTGTGAGACCTTGGGCAAGTCACAACTTCTCTGGACCTCAGTTTCTCACCTATAAAACAAGGGGCTTGGACAAAGGGATCTCTAAACTTCCTTCCACTTCTAACTCTGTGATCTTATGATCTCTAAAAGTAAATTCAAGTCTATGAACATAAGAGACAGCTGCTTTCCAGAAAGTTAATGGGACTTTTATAATAATAGAAGGTAGTCCTTACAAAGATAATGCTTTTCTTCTGAGCAACTAAAACTTTGTCTAATTTCTCTCTTTAACTTGTCTTCTAAAATTTGTCCCCTTGTCTAACCTATGTGTCATCTGTCTTTTCCTTGATCAAAATCTACGAGGGAAGAAAATGACACAGAAGACCTTCTCAGGTGGGTGCTAATAAATCAAGCTTGAGGTCCCAAGTCATTGCAGACAGTTTCCATAGTGATTGTAACCAATTCAGGTCACATTGTCAGTTTACTGCTTCAAGACAACTTCAAGACAAAAGAGATGAGTGAAGAAAGTTCCTGAGCCTCCTGCCCACTCACTTTCTTGGTGAAAAGATTCTGTCTACCCAGCTTTGAGCAATAGCTTACTGCCTAAATCCAAATTTCCTATTGTAGCTATAGGAATTTTAGGTTTAGATTCTGGTAAACAAGCATTTACTAAGTGCATACTGTATTCCAGGAACTCTGCTAAGCACTGGGGATCCAAATATAAGCACAAAGAATGTATGCCCTCAAGGAGCATACATTCTAATGGGTGGGGGAAAACGACATACAAAACAAAGCTGAAAAGGCTGACTTGGGTACTTCATTTAAAATAGAGGTTCCTACAATTGCTGATCAATTGGAGGAAGGGACTGCAGGGGCAGAGGAATTTTCTAGGCTGTAGAGGTCAGAGCTCAGAGAGGAATGACAGAATAAACATTTCTTGCCTGGGCCTTTCCTTTAAAATGGAGGCTCCAGGAGGAACTGACCAATCAGAAGAGGATCCAGGGCAGAGGGATCTTCCAGGGTGAGAATGGCTCCTGGAGCATGGTGATGGAAGAATCTTTCAGGGTTGGATGCTGGGAATTGTGAAGAGAAAGTCTGTGGTATCACGACTGGAGACTAGAGAGAGAGGATGCTAGTGGGAGCAGCAGAAAAAAGAAAAGCAGCAGAAGGGAAGGGAGCAAATTGTAGGCGAACGATGATGTTTATTAGGAATACTCACAGGATGGGAAATCATAGGGACCTGGTAGTATGATCCTGGGGCCTGGGTTTGAATGCTGACTACCTATTCTATAAATAAAATATTTATGTATATATGCATATGTACATGTATCTATCTATCTATCTATCTATCTATATATATATATATATACATACTGACATATACATATGCACATATACAAGTTTGTATGTGTATTATCACGTGCATCTAGGTGGTGTAGGGGAGAGTGTGCTAGATCTGAAGTTAGGAAGATTCATCTTCCTGAGTTTAAATCTGATTTCATACTAGTTTTGTGACCCCAGACAAGTCACTCAACTTCTTTGCCTCAGTTTTTAATCTGTAAGATGAGCTGGAGAAGGAAATGGCAAACTACTCCATTATTTTTGCCCAGAAAACTCCAATTGGGGTCACAAAGAGTTGAATATGACTGAAACTACCAAACAACAACATGTGTAACATGTATCAGTATATGTATATATATATATATATATACATATATATATATATATATATATATATATATGTTTATGTATATCTATTCCTCTCTCTCTCTCTCTCTCTCTCTCTTTCTGTCAAGGGTGATAATCAGGGGTCTTTACAGCCAGGTACTATGCTATGTCCTGGTGATGCAAATACAAAAGAGAAATAGCCCCTCCGTCACGGAGCTTACATTCTAACAGGGGGAGAAAACACATAAGGGACCAGTGTCTTGGTCTGGAAAGTCACAGCTATGGTACATTGGTAGTCTATTTATATCCAGAATCTTCATTGAATTCTGTCTCAACATAGCAAAGGGATACAGTTCGAATAATCATCAGCATTATTGAGATACAATGTTATTTAATATATGTCTATTTATAATTATCATTCCAAAGCTGTGGTTGCAAACAACTGACGTCTTTACCTGGAACAGAGCTACCTCCCAACCTCCAGCCACACAAGCCATACATCTTTAAACGCCTTTAGATTCCATTTCCTTTTCAGTGACAAATGAATTCAATTCCCTGACTCCATTTTCCAGCATAATGTTTAATTTTCCTTTTATTTATCCCATTATGGATTCCCAGAACTTATAATCACACACAAACCACACTGTCCAGCGGTAACTTGTTTAAATTGAGCTTGGCCTTAATGGTTTTTTCCATGTAACAATGAAATGCAGCCCTTTGTTTTTCCTTCATTTTCTTTGCAGCCAAACCTTTTGTTTTGCAAATTGTAGACAGCTCTGTATTACACTGGAAACCTGTAATGGATTAACAAGGTATGCTGGATATTTGTAAGTGAATTTACCATCTACAGGGAAAGCAATTTGCCCTGGTTTAACTTTCATGGGGAATGTGGAAAGTCATGCCATTAGCTATAATTTCTCCATCTGTGTGTTTTTAATATAAATGTAATAAGTCTTTCCTTTAAGCAATGACTTTCACATGAAAATTTCAAAGTGCTTTGTCAGCCTTGAAAACCACTGGCTTATTTCCCACCTACATGCTAGAAGGAAGGGTCAGGAAGTATAGAATCATGGAAGGGAGCTTGAATGTCGTCCACTTCAAAATTCTCATCTGATAGAGAAGAAGACTGAGGCACAGAGGGGAAGGGATTTGTTTAAGCCACATAAAAATACTGAGCAAAGGTAGTGTAACAGAGCAATGGAATCAAGGCATAACAACAAGGTGTGAGGGAGTTGGTGGAAACAGTGAAGTCAAGAATTCTAAACCCATAATGGTGGCTTAGGATGAACATAATTCAATGAGACTTTGAAGTCAGAGGACTCAGGGTCATATTCTAGTTCTGACACTAATGATATAGGTGACTTTGGAAAAGTCACTTAAATTCTCTGTCTCAAGTTCCTCATATATAAATGAGGGGATTAGATTAGATGGGTTCTGAGGCCCCCTTTTAGCTCAGGTATTGTTGGTATTGTTCATCTTTCATTTTCGAAAAGAACCAATGACATCATGAGGGTGAAGTCTTGACTCACTCTTGAACTGGATTTAAATGAGGGCAGAGCTGCATAGTCAACCTCACTTTCTCTTCCGGAGTCATTGAAGTCCAGTTGTAGGACAAAAGTCAAGACAACTGGCAATGGTCTGGGATGCAGAGGATTAACTTGGTGTCTGTGATATCTGACCAAGGTCTAAGAGCTCCACATGCCTGCTTTGGCTGCTTTCATGGCCTTTGGAATGAGTCGTCCTCATCCACCCATTCCATTTCACATGCTTGTGACTCACTGCCTGTTGATTACCCTCAATCTGATTTAGCCCATCTGCAGAGATGGTCTTAACTCAGTTGTGGCCACTGTGCATGTTGCAGCTTTTTGGAGCCACAGGTGAGAGTTGAGGGATAAGTGGACACTGTAAGTGGATGAGCAGCCCTGAAAAGTGCTCAGCAAGTCCCCATACCCAGAGGTACTAGTCCTCCCTAAATACCTTATATACCCCAGATCTATATATATGATCCCATGAACTCTCTGGGCTTCAGTTCCCTTACCTAAATGGCCTGGGATACAATAGACGACCTTGGCATCTTCAATGTTTGACCAAGCTCAAAGTGTTCCACAGCACCAGTTTCAGCTGCCTCCCCATCGACCTATTCTTCTGGGATCAGTCTTCACATGCTTGGGTTAGACAACCCCCTAAAACACTGAGAGGTTTGAGGCCTCTTGGTTAACTATAACTTGGTTTAGCCCATTTGCCTGCTCCTTAGTTCATACCAGGTGTTAGATAATAACTAGTACTCTATTTCAAATTCAATTCACTCTAACCAATATTTATCAAATACTTACTAAGCCTAAGGCACTGTGCTAATCCCCAGGGATGTAAATAAACACCAAAAAGCCCCTACCCTCAAGGAGCTTATGTTCTACTTACATTCATCTGAATGATGAGATTGAACATGGGATAGCTAAGGCAAGGACAAGACTCTAAGAAAGGGTGAGCATTTTCTTTTCAGGAACCTACAAAGGGGTCCTCTTTCTACTTCCATCTTTCTGGTTACACAAACTCTATGTACTGTGCTGGTCACCAATTTGGCAACATATAAATCCTTGCCAACTTGGCTTGCTTTGTCCCAAAGTTTTGTAACTGATTAATTCCTGAGGGTAGGAGCTTTCTAAATGAATGCCCAAATATGAATGTCACTTAATTCAATACAATAATCATTTATTAAGCACCTATCATACATTAGGAATTCTGCTAGGTTCTGGAGATACAGATACAAAAATGACAGTAGTCTCTGTCTCAGGAAGCTTACATTCTACTGAAGACTTAAACCTGTTGAAAAGGACCTATTTGCACAAAACTATTTATAGCAGCTCTTTTCGGGGAGGCTAAGATTGAAAATAGAAAGGATGCCTATCAATTGAGGAATGGCTAGACAAGCTGTGATATGTGATTGTGATGGAATATTATTGTGCTGTAAGAAATGACAAGCAGGATGATTTCAGAAAACCTGGAAAGACTTATATGAACTGATGCAAAGTGAAGTGAGCAGAACCAGGAGAATATTGTACACGGAAATAGCAACATCATATGACAAAGAACTGTGAATGACAGCTATTTCTCAGTAATTCAATGATCCAAGACCGGGACTGTTGAAAATGCAGCCTATGGCCATATGAGGCCTACAAGCATAGAAATTTACATAAATGCTTTAGTAAATGAAGTCAAACTACTGCAGAGCTCTCACTAAAATGGCAAATCAAAATATATTGTCTATTGTTTCAATAAAAACCTAAGGTAGGGCAGCCCTGATTTAAGACAATCCCAAAGGACTAATGATGAAACATATTATCCACCTCCAGAGAAAGAACTGATAATGTCTGAATATAGACTGAAGCATTCTATTTTTTTTAATTCAACTCTTCTTATACAAAATGACTAACATGGAAATGTTTTACAAGCTTATATATGTATAACCTATATCTTACTGCTTACAATCTCAGGGAAGGTGGGAGAGGAGGGAGGGAAGGAGCGATAGAATTTGGAGTACAAAACTTTAAAAAAAAACAAATGTCAAAAATTGTTTTAACATGTAATTGAAGGAAAATTAAAATATTGTATTTTTTAAAAAGACAAACCTTTTGGAGTTCTGACTTGGGGCTTTGTCATTGGGTAAATTTTGGCTCTTCTGCACAAACTGGAATAATAGGAGACTAATGAACCTTTTCTCATAAGAAGGCTATTGCTTTCCCAAAGCAAAGTGTATTTGTGAGGATTCAATTATTTTTACGCTTTCTTGACCAAACTCTGAGATGATTAGTTGGCAATAATTGTAAGGCACTAGAAAAGTGATGGCTTTGTTCAATTTTCAATTCATTGCAAAAGAGTGTCGTGAGGAACAGAGGCCCAAGAGGAATGTATGATATAAAGTATTATATGCCTTCCATTTAATTTAGATATATCCACACATTTTTTTTATTAATGTAGGGGCTCTTCTCCTTCTAGATGAACTTGTTAATTCATTTAGTGAAATCTGATCTATTTTGCTTAGTGGAGAGAAAAAAGGTGTACAATAGAAGTCATTGCTGGACATTTATTTTAATCACTGGTGACATACTGTGCTGTGACTGAAGAAAAGGACCATCTTTGTTTTCTACTGTTGGTTTGCTGTTTGTAAAGTTAAAGCTAATTTGATATTGAAGTAAGTTGTAATGGAAAGATGGAAAATTTGCTCAGAGTAGATGAAAAAGGTAATTAGTTTGAATTTTCTCTTTTGGTGTATAACTATTAACCATTGCTAATGATTGCATTAAATTGATGAGGTGCCATTGTTTAATTAACTGGATTGTTTGGGGGATAGACAAACTTGGTGGACTCTACACTTTCTCTCCTTTTATCATGCCACTGCCTTACTTTATTTCTCCTCACATTTTAGGTCTATGTGAATTTGGAAAAGTTCAGATAATAATGATAAGCCACTTCCCTTCTTAGAACTTCTCTGTTCAGCTCAAGCTTCAAGATAAGGAAAGAGATAAATATAATTACATATCTAAATCCTTGAAAATTATGTTAGGGGAGGTAGAAACACAGAGAATTTGATCCCTGACACAAAGCTTGGTCCCAGTGGGAGCTGTTTGCAAGGACTTTCTGGTCTGTCCCCCAATTTGACCCCATCTTCTTGCCTTTGGCCATCCATCTCAATAAATCTTAGCTCATTCTATTAATTTCAAATGAAATTAGACTTTAAGGGAAACAGGTCACTCATAACCCAATGATGAGAGGTTGGCCAGGACAAATTTCTGGATGACAGTTTGATCTTGGACGCATGGGAAAAAAATTGTAAGGATGATCCAAGATTTTTCAGGAAGAAGCAAAGATCCATTTGTCTTTAATGATGGGTTTGGCCAGTCAAGTTCCATCAATCAGGGTGTGTTTTCTTAAAATATTTTTATTCAATGAGTTTCTCCATCTAATGACATTCTCAGAGCTCATTGCTGTGTTTGAATTGGTCTAGCTTAGAAATGATATTTGCTACATGTTTACAAAACCTCCTGTGATGCCCCTTCTAGCTCAGAACCTGGTTACTGGGAAATTCTCTAATTAAATCCAGGATCTCATTTCTTGTTATGGACTTCTCTCAAGCTTACTTAGTTCCAATGATAATATGTGAAAGTTATGTTTAAGGGCCCTCATCAGATCTGTTTCAGACTCTTAGACTTCCATGCTATCCTAACACAATAGAAAGTAACCTCATTTCTTAGTATGTCAAGCTGTGAGGCATATTTTAAGGTCCTGCTATTCATTTTTAATATTAGGATGGTTCTCTTGTCTTTGAATGTTGAGAAACATACTGAGTTTTTACTTAACAGTATTCATTATTTATTGCTTGAGTGTTTCCCACTAAAAAAAATTCCTGTATTTTTCTGGGATTTTGTTTCATTTTACCTTTAAATTTGAAAGCTCATAGTTTTTAAACAGAAAAATTCCTGTGTATGATTTCTGTAGTCGCTTATTTTTTCCTTTGCATATAAAGAGGTTTTGAACTTTCATTTATTCATCTGTATAGTTGGCATTCCACTCAAGAAACAAAACCATATTGTCTGTATCCGTGGAATGTGAATTCCTGCATATTTGATGTCTAGGTAGGTGGCTGTAGGAGAGAGAAAATCTTTTGTCAACCAGTCAACAAGCATCTATTAAATTGTTCCTGTGTGCCAAGCCCTGTGTTAGGCACTGGGGACACAAAGTTTGAAATATGGTCTCTGACCACAGGGAGCCCACCTTCTAATAGAGGAGACCATATGATACATACAGTAGGTGAAGGCAGTCTGAAAGAGAAAGACTTTATAGCTAGATGGACCAGCGAAGGATTCCTGCAGAAGATGGGCTCTGGACTGATAAAGGAAGAGTATAGGAAAGAAAAATACCTAAGGACACAAATAGCTCTATGACAGCCATAGCCAGTATTATGTAATATCTGGAGAAGTAGGAAGAACAGACCCTCCAAACAGCCTAAGGCTGGCTTATTTTGGGCTAGTACAATGCTGTGTCAAACTGTGCCTTCAAGAATAATGGAGCTTAATCCTCTGCTGCCTTTACTTCATTTCTGAACATACTTTCCTCCAGGCAAAAGAAAACAGAAAACCTTATTTAAATATAATAAAGGCAGACAGTTATAGAAATACCTAGCCTCTTATTTTTGTAAATTCCCAAGAGTGTTAACAGATCATCTTCACTGGAGACTGTCTTCTATTAAAATACAGAATCTTGAATTTGGAAGGAAACTGAGGCCACCAAGAATAACCAGTGCCTCTCTGACATCCCCAGCAAATGGTTCCCCAGCTTATGCTGGAAGACTTTCAGGGAAGGGAAGCCCCATTCTCTTCTAAGGCAACAGAAGTCCATTCCACTTTTGAATAGCTCTAATTGTCAGGTGGCCCAGTGGATAATATTACTGGTCCCGGAATCAGGAAGACTTCAGTTTAATTCTACCCTCAGACACCAGTTGAGCCAGCCAGGGCAAAGTCACTTAGCCACTGTCTGTGTCCGTTTCCTCATCTGTAAATTGGGAGAAAACAAAAACAATCTTCCTAACAGGGTTGTTGTGAGGATCAAATGAGATATTTATAAAGTGCTTTGCACATCTCAAAGCACTATCTATACAAATGTTAGCTATTATTAAATTTCCTTCTTTGCCCCTTCTACCCATTGCTCCTTGTTTAAAAAAAAGGACAGTATATGTATCTACAGGAAAAGTCAACAGTTTGAAGCAATTAGTTATCTAAATAATTAGACAAAATCAAACTTTTAAAAATTGTCTTAGTTTTTTTCCTCCTAGGTTCTACACACTAATTAAATGACTTGGATAGTTACTTAAGCTTACTCCACTTTGGCTGTGAGGCTACCACCTTTGTGATTTTAGGGACCAAGATATATTTCTCTGATTTGATTTCTTTTTTACTTAATGAGATGTTGGTGCAAACTAGTGATGATAGGGCTTAATTTAGCCATTTTTGTTTTCTCTTATTTTGGGCACAAGGACAAAAGAAATATGGAATTTCGGAGGGATTTACTTAGTGAAGATGACAAAAGATATATCCATGCTCAGGATACCCGGTGTAATGGTATATCATGCCTTACTTAGTATATTATGTTTAGCTTATCTGCTTTATGGACTATTTCTACCCAATGTCAGAGCTCAAACCAGCTCTCTGAGAGCTTAAGCCAGATTTCTTTCCTGGGTGTTATGCCTGGGGGCTAGAGACAGGGGGAGCTCCAAAGTCACCTTCTACTGCAGGATCTTCTGGGGTTTGGTTAGGGACCAGTTCTCAGCAGTCGGTGTTTTCACTAATAATATAGCCAATTTTGGTCCCATGTCCTACCTGCTACTCTTTCATAGACACAAACTAGTGGGTCCCCTACGCAGAGATACACTTTCTTCTATTAGTACAAAGATAGAATAACACTTTTCACTGGGCCAAACCCAGGTGGGTTGGCCCAGAAAGAGAGAAGCAAACTTATACAACAGGCTCTTTGAAGAGGGGACCCTAGACACCAAATGGGGAATTTTCCATTTCATCCAGTCCTGGTTGTGTACTAAATCACTAAACGTGCTAAGTGATCTCAGCTAAGCTGAGCTAAGCGGCCACATCAGATCAGCACTCCCAGACTAGGCAAGTCACCAAGCATTAATTCAGTGCTGACTATGTGACAGGCATTGGACCACCAGAGATAATAATTAATAATGATAATAATGGGAATGATAATAATAGAACCAAGAACAATTCCAATAATAATGGTGGTGATGATGAAGACAATAATAATTGTATGGATGTGTGTGGGCTGAACCTGTGATTTCCTTGTTGAAATGACCTCTCTGGGTTGGGACTCCTTCCACTCAGTGTGAAGCAACAGCCATGATCAGTCCTGGAGGGTTACCTCAGGCACTGAGAGATTGGGTAACGTCATCACACAACTAGTACGAGTCAGAGACAGGCTTCGATTTCTGGACCTCCCTGGACTTCAACGATTCAGGAAGAGAGAGTGAGGCTGAGGACTTTGCGTAACTCTCAAATCCAGTTCACACACAAGTCAAGACATCACCCGTGATGTTATCAGTCCTCTTCAGAAACAAAGGATGAACAAGAACAGTAATAATAATAGAATTTAGACAGCTCTTAAGGTTTGCTTACATAGCTACGCACATATACACACATAATGTATCATATGTATGTATACGTACATATGTATGTGCATATATACGTACACACATACGTGTGTGTGTGTGTGTGTGTGTGTGTGTGTGTGTGTGTGTATAGTCTTATTTATTACTCACAACAGTCCTGGGAGCTATATTATGACTGTCCCCATTTTACAGATGAGGAGTAAAGAGATGACTCTGATACCCTGTTCTTACAGGATAGGGTAAATGTCTTCAACGTGAGCTGCAGATGAAAAGAGTGTATCCTGAGCCATGACTCTTATGATTGAATGTGCATGATCAGCATGACCTTTGTGGAGTACATATGGGTCTATTTAATTCCCGCTAAAGTCCTTGAGTCAGAGCTTAGGGGTGTTTGTTATTAGCTAGAATGTGTTTGTGTCATTTAACGCTTTTGTCCAACTGTCTAATATTTTGTAATATTTTATTCTTCAGGGTTCCTAAGTACTAAACACAAACAAATTAACCCACAATTGAAAACTCTTCTGATGAATAATCCCTAGAACATAGAGTGGGCCTGGCCAACTCTCGCTTCTGTGGTTCTGTGATCTTGGGCAAGTCACTGTGATGGCAAACAGGGTGGGACTTTTTGCCTTTGTTTTGTCTGATTTGAGGTTGTCCTTTTGTTTGGGGGGTTTCACTCATCAGAAGAGTGATCTCCTGATTTGGTCAGACAATATCCTGGGTAGCCATTAAGAGCCTCCACCCCAGCTTTGAAAACCCAGATGTTGGTGCTTCTCTCTCTGGTAACTGTGTATTGTGATTTGGTCAGACAGATAGAAAACTCTCTGTTGGTTTATGTTATCCTCTCTGCTCATAATTCCTGTTTGTAATTTCTATTTGTATTTCCTCTGAAAGTTCAGGGTGCTGACTTTTCCCCCTAAACTAAGTGAATGACGTGTGTATGTTTAATTAAAGTAAGATTGTTAATCCATTAAAGTTGCTTTCCTTAGGAAAGCAGATCAAAGAACGTGTGCTAGCAGCCCTCCTGTGTGATGGTGCTATTGGTCTTACACCCCCACAGCAGCTGCTAGTCTCACTGTTGATACAGTTACTTTCCTTCTCCAGGTGATTTTTCTCTTCCTCTATAAAATGAGGGGGTTGTACTATGTGGCCTGTAAGACTCTTCATAATTTTAGCTTTGTATATTCCAGGGATTCTGCATCTCTTTTCCATATATACTGGCATACTGTTATTGGGTTTATGTTATCTTTTACTAAACTTATTTTTTTGAAAAGGTAATGAATATTTCTTATGATATGCTGATTTGTAACATAGGTATATAAGTAAAGGGGAGGAGATACCACAGAAACTTGTCTACTATTCCAGCATATCATCCTGAAGTCAGGAAGATGTGGGTCAGATTCTGCCTTTGACAATTATAAATATTATTAGCTATCATTAATATTATATTAATATTATTATATATAACTATTATGATAATATATATTATATAATAAAATATCAACAATATTAATATTAATAGCTATCAAAGATATAAAACTTAAAGTTTTACAAAGTATTTTACATGTATTATCTCATTTGATCCTCACAGCAATCCTGATGTGGGTGCTATTATTATCCCAATTTTACAGATGAGGAAACCAAGGCACAGAATGGTTAAATAGCTTGTCCATGGTCACATCACTGGTAAGTGTCAAAGTCAGATCCTGCTGACTCCAAGTTCAGCACTCTTCCTCAATACCAGACTTCCCCTAGTAACCCTGGGAAAATAATTTAGTCTCTGTGTGCCCCACACAACTCATAAAATTACAGATTTGGGGAAGGAATAAAAAGTTTGAGTATCAGAAATTTATCTACTAAGTCATGGACAGGTTGCCATTGCTTTGGGGGAGTGAGTTCTCCACAGTGGAAATTCCCCATGCTGCTGCTGATAAGGGTACAGTTATCCCTTTCACATCAGTGCGGGGTTAGTGGTGTGGGCACCCCCATGATCTTGAAAATCTGTGTAAAGCTTTTTTGGCCCTCCCTTCATATCAGGGAAGAAATCTGAAATATTATGGCATTAAAAGATAAAATATGTTGATATTATACAACACTATACACACATTTTACACATTTCTGAGTCTCTAAATGTTTTCTGTGCCATCCGCTGGCCTTCACATGTTGTCTGAGGCTTCTTCAAATCTTCAAAATTTCCATTTAATTTCTTATGCTTACCTGTGATATATCAAAACTGCAATGGGGCAAGTCACAATATAGAACTGGACATCCCAAGCCATAGGAGTCATGAGTGCATCTCAAGCCATCACTTCCATGATTGTATTTGCATGCCGAGTGTGGATTTTGTGGAGTATATGTGGGTCTGTTTTATATAGGTCTTTCATGTATCATCATTTAAGTTTATACAAATCAATGAAAAAAATAAAATGCAACAATTTATAAGCAATGCCTCTATTCTTCCCAGCTATGTCCAAACTTTACCACCTAAACTCTCCAGCCAGTCTCTTAATCCTTTCTCACCAGAATCTAATCTCTGCTCCTGGACTTGGGTTCTGATACATGAGCTTTTTCCTCATCTGGCCTGGAATCAGGTCTCCATAACATTTCTTGGCTGTTTCCATACTGTGGATTATTTTTCCTAGCGCTTAGCACCTGGCAAATAGTTGTGCTTAATATATGCTATTTCAAAATGCTCTAAATCACTATTGATTAGAGAAATGCAAATCAAAACAACTCTTAGGTACCACATCTCACTTGTCAGATTGGCTAACATGACAAAACAGGAAAATTATAAATGCTGGAGAAGATGTGGAAAAATTGGCACACTAATGCATTGTGAGTGGAGTTTTGAACTGATCCAACCATTCTGGAGCGAAATTTGGAACTATGCCCAAAGGGCTATAGAAATGTTTACCCAGCAACACCACTTCTAGGGCTGTATCTCAAAGAGATCATACAAATGGGAAAAGGACCCATATGTACAAAAATATTTACAGCAGCTCTTTTTGTGGTGGCAAAGAATTGGAAATCAAGGGGATGCCCATCAATTGGAGAATGGCTAAACAAGTTGTGGTATATGTATATAATGGAATAGTATTGTGCTATAAGAAATGAGGAGCAGATGGACTTCATAATAACCTGGAAATACTTATATAAACTGATGCCAAGTGAGGGGAGCAGAACCAGGAGAACATTGTACACAATTGCAGACACATTGTGAGATGAATAACTTTGATAGACTTGGCTCCTCTCAGCAATGCAAGGTTCTAAGACAACTCCAAAAGGCTCATCATGGAAAATTCTATCCACATCCAGAGAAGCAATTACAGAGTCTGAATGAAGACTGAAGTAAACTATTTGCTTTCTCTTGCTGTCTCTGTCTTTTCTGTTTCTTCTTTGTCATGGTTCATTCCATTGGTTACAATTCTTCTTTACAACATGACTAAAGTGAAAATATATTTAATGTGAAGATGTAGATATGTAAAATCTATACCAGATTGCATACTGTCTTGGGAGGGAAAGGTGGAGGAGAAGGAAGGGGAGAAAATGGGGAACTCAAAAGCTTGTGGAGCTGAATGTAGTAAACTAAAAATAAATAAATTTAAAAAGAAAAAATATATATGCTTTTTCTTCCATTCATACAACCATTCATTCAAAGTGAGGTGAGAGAACATGGGCATCTGTGAATACATCCCATAGATGATATCTGTCTAAGGGAAGCAGTCACTCAAAATTTTAGAAGAGTAAAAGTCTCCTTCTTCATACACCAGGATTACTTCAGGACCTCATGTGGGTTTAATCCAGGCTGATGGATCCGTTCTTCTTTTGGGACAGGGAATATCAAAGGCCTGCTTATGTACAAGGGTAGAGATTAGGCCTGGAAAGTATTAAAGCCGCCCAAGGAGCTCCCAGACCCCTCAACCAACCAAGTAAAAGGTTACAATTTGTGACAGATAACATCCCTCCCCTGTCTAATTGAAAGAGATGTCTCTTTCAATATATATATATATATATATATATATATATATATATATATATATATATATATATATATATATGTATATATACGTATATCAAATAGCAAATAATTTGGGGATTATCCTAGGTATGGGGATAATCTGTGGCACTCTTTTACACTATTGGTACCTATATTAGAAAGCAGATAGAACCATATAAGAATACAAAACATCAAGGATATTCAAGGTAGTGATATTCCCTCCCACCCACCCCACTTTTAAGTTCTTCATATTTTTTTAAATCAAGCAAGAAAGGCGAGATTTTACCTTCCTTAAAAGTTGTATTTCCTGGTAAGTGGGACACTGATTTCTTATAGCTTTTGAAAAATGATATTAGCCAGCACAGTTCATCAGGGGAACAAAAGGGTGGGAGGTTGCATACACAGGTGTCAGCAGATTTTCAGAGCTGGAGTGAGAAGAGCAAAGGAAGGGGAAGATGAGGGATTGGTTTTGCTTCAGAAGCAGCTTCATCTTTCCATGGCATACAGTGGCTTTCATTTGCTAGCAACTAGGAATCAGCATTTAATGATTTGTGAGCAAAATAGCAGGGGTTTAGATTTGCAACTGAATAAGAAGAGATGAAGAAATTAGCTCTTCCAGTCTGTCTGTCGCACTGTCTATATATACATACAAGTTGTTAAACTAGATTGTAAAATTTTGAAGGATCATAGATCTTGACCTGGAAGAGGCTTTAAAGCAGGAATGTGCTGTAAAATGTTTAACAACCAACTCTCTAAAAACACATGTCACATTTTAAAGTTTATTCTGCATTATTAATATTGTCTGTATCACTTTCTTAAGCTTTGATTTGTAGCTGATGATTTCAAAATTTAAAAACTGATTTATTTAAAATTGGCTCTTGGAAGATGGTTTGAGCTATCTTTGGCACACTCCTGCCTCAGAGGTCATTTAATCCAAACTCTTCCTTTTACAGATGAGGAAACTGAGGCATAGGGAAGTTCAGTGATTCACCAAAGGTCACATGGCTAGAGGTGGGATATGAATTTAGGCCCATGCTCTTTCTGTGATGCCTTTGACTTTCTGAAGTTGAGTAATCATAAATTCCAGCTTAAATCTTTGGTTTGTTGGGGTGAGAAAAAGGAGAACCAAGTTATGAAACCATGTGATCATGAAAGAATACATCTTGGAATCTCAGAATTAGGATGGGGTCTTGGATGTAGTCTGGTACAACCTATGGTCCAATGCAGGAATCCCATTTACTATGTCCCTAGGAAGGACACGAACACCTCCAGGGCTGGTGTGCTTACAGTCAGACACATTTCTTCCTTAACCAATCTCTGCGGACTTCTCTTAGTTTTATAGCCATTTGCCAGCACAGGCTGGTTGTTGACTAGCTACTTGCTAAACTTGTGGTGTTATCGTTAGTCACCTAGCTGTTGTCTTGTTGCAATGAACCTCTTTCAGATGGAACCATTCTGTACTTCTTGGGTATTGATGCAGGTACAATCGGACAAAACTGAAGAAGCTTTCCCCCAACCTTTTCCAGGAAGCTAGGTGTCACGGTAGATAGAGCCCTGAACCTGGAGTCAGTAAGACATGAGTTAAAATCCAGCCCCAGATACTTGATAGTTCTGTGACCTTGACAAAGTCACTCAACCTCTGTCTGCCTTGGTTTCCTCATCTGTAAAACGGGGATAATAACACCTATCTCCCAGGGTGGTTGTGAGGATCAAATAAGATAATATTTGTAAAGTATTTTGCAAAACCTTATAGATCTACATAAATGCTAGCTATTATTATCATTATTAACAGAAATATATAGATAGATAGAGGCATACCTCATTTTATTGTGTTTTGCTTCATTGCACTTTGCAGTTATTGCAGGTTTTTTGTTTTGTTTTCTTTTTACAAGTTGAAAGTTTGTGGCAATCCTGTGTCAAACAAGTCTAATAGCACCATTTTTTCCAACAACATGCGCTCACATCACGTCTCTTTGTCTCATTTTGGTTATTCTCACAATATTTCCAACTTTTTCATTATTATTATGTCTGTTATGGTGATTTGTAATCAGTGATGTTAACTATTACAATTGTTTGGGGCTGCCATGAACCACACTCATATAAGACTGCAGCTTAATTGATAAATGTTGTGTGTGCTCTGACTGCTCTACTGACTGGCTGTTCCCCTGTCTCTTTCCCTTTCCTCAAGCTTCCCTATTCCTTGAGACACAACAGTATTGATGAATATTACATAAACTTAGCTGATCAAGTAGCAGCAGGGGTTAGAGAGGATTAACTCCAATTTTAAAAGAAGTTCCACTGTGGGTAAAATGCTATCACACGGTATCACGTGTTACAGAGAAATCTTTTGTGAAAGGAAAAGTCAATCAAAGTGGCAAATTTCATTGTTGCCTTATTTTAAGAAATTGCCACAGCCACCCCAGCCTACAGCAATCCCCATCTTGATCAGTCAGCAGCTATCCTCCAGCAGCTGTCTTCCTCCAGCAGCAAGACCCTCCACCAGCAAAAAGATTACCAGTGATTGAAGACTTAGACAAAGGCTAGCATTTTATAGCAATAAAGCATTTTTTTAAAAATTAAAATTAAAAATTAAAAACATTTAAAAATGTTTTTAGATACAATACATAGTAGACTACTTTAGATACAACACTTAATAAATTACGGTATAGGGTAAGCATAGCTTTTACATACACAGAGAAACCAAAAAATCTGTGTGACTAACTTTATCGTGATATTTGCTTTATTGAAGTGGTCTGGAACCAAACCTGCAATATCTCTGAGGTCTGGCTCTATATGTGCATACATTTTTTATATACACACACACACACACACACACATGCACACACACACACACACACACACACACACACACATATATATATATATACACATATGTGTGTGTGTGTGTGCATGTATGTATATATGTATACAAATTGTGAGTAGTAAGTAAAGCTTCATGGTCTCAACTGCTTTCTCTCCCCTATTTCCACCCAAATAGATGAAGAATAATAAGAATATCATAAATAAAGGAGAGGTAATTAGCATCTAAAATAAATTCAATTGTAGGATCACATATTTAAAGCAAGAAGGGACCTTAGAGGTCATTGAATCTACCTCTCCCCTCATTTTACAGATGAGAATCTCAAGGCTTAGGATGATTAAGTGTACCCATGGTTACACAGCTAGTAAGAGTCTGAGACTTGTGGTTGAAGTAATAAGGAAATTGGGGACTCACCTCTCTTCCTACTTCCTCTCCAACCCCTCTGTACAGTTATCCCTTCCACATTCATGATTTTCCCCATCATGGTTTCGATGTATCGCAGATCCGTATAAGACATTAAATGGGAATTTGGGGGGAGTTTTGCAAAAGCTGCAAACAACACACAAAGGCAAGCAAATGATACAGAAAAAGTATTTTTTACTAAACATTGACCTAACTATAGCTTATGGCCAAATACTTAACCCAAATTTTGCAATCAGGTAAATGCCCCATAAGTGAATAAGAAAAAGAAAAAATTCAGACTTCTCTGATATGAAGAAAGGGCCAAAAAATTTTAGGCGGATTTTCCAGATCACGGAGATGGAGTGCTCCTAAATCCTGAACTATGGAAGGGATAACTACCCTTTTCTGCTCCTGAAGTAACCAGACTAAAAAGGATGGCAGTCACTTTTAGCCCCTGGTGGCATGGAATATTTTGCTGTAGTGTGGAGACAGAGCTCTCTTTTCTAGGACTTTCTTTGTGATTTGAGAATCTTTTACATTATTTACCAGAATCAGAACCAAAAATTCCCATAGTTTCTAATTCAGGGAATTCTAAGACTGTCTCTTTTTGACTCATATCAACAAATCAAGAAGTCAGAGGAATTGGGATTTTAAGTAACTTTTGGTTTATGAACAAAACCTCCAGTTCTATTGTGGTCAAAGGGCACAATTTAATTATTATTATTTTAGGTTATTAATTTAGGCTGATTATTTTTATTTAGGTTTACTTTTTTTTCTTGTTCTCACTCCTCTTCCTGTATAGACAGACATGAAGATTAATCATTAATGGTTTGATGCCAACTTGGAAGGAAGCCTCCAGTGGAATGCTCCAGGGATCTGTGTTTGGCCCTGTGCTGTTTTAACATTTTAATCACTGAGTTGGACAGAGGCATGCCTCTCTTTCCTCTAATGTTGATTACTTGTCCATCCAATGACAAATCAGGTAACCTTCATGGGTCTTCATTTCCTGATCTGTAAAATGAGACAGCTTCAATGAGACAGCTAGATGATTTCTGAGGTCCCTTCCAGCTCTAGATCTATGAGTCTTTGGAATTTAATAACAACAAATGAAACATCTTACACTTGGGTTTAAAAAAATTGGCTCCATAATTGCAAGCTGGGGAGGGATAGTTAGACAACAGTTTAATTGGGAAAGATCTCCAGGTTTTAGCAAACTGCTAATATTAAGGAGGCAGCTATGTGGCTCAGTGGAGAGAGAGCTGGGTGTGGAGTTAGGAAAACCTGAGTTCAAATATGGCCTCAGACACTCACTAGCTGTGTGACCTTGGGCAAGTCACTTAAGCTCTGTTTGCTGTAATGCACAGGAGAAAGAAATGGCAAATTACTCTAGTATCCTTGCTAAGAAAACCCCTTCTGGGTTCACAAAGAAGTCAGACATGACTCAAGAGCAACATAATATTAAACTGCGTTAAGGAAGGTACAGTCCCCCGCCCCCCACCTCAGCCCAGGTGGGGAAAAAAGGATAAACCTCCTGACTCAGCTCTAGTCAGGCCACTTGAATAATTTCAGAATATTGTATTCTCTTCTTGGGCTCCATATTTTTTTCTAGGTCTTTGTTTTTTTAATTTTTTTTTTATTTTTAGTTTACAAAACTCAGTTCCACAAGTTTTTGAATTTCAAATTTTCTCCCTCTCCATCTTCTCCTCCCTCCCCACCCAAGACAGCATGCAATCTGATATAGGTTCTACATATACATTCACATCAAACTTATTTTCACAATAGTCAAGTTGTAAAGAAGAATTATAACTAATGGAATGAGCCATGAGAAAGAAGAAACAAAACCAAAAAAGGAAAGAAAAGAAAAAGAGAGAGCAAATAGTTTGCCTCAATCTGCAGTCAGACTCCATAACTCTTTCTCTGAATGTGCGTAGCTTTTTCCATCATGAGTCTCTTGGAGTAGTCTTAGAACCTTGCATTGCTGAGAAGAGCCAAGTCTATCAAAGTGAGTCATCACAGATACCATGTGTCTATAATCGTGTATAATGTTCTCCTGGTTCTGCTCTTGGGCCCCGTATTTTAGGAAGGATATAAAAAGCCAGGTGTGGCACAGTCTTGTAATTTCTACTTCCAGGGAGGCTGAGGCTGGTGGATTACTTGAATTTAGGAGTTTGGAGCTACAGTGTGCTAAGCCAAATAGGTGTTTGCAGTAAGCCTGGCACCAACATGGTGAACTCTTGGGACCTCACCAGGCTGCCTAAGGAGAGGTGAACCAGCATGAGTCAGAAATATAGGAAGTCAAATCTCCTATGCTCATCAGTAATGGAATCAGATTCATGAGTGGCCACTGTACTTCCAGCATGGGCAAGATAGGGAGAAACAGCCTCATAAAAAAAGGACATAGGTAATCTGGGGTGGGGCGCAGCTAGGTGGCACAGTGAGTAGAGCACCAGCCCTGGAGTCAGGAGGACCTGAGTTCAAATCCGGCCTCAGACACTTGACATGTTTACTAGCTGTGTGACCTTGGGCAAGTCTCTTAACCCCAATTGCCCTGCCAAAAAAAAACAAACCTAAAAAAAAAAAAGATAAGACATTCAGGGAGAAAGACCAGGATGGTAAAAGGTATAGAGATCATGCTGAGGATGATTTGCAGAAAAAAAGTAATTGTATGTTTTTCCTGAAGAATAGAAAACTTAGAAGGGATGTGGTACCTCTAGTAAAGTATCTGTAGGATTGTCTGTCCCTCTCAATTCAATTCAACATGTATTTAGTAGGCGCCTACTTTGTCAGATACTCTGCTGGGAGGAGGGGACAGTGACAAGAAGACAAAAAAAAATGAGCCCTGCCTTTAAGGAGCTTATGTTCTACTGTTGCCATTGGATTTGTCTTGTTTGGCTTCAGAGGGCAGAAGTAGGAACAGTGGGTGAAAGTTCAAAGAGAGGAATTTAGGCCCAGGGTGAGAAACAATGTAAAATTATCCAAAATTGGATTGGGCTCCCTTGAGAGGCATTGAGTTCCTCATCGGAGGAGCCTCACCAAACCAAGCCTAGATGACTACTTGTCAGCTTGCCATAAGGGCATGGGTTTTTGAGTGTGGGTTTGAATAAATGGATACTCAGGGCCCTTCTGACTTTGAGATTCTGTGAGTTTGCGTTACGTGGGGAAGTGTTGAAAGTAGTTTCTATTTAAAATGCTCCTCTGTGAACCTATTAACCTTTTGTGACTCCATGCCTTGTTTCCATAACCCTGTACTTTGTGTTTTGTATTAAGTGTCTGAATATTAGTTTTAGAAAGTTTGATATGTAGACATGACACTTGGACACCATGATAAACTAAGCCACCTGGCATGACACCACACCCACTCCCTCAAAAAAAGTTGCTCCATCATCTTGAGTTGTTTTCTTAACAACTGAAGGACCTGTGGTGGGGTGGAGACTTGTTTGTTTTAAATCTAATGATAATGATGTAATATAGATTAATATATAGCTTTAAGGTTTACTAAGTGATTTACAAATATTATCTCCTTTGATCCTGATAACAACCCAGGGAATAAGGGCCTGCACTATAGTGGTGGCAGTGTCAGAGGAAAGAAGGGATGGATTTGAGAGATGTTGCAAAGGTGAAATCAATAGGCTTTGGCAACAGATTGAATACCATGGTGAGTGATAGTGAGGAGAACGGGATAATCCCTATGTTGAGAGTCTGAGAGACTAGGAGGGATGGTGTTTGCCCTCTAAAATAAAATAAAAGATTGGAGAGGGAGGGAAGAGAACAAATTCTATTTTGGACATTTTGAGTTTAAAATGTCTAGTGGACCATCCATTTCAAGCTGTCTGAAAGGCAGTTGGAGATGCAAGAACAGAAGACAGCAGAGAGTTTGAGACAGGATAGGTAGATTTGAGAATCATCAGTATAGAGATGCTAATTAAATCCATGGGAGCTCATGAGATCACCAAGTGAAGTAATATAGAATCAGAAGAGAGGCCAGGACCAAACCATGAGGGACACCTATGGTTGGAGGGAATGATCTTGAAGAGGATCGGCAAGGAGAAAGAGTAGGAATTGTCAGATAGATATAAAGAAAACCAGGAGACACAGCAAGGCAACTGACAAAGAACACTGAAGTTAGATGTAATCTAGATTTACCTGTCTGAATTGTATCCACTGACATTGTTTTGATCTCTAGAGAATGATATATGGAGCTACTGGACCAAATAGTTCTGTAATACCTTGGACAAGTCACATAACTACCTTAACTCAACTGAGACTCAATTTCTTCATTTATAAAATGGGGATAATGTAGCTTACAGGGTCTTTGTAAATAGAAAATGAGAAAGAGCCATAATTAGGCTGGGCAGATTGGGTCTTTGTTCCAGGGCACTTAAATTTAATGAGGACCTGATTTTTCATCTAACAGTTCAGTGGTCCTCTGATCTGTCATCTCAATTACATCATTCCCTGCATTGTTCTTGCCCATATGTTTTGGTTAAGGCAGACAAATACCACCACACCTTCCCTTCTCATCATACCCCCTGACTATTATCTCACCCTCTTCTCACTGGGGTCAGGACATCATGAATCATTGGTTCCATTGTGGAGGTATAGTTAGGCCTCTCTGAGTGATGGCTATACTTTCCCTAATGTGACTGCATCTGACAATTCCTTTGTATGAATACAAAATACAAGTGAAGGCCATGAACACTACAAATTGGATCTCAAGGGTTTCCTGCACTCCAGGTCAGCTTCACCTTAGTCATTCCTCCTCTATTTCCTTCTCTACCAGTATCCTGCCCAGTAGGGTCCTTTCAATCTCTTCCTCAAGTCTCCCTTCCTCCACATTTTCCCCAAGCACCTAACTCTCAAATCCATTCATTTAGTTTGTGTTTATTAATTCTACTCCTTGCCAGGCACTGTGCTAGGTTTACAAGGAATAATAATTGAGACCAGGCATGTAATTTCACTGGGCTAGGGAGCTCCCATTGTAGGTCATCACTTTCTTTCCAGCTTATAGTCTTACAACTAGCTCTCAAAAATGTAAGGAGAATACACTATTAAGTTTACCATGCAGTTAACATTTTCTCCCACACTTTTTTCTTAAAGTCTAGACAGTCAACAAAACAATAAACCAAGCCCTGACTTTTAGCGTTTGATGATTTTTGAGTTCATATTGCAAATTTAACAATCAACTCTGGAGCCTGTTCAAGCTGACTGCTGTACAACACCTTCTGTCTGCTTTAAAAATCAACAATTTTTATGCTCCAGTATTTTTAGTACTGCTGCCAGAGAACTGGATGGTGGGAAAGGGCAAACCAGTCAGGTTCATTTCCATGTCATTTGCCAGAGTAAGGCAAGGCCACCTATTTTGCTAATGCCTTCCCTCTAAGATTACTTTACATCCACTCTGCGTATATCTTGTAAGTACATAAAGTTTTTTGAATGTTGTCTCCCATATTAACATGTGAACTTCTTTAGGGCAAGGACCACATATGTGTCTTTCTTTGTATTCTCAGCCCTTATCACTGGCATATAGTAAGTGTAGGAATGAAGAAGGAAGCATTTGTTGCAAGCACTGTATTAAGCAGGAAAGATATGAATAAAAAAGAAACTTCCCGCCCTCAAGGAGCTCACATTCTAATGTGGGAGACAATGCATTGAGGGAGCTTTAGCTGCAAGTCAGATGGAAGGGCATGTGGTCCTTAGGGTGGAGCCACAAAGCATATCATAATGCCTCTTCTTTATGTCATTTCCACTGACAAAACCACATAATTTTTTGATGTTGAATCATTTGATTGTGTCAAGGACTTCGATGACAAACATATTCTTTTCTGGATCTTCAAGATATGAGTCTGCAGCACCTGTAGGAGCTGTTATCAGGGTCCCTCTCCACAGAGATAGATTCCCAGGCTGAGGCACCGTGTAGAAAGTATTGTTATTCCAAAGACTCTAAAAGTCAGATTCTTAGGCTGTCTCCACTGGGGCCTGAGGGATGATGACATGACTGCCAAAGTGGTAGTGGTGGTTTGACCTTAACCAAAATATATGGGCAAGAACAATGCAGGGAGAGATGCAATAGGGATGGTTCTACCAGTTTCTAGCTATGTAACCTTGGAATGATTTTGGGATCTTACTACATTGTAAGTTCCAAGAAGGAAACACCCCTTAATCCTCATTTCTTTCCCATTGTCTATTTTATTGTTTGATGCATGGTGAGAATTTAATAAAAAAAATTATTGAGTTAATGAACTTTTGAGTCTTCGTTTCTTCATCTGTGAAATGGCAGATGTAACACTTGTGCTATCTACAACAAAGGTTTGTTGTAAGGCCAAGGTGGGAATATATATTAAAAAAAACAGTAACTTTAAAACGTCAGATGAATGTATGTTGTCACTATGTAAAAATTCTGTGTAGAAGGAATTCAAAGTGACTGAATAAGCATGAATTTTGGGGTTAGGAATAGGCATAGGTACTGGACTTATGGTATTAGGTAGTTTCAAGTGAGAAATCTCCTTCACCATAGAGATTGGCACCTTCTCTACATTCTTTCTCGTGGAGAATTGCCTGGAGCAAGAATTGGCTCCAAATTCAAGCTCTTCAAACTCAAATAGAAACAGATCTCTACAGTCTGCACACTGTTGTTCAGCTTTTTGTCCTAACTCTTTGTGATCCCATTTGGCATTTTTTTGACAAAGATACCGGAGTGGTTTGCCATTTCCTTCTCCAGCTCATTTTACAGATGAGGAACTGAGGCAGACAGGGTTAAATGGCTTGCCCAGGGTCACACAGCTATTAAGTGTTCGAGGTCACATTTGAACTCTTGAAGATGAGTCTTCCTGACTCCAGGCCCAGCATTCTATCCACGGCGCCACCTAGCCGCCCAAGTACATACTGACTTAAAAACATAAATTAGCATCATTTATGTTTTTTTTGTATTTTGTTGAATGTTTTTCAATTAGAATTTTATCTGGTTCCAGCCCCACTTCAGATTTTTGCTAAAGGTTGTGAGTTTGACACCTCTGGCCTATAGCACTGAGAAGCTAGATCATTTATTAAGGGTCACACTGCCAGTACATATCAAAAGAGGGACTTCTATTAGGATCAGCATGGTAAAGTGGCTAGACCCCTAGCCTCAGAGCCAAGAAAACCTGGGTTCGTGTTTTACCTTTGAATTTGGATTATCTAATAATATTTTAATTAGCTACACTAATGCAAAGGAACAATACCATGGTAATTCAAAAATCATTTCTGTTTGACAATGGGATGTATTCCATGACTTTTGTTTGCAACATATTTTCCTCTTTAGTTATGTTTTGCTTAAGATGATTTTAAAATGGTTTTGCATTTCCAGAACACACAACCACTGGTAGTCTATAAACAGTCTGGATGGTAGGGGTAAGCCAAACATGGATTCCAAAATTGTCATGGATAATCCAATTAAAGAAAGCAGAAAAGTCAACTCCATATGATTTCTCCCATTTGGTCCCATCCTTCGTGCTTTGTACTTTACCAATTTGGCAATTCAATGTAATTCCACAAATAATTTATTAATTAATCCCTTACTGTATGTAGAACACTGGTTATCACCAGCTCTCCACTCAGTTGCCATAATAATGGTTTTTTTTTCCCTAAAGTGTAAGTCTGAAGAGACAAAGTACATCTTAAACATGGTCCCTCTACTACTGAGCTTACGGGGAAATATAACACAAAATATATGAACATGAAACAAAAATGCGCAAGAAATATAAGTTGGATGCTCTGTGAGATCCAAGGAGGGAAAAGGTTATTGTCTAATTCAGGAAGAGGGAATGCTTCTGGGACAATATGGCACATGATGATGTAAGCTTTAAAATATGAGTAGGAATTCGACAGGTGAGAAGAGAGAGGACATTCCAGGTAAAGGGTCCAGTTTGAGCAGAGGCACAGCAGGAATATATGAATGGCAGTATGTAAGTAAACAATCCTGATAGTAAGCAAACAATCTAGTTCAGCTAGATTGTAGAATGTGTGGAAGGGGGTAGACTCTGATAAGACTAGAAAGATAATTTTAGGGTTTTTTGAATGCTAAGCACTGGAATATAAACATCACTCTAGAAGAAATGAAGAAATTTGAAGGTCTATGAACAGAGAAATGCCATCACAAGGTTTTCACTGAGTTAACTGAGTGATTTTTCCAAAGTGTACATCTGACCATGTCACTGTACTATTCAAGAAGCTCTAGTGGTTCCCTATTAATTCCAAGATCAACTATAAAATAATCTGTTTGGCATTTAGAACATTTATAATTTGGACTCTGCCTTCCAGCCTTCTTATGTCTTACTCCCCCTCCACAAATTCTATGATCCAGAGATATTGACCAGCTTGCAATTTCTTGACACTTGGTCTCTTGAATTTAATTGGGACACTATTTCTTAAAATAAAAAGGAGATAACTGAATTCTTGTCAATATGGCACCTGCCATATTGAAAATAGTAAGGGGGGTGGAGCCAAGATGGCCTCATGAAAACAGCATCTTACCGGAGCTCTCTCACAAGGTCTGTCAGATTCCTATTAAAAAAAGTGAATTTGAGCACATTTGAGAGAGTTAGAAACCGCGAGTAGTCTTAGTGGGGCAAATTTCCAAGCTGGGAGAGTTTGAAAGGCCGAAGGCACGAATCTATAGTCTGGGAGAGTGCTCGGCATGCGGATGTACTCCAGACCAAAGTGGAAGCGGTTGGCCGGGAAACCCACATGGGAGACAGGCTGGGAGAAAGCTGGGCACCAGAAACTGGCGGAGATCCCTAGGCCTCCCAACACAGGATGGCAGTCTGTGGTAGCGACGAGAGACAGCACAACACCACTGGCCGGGAAACATCAACTCCTGAGGCTTGCAGCCCAAAGGTATGAAACGTGGTTTCTTGAACTTCCGGGAGACATAATGGCCAGGTAAACAGCTCTAATCCCTACCCCCCTCACCCAGAGAATTCCTCAGAAAAAAAAGAGAATGCTGGAACAGAGGAGATAGAAGTGGGGCTTCAGTGGCCAAATAGTAGAAGTTCATTAGTCCCAGAGGGGCAGAGCTGGCAGGGGTCAACACCAGGAGCCCAGATGTAATCTTGCTCCCCTAGGGGAAGTGCCCGCACCAGCTCAAACAATAAAGAGCTGAGACCATTGCTGAAGAGCAACAGTGCTGGAGAGCACCCCTAGGGAAAGAGACATCAGGGAGCCAGACCCCTCCCCCACACCTCAGGAAACTGAAGGCTGTAAGTTACAAAGACAACAACTAAACTCACAATCCCCAGATCCCCAGAATAAGAAAGCTGGGACAGAGAACCCTGAGCCTCAAAGGCAGAAATTTGTTGTAAATCCAGGAAAAGGCTAAACAACATGAAGAAGAACACAAGAAAACCAAGGACCATAGATTCTTTTTATGGAGACAGGCATGATCAAAATACCAATTTGGAAGACGACAGCAATGACACTATAGATACATCTGATACCTCAAAAGGTAACGTGAACTGGTCTCCAGCCCAAAAAAGCACTGCTGGAAGAGCTAAAGGAGGACTTTAAAATGCAAATTAGGGAGGTAAAAGAAAAAATGGAAAAAATGGAAAAAAATCCACTGAGGAAATCAAGTCCCTAAAGAATAAGTTTGGCAAAATAACCACAGAGATTCAGAATCTAAATAGAGAAAATGACACCCTGAGAGGTAAAATCAACCAATTGGAAAAGGAGACTCAAAAGAAAAATGAAAACACTAACTCATTAAAAATTAGAGTTGAGCAAGTGGAAGCTAATGAATCTATGAGGCACCAAATAGTAGTAAAACAAAATGTAAAGAATGGAAAAATAGAAAAAAATGTGAAATATTTGATTGGGAAAACAACTGACCTGGAAAATAGATCCAGGAGAGACAATTTAAGAGTTATTGGTCTATTGGAAATACACGATGAAAAAAAGAGCCTTGACAGTATTTTTTTTTTTAAATGCAATTTATTTATTTAATATATTTGGTTTTCAGCATTGATTTTCACAACAGTTTGAATTACAAATTTTCTCCCCATTTCTGCCCTCCCCCCCAACTCCAAGATGGCATATATTCTGGTTGCCCTGTTCCCCAGTCAGCCCTCCCCTCTATCACCCCCCTCCCCTCTCATCCCCTTTTTCCTTCCTTTCTTGTAGGGCAAGATAAATTTCTACGCCCCATTGCCTGTGTATCTTATTTTTTAGTTGCATACAAAAAGTTTTTTTGTTTTTGAACATCTGATTTTAAACCTTTGAGTTCCAAATTCCCTTCCCTCTTCCCTTCCCACCCACCCTCCCTAAGAAGTTGAGCAATTCAACCTAGGCCACACATGTATTATTATGTATAACCCTTCCACAATACTCATGTTGTGAAAGGCTAACTACATTTTGCTCCTTCCCAACCCATCCCGCTTTATTGAATTTTCTCCCTTGACCCTGTCCCCTTTCCAAAGTGTTTGTTTTGATTACCTCCACCCCCATTTGCCCTCCACTCCATCATCCCCCCCCCCCGCCTTTTATTTTTTTTTTTTATCTTCCTCCCTCTTCTTTCCTGTGGGGTAAGATACCCAACTGAGTATGTATGGTATTCCCCCTCAGGCCAAATCTGATGAGAGCAAGGTTCACTCATTCCCCCCTCACCTGCCCTCTCCCCTCCTCCCATAGAACTGCTTCCTCTTGCCACCTTTATGCGAGATAATCCACCCCATTCTATCTCTCCCTATCTCCCTCTCTCAGTATGTTACTCTCTCATCCCTTAATTTCATTTTATTTCTTTTAGATATCTTCCCTTCATCCTCAACTCACCCTGTGTCTGCTCTCTCTCTTTTACATATATATATATACACATACATACACATACATACATATACACATAGATACATACATACATACACATTCACTTATATATATACTTAAACATATATATATATATATGCATATATATATATATGCATATTCCCTTCAACTACCCTAATACTGAGGTCTCATGAATCATACTCATCATCTTTCCATGTAGGAATGTAAACAAAACAGTTCAGCTTTAGTAAGTCCCTTGCAATTTCCGTTTCTTGATTACCTTTTCATGCTTCTCTTGATTCTTGTGTTTGAAAGTCAAATTTTCTATTCAGTTCTGGTCTTTTCACTGAGAAAGCTTGAAAGTCCTCTATTTTATTGAAACTCCATATTTTGCCTTGGAACATGATACTCAGTTTTGCTGGGTAGGTGATTCTAGGTTTTAATCCTAGCTCCATTGACCTCCGGAATATCGCATTCCAAGCCCTTCGATCTCTTAATGTAGAAGCTGCCAGATCTTGGGTTATTCTGATTGGGTTTCCACAATACTCAAATTGTTTCTTTCTGGCTGCTTGCAGTATTTTCTCCTTGATCTGGGAGCTCTGGAATTTGGCAACAATATTCCTAGGAGATTTCTTTTTGGGATCTATTTGCGGAGGCGATCGATGGATTCTTTCAATTTCTATTTTGCCCTGTGGCTCTAGAATATCAGGGCAGTTCTCCTTGATAATTTCCTGAAAGATGGTATCTAGGCTCTTTTTTTGATCATGGCTTTCAGGTAGTCCAATAATTTTTAAATTATCTCTCCTGGATCTATTTTCCAGGTCAGTGGTTTTTCCAAGGAGATATTTCACATTGTCTTCCATTTTTTCATTCCTCTGGTTCTGTTTTATAATATCCTGATTTCTCATAAAGTCACTAGCTTCCACTTGCTCCAATCTCATTTTTAAAGTAGTATTTTCTTCAGTGGTCTTTTGGACCTCCTTTTCCATTTGGCTAATTCTGCCTTTCAAGGCATTCTTCTCCTCATTGGCTTTTTGGAGCTCTTTTGCCATTTGAGTTAGTCTATTTTTTAAAGTGTTGTTTTCTTCAGTGTATTTTTCAGTATTTTTTTGGGTCTCCTTTAGCAAGTCATTGACTTGTTTTTCATGGTTTTCTCGCATCCTTCTTATTTCTCTTCCCAATTTTTCCTCTACTTCTCTAACTTGCTTTTCCAAATCCTTTTTGAGTTCTTCTATGGTCTGGGGCCAGTTCATGTTTTTCTTGGAGGCTTTGGTTGTAGGCTCTATGACTTTGTTGTCTTCTTTAGGCTGTATGTTTTGGTCTTCTTTGTCACCAAAGAAAGAATCCAAAGTCTGAGACTGAATCTGGGCGCGTTTTCGCTGCCTGGCCATATTCCCAACCAACTAACTTGACCCTTGAGTTTTTCAGTGGGGTATGACTGCTTGTAGATTACAGAGTTCTATGTTCTACGTTTGGGGGGGAGGTGCCAGCTCTGTCAGAGCCGCACTCCTCCTTCCCCAAGGACCCCCAGTCCAGACTGGGCTCAGATCTTTGGCAGGCTGTGCACCCCTGCTGTGATCCGCCACTTAATTCCTCCCACCAGGTGGGCCTGGAGCCGGAAGTAACAACAGCTGTAGCTGCCCCACCTCCGCTGCCCCCGGGGCTGGAAGCCGAACCGCGAACTCCTTCCACTCCCGCAGCTTTTCCCACTAACCTTCTCCGCTGTCTTTGGTGTTTGTGGGTCGAGGGGTCTGGTAACTGCCGCAGCTCACATATTCAGGGCGCTAGGGCCCCCTCCGCCCGGCTTCTGGTCTGGATCGTCCACGCCGCTCAGGCTGGGCTCTGCTCCACTCCGTTCCCAGCTCCCAGCTCCCAGCTCCGTGTGGAATAGAGCTCACCCAGAGACCATCCGGGCTGTCCTGGGCTGGAGCCCTGCTTCCCTCTGCTGTTCTGTGGGTTCTGCCTTTCTAGAATTGGTTCAGAGCCATTTTTATAGGTTTTTGGAGGGACTTGGGTACGGAGCTCACTCTAGTCCGTGCTTACCAGCCGCCATCTTGGCTCCGCCCCGTTTATATTTTCTTGACAGTATTTTCGAAGAAATTATCAAAGACAACCGCCCAGAGGTCCTAGAACCAGAGGGCAAAATAGTCATTGAAAGAATTCACCGATCACCCCCTGAAAGAGATCCCAAACTGAAAACACCAAGAAATATTATAGCCAAATTTCAGAACTACAAAGTCAAGGAGTTTTCTCTACTGCAAGCAGCCAAAAAGAAACAATTAAAATATCGTGGAACTACAGTCAGGATCACGTATGGTCTCTCAGCTTCCACATTAAAAGACAGGAGAAATTGGAATATAATATTCCAAAGGGCAAAGGACTGGGACTACAACCAAGGATCAACTACCCAGCAAAACTAGGCATAATTTTTCAGGCAAGGAGATAGAAATTCAATGAGATAAGGGAATTCCAGACCTTCCTGATGAAAAGGCCAGAACTCAATGGAAAATCTGATCTCCAAATACAAAACTCAAGAGAGACATAAAAAGGTAAACAGGGGGAAAACCCCCACAAACCTTATTGATCAATAGGGCAAATTATTTGCATCTTTATATAGGATTATATCATCTTATGTATGTTTTATATATATACATATATGTCAGTCTTGAGAATACTACAGCTATTATGACAATTAAAAGGGATACACATAGATTGTGAATGCCTGTATAAAATAACTGATATAAGGATAAAAAACATAAGTAAGAGATGTAAAGGGAGGGCTATGAGAGAAGAGGTAAGGAGGTAGTAGAAAAGGGTAAATTACACCAAATGAAGAGGCACAAAAACATATTATATTAGAGGGAAAGAAGGGAGGGAGAATAGCAGTATTTGAGCTTTACTGTCATCTGATCTGGTTCAAGAAGGGAATAACATACCCTGATAAGTATAGAAATCTAACTTGTCTTACAGGAAGTAGGAGGGGAAGGGAGGAAAAAAAGGGATGGGGGTGGTCAGAAGGGAGGGGAGAAGTAGCAAATGGGAAATAGTAAGATAAGGGAGTGAATAAAGAGGGAGGGGAATAAAGAGGGAGGGTAAACTGAGGAAGGCAGCAGTCAAAAGTAAAACTTTGTTGAGGAGGGGAAGGGGAAAGGGAGAAATAAAAGCATAAACAGGGGGAAATAGGATGGAGAAAAATACACAGATAGAAATCATAACTGTGAATGTGAATGGGATCAACTCTCCCATAAAACGGAAGCAGATAGCAGAATGGATTAAAAACGATAATCCTACAATATGCTGTTTACAAGAAACACGTTTGAAACAGGGGGATACACACAGGGTAAAGGTAAAAGGCTGGAGTAAAATATATTGCACCTCAAGTAAAGTAAAAAAAGCAGGTGCAGCAATCCTAATCTGAGACAAAGCAAAAGTAAAGATAGATTTAATTAAAAGAGATAAGGAAGGACATTACATCCTGCTAAAAGGCACCATAAACAATGAGGCAATATCATTGTTTAACATATATGCACCAAGTGGTATGGCATACAGATTCTTAGAGCAGAGGTTAAGGGAGTTACAGGAAGAAAGACAGCAAAACTATAATATTGGGAGACCTCAACCTCCCCCTTTCTGAACGTGATAAATCTAACCTCAAAATAAATAAGAAAGAAGTTAAGGAGGTAAACAGAATTTTAGAAAAGGCAGATATGATAGACCTCTGGAGAAAACTGAATGGGGATAAAAAGGAATATACTTTCTTCTCAGTGGTACATGGCCCATACTCAAAAATTGACCGTCTACTAGGGCATAAAAACCTCACAATCCAGTGCAGAAAGGCAGAAGTAGTCAAAGCATACATTTCAGTTCATGATGCAATAAGAATTATTTGCAACAAAGAACCATGGAAAAATAAGCTAAAAATTAATTGGAAACTAATCTAATTCTAAAGAATGAGTGGGTCAAAGAACAAATCAGAGAAACAATTAATAACTTCATTCAAGATAATGACAATAATGAAACAATATACCAAAACTTATGGGATGCAGCCAAAGCAGTTCTTAGGGGAAGTTTTATATCCCTAAATGCTTACATGAATAAAATAGGGAAAAAGGAGATCAATGATCTGGGCATACAGCTGAAAAAACTGGAAAAAGAGCAAATTGAAAATCCTCAATTAAATACCAAATTAGAAATACTGAAAATCAAAGGCGAGATTAATAAAATTGAAACCAAGAAAACTATTGAATTAATAAATGAAACAAAGAGCTGGTTTTATGAAAAAACCAATAAAATTGATAAACCTTTGGTCAATTTGATTAAAAAAAAGAAGAAAATCAAATTACCAGTATCAAAAATGAAAAGGGTGAGTTCACCTGTAACGAAGAGGAAACCAAAACAATAATTAGGAATTATTTTGCCCATAAATTTGACAACCTTAGAGATATGGATGAGTATCTACAAAAACATAAATTGCCCAGGTTAACAGAAAAGGAAGTAAAATTTCTAAATAACCCCATCTCAGAAAAAGAAATTGAGCATGCCATCAATGAACTCCTTAGGAAAAAATTTCCAGGGCCAGATGGTTTTACATGTGAATTCTATCAAACATTTAAAGAACAACTAATTCCTATACTTTGTAGACTATTTGGGAAAAATAGGTGAAGAAGCAGTCCTACCAAATTCTTTTTATGACACAAATATGGTATTAATACCCAAACCAGGTAGAGTCAAAACAGAGAAAGAAAATTATAGACCACTTTCCCTAATGAATATTGATGCAAAAATTTTAAATAAAATATTAGCAAAAAAATTGCAGCAACTCATCACGAGAATAATACACTATGACCAGGTAGGATTTATTCCAGGAATGCAAGGCTGGTTCAATATTAGGAAAACTATTAGCATAATTGACCATATCAACAACAAAACTGGCAGAAACCATATGATCATCTCAATAGATGCATAAAAAGCCTTTGACAAAATACAACACCCATTCCTATTAAAACCACTAGAAAGCATAAGAATAAATGGAGCCTTCCTTAAAATTATAAATAGCATCTACCTAAAACCATCAACAAGCATTATTTGTAATGGGGATAAGCTAGATGCATTCCCAATAAGATCAGGGATGAAACAAGGATGTCCATTATCACCCTACTATTCAATTTGGTACTAGAAACATTAGCTGTAGCAATAAGAGAAGAAAAAGAAATTGAAGGAATTAGAATAGGAAAAGAAGAATCTAAATTATCACTTTTTGCAGATGATATGATGATTTACTGAGAATCCTAGAGAATCAAATAAAAAACTACTTGAAATAATAAACAACTTTAGCAAAGTTGCAGGATATAAAATAAACCCACATAAATCCTCAGCATCTCTATATATTACTAACAAAGCCCAACAGCAAGAGATAGAAAGAGAGATTCCATTCAAAGTTACTGTAGACACTATAAAATATTTGGGAGTCTATCTGCCAAGATAAACCCAGGGCCTATATGAACATAATTATGAAACACTTTTCACACGAATAAAGTCAGATCTAAATAAATGGAAAAATATCAGTTGCTCATGGTTAGGCTGAGCTAATATAATAAAAATGACAATTTTACCTAAATTAATCTATCTATTCAGTGCCATACCAATTGAACTACCAAAACATTATTTTACAGAGCTGGATAAAATAATGACAAAATTCGTCTGGAAGAACAGGAGGTCTAGAATATCTAAGGTACTGATGAAAAGAAATGCTAGAGAAGGTGGCCTGGCCATACCAGATATTAAACTGTACTGTAGAGCAGCAGTCATCAAAACTACCTGGTACTGGCTAAGAAACAGAGTTGTGGATCATTGGAATAGGATAGGAACACAAGATGGAGAAGTCAACAACTCTAGCAATCTACTGTTTGATAAACCCAAAGAGGCCAGCTTCCAGGCTAATAATTCACTATTTCACAAAAACTGTTGGGAAAATTGGAAAATGATAGGGCAGAAACTGGGCATAGACCAATATCTTACACCATATACCAAAATAAAGTCAAAATGATTTAGGAGTAAAGGCTGATACTATAAGTAATTAGGGAGAGCAAGGAATAGTTTACTTATCAGATTTATGGAAAAGAAAAGAATTCATGACCCAACAAGAGATAGAGAACTTTACAAAATGCAAAATGGATAATTTTGACTATGTTAAATTGAAATGTTTTTGTACAAAAAAGTCAATACAACAAAAATTAGGAGGGAAGCAGAAAATTGGGAGAAAATCTTTACAACTAGTGTCTCTGATAAAAGCCTCATTTCTAAAATATACAGGGAACTGAGCTAAATATATAGGAATACAAGTCATTCCCCAATTGAGAAATGGTCAAAGGATATGAATAGGCAGTTTTCAGAGGAAGAAATTAAAGATATCTATAGGCATACGAAAAAATGCTTAAAATCACTACTGATTAGAGAAATGCAAATCAAAACAACTCTTAGATACCACATCTCTCCTGTCAGATTGGCTAAAATAACAAAACAGGGAAATGATAAATGCTGGAGAGGATGTGGGAAAATTGGAACATTGTTACGTTGCTGGTGGAGTTGTGAATTGCTCCAGCCATTTTGGAGAGCAATTTGGAACTATGCCCAAAGGGCTATAAAAATGTTCATACCCTTGGACCCAGCAATACCACTTCTAGGGTTGTATCCCAAAGAAATCACACAAGCGGGAAAAGGACCCATATGTACAAAAATATTTATAGCGGCTCTTTTTGTGGTAGCTAAGAATTGGAAATCAAAGGGATGCCCATCAATTGGGGAATAGCTGAACAAGCTGTGGTATATGAAGGTAATGGAATACTATTGTGCTATAAGAAACGGGGATGATACGGACTTCATAACAACCTGGAAAAACCTACACGACATAATGCTGAGTGAGCGGAGCAGAGCCAGGAGAACATTATGCACAATCACAGATATGTGGATTCTGTGAGGATCAACCCTGACAGACTTCACTCTTCTCAGCAGCACAAGGTACAAAGACAACTCCAAAGGACTCACGATGGGGAATGCTATCTACATCCAGAGAAAGAACTATGAAGTATGAATGCAGATTGAGGCACACTTCATGCTAGCCTCCCCCCCTTTTTTTTTCTTTTTCTCTCTTTTGTTTTTGTTTTTGGGTTGGTTTTTTTTTTGGTCCTGTTTCTTCTTTCACATAATTCATTTCATTGATCACAATTCTTCTCCAAAAAAAAAAAAGAAAATAGTAAGGGGCTTAAGGTGGCTTTCTTATTAACCTGAGATTGTGCTATAACCTGCCTTATGGTAAATAAAATAGTACTTTTTATTTCCAGCAGTGTCTGTGGACTTAGTGAGCCGGGCATGATCTTATTGATGACTTGATGGCTATGCATACATTGCTCAGATCATTAGAATGAAAGCCTGGCCAGATCCTCCTTAGAAGAATCTCAGGCCAGAAAAGATATGTTTCTTGACCAAGTCCACAATACCCATCTACCACAGTGAACTTTAATTGGAAATTTACTAAAGAGCAGCTCAGGGGCTAAAACCCCAAACCAGAAGAAAGAAAACACAAACTGTATAGTTCATATATTGTACCCAAATCAATCAATATAGCTGCAATAGACTCACAGTGGATGACTGCTCTTCAGCCAAGGGTATACATAGGATTAGCCCCATAAATTGGGCCCAATTTAACAAAAAGCCCCTGACACAGAAATGGAAATTGTTCAATCAGATCTTTCTCTCCCAGTGTAAACAAGTAGCTGCTTATCTCACATTCAGTTCTAAATCTCTGTCATTGTTTGTCTCACAAATTCAGGACAATGCCGGGTGACCTGTAGGGAAGCTGGGTGGAACCTGTCACCTGGTATCTGTGAACACGTCTATGAATGATATACTTCCTGTTTTGTTCACCCATCTTTGACTCCCACTAATCTATCTGTGATAAACACATATGGGTTCAATGCATTCTTTTTAGGTAGCTAGTGGTGTGATAGATGGAGAACTAGGCTGAGTCATGAAGGTCTGAGTTCAAAGCTTGTCTCAGACACTTACTACCTTTGTGACCCTGGGTGAGTCATTAATCCTCTGTCTTCCTGAGTTTCTTTGTCTGTAAACTGGAGATAATAATGGCACTTACCTCCTGGAGTTGTGAGAATCAAAGGATTTACAAACCTTAAAACACCATATAAATGCTAACTCTTATTATTTTTTTAATTGCCTGAAAATTATGTTAACAATGAAGGCAAGAGCCAGCCAGGAATTTAAAGAATATCCACATATAAACACTTTAAATTTATCTTTCCACTGAGATGCAATAGAATTTAAATAGTCTCCTATCAGACCCAAAATGGTAACAGGCCACTGGAACTTCCATTATGCTTCTCTGGGAACTTGGGCCCTTCCTTGTCTCCTGGATATATCACCACAAAATGCCAGTATCAATATTTGTAAGTGCAGGTAGGGTCCAAACTTTATGACTTTTTTCCTGAGAAACATCCTAGAGAGAGACCATCGGCTGTAGAACTATAGCCCAGAGGACTTTCTTAGCAGTGAGTGTTTACTGGTCCCAAGATAATCCCAGCTCTCTACCATGAAGCTACACAGTGACTCAAATGCTTCCCAGACAGCCTGAGGAATATGACTTTTGCTTTGTAAAGGCAAAAGACAACTACTACCTTCAACATAGCTAAAATTCAGATCTACTTGGGAAATATCTCTAAAAAAATGAATTTAAAAAGCAGTTATTAAGTGCTTACTATGTGGAAAGCTCTGTGCTATGTGCTAGGGATACAAATAGAAAGACAAGATATCCTTGTTTTCAAGGCACCCACAGTGTAATAGAGGAGGTTAAAACAAGAGAGAGAGGTATTTCAGCAGCAAGTCAGATGGAAAAGGCCAGTATTGAGCCTGCTGCCAAGGCGGATGGTGATACATGTTCTAGAAAAGTCACCTCAACTCTCAGTTCTCCAGGAAAAGTTGTACAGTTCTCCTGTGAAGTTATAGAGTTCTCCAGGTAAAGTTGCAGAGAGGATTCTGAGCAGACTGGTAGAGGAAGTTCCTCAGTGGGAGCTCCATATAGGTCCAGGCCCTTTCCATATCCTTTATATGCTCAGTACCTGGCATAATGATTGGCACATAGTAGGTTCTTAATATATGTGTAATGAACAAGTGAGAGGATTTCAGAGCCACAACTAGAAATTCTGGCACTCTGGGCAGACACCCTCTACTGATGAAACCATAAATCCTGTTTACTATAATGCTTTATTTATAATTAAGACTCCAACAAGCATTTATTTAGCATCTACTGTGTGCCAGGCATTTTGCTGGAAACAGGAAGACAAAAATAAGGCAGCCCCTATGTTCAAGGAGATTACATTCTACAGGGGAATACAGAAAGAAAATACACAGAAATATAAAGATAAAACATACACAAAATAAATACAAAGTAATGGAGGGGGTGGGAGTTGGGCAGCTAGGTGACATAGTGCCAGGCCTTAAGTCAGGAAGACTCATCTTCATGAGTTCAAATTCAGCTTCAGACATTTACTAGCTGCATGACCCTCAGCAAATCACTTAACCTTGTTTGCCTCAGTTTCCTCATATGTAAAATGAGCTGGAGAAGGAAATAGCAAACCACTCCAGTATCTTTGCCAAGAAAACCCCAAAATGGAGTCATGAAGAGTCAGACACAACTGAAATAACTGAACAATAATAACAAAATGGAGGTGAGAGGGGAGAAGCACTTTTCTCATGACTACCCTGTGAGATTGCTAGTGAATGAATTATTACAGCATTGTACAGATGAGGGTGTGTAGTATAAGACAGGGATCTCAAATTCAAATTGAAATGAGGCTACTAAACTGTATGTGAGGACCCCTCTTGGCTGCATGTTGACTTACAGCCCTGCATATTAACACTATCTATGTTTTATGGTGTTTTTGTTTATTTTGTTAAATATTGCCCAGTTACAATTGAATCTGGTTCCAGCTGCACTTGGGAGTGTTGCTGGCCCAACCCTGGGCCACATGTTTGACCTTTGGTGTAATGAAAATTATAAAGGACTGGGGATCAAGTGGCTATGGGTTCAAATCCTGTCTCTGGTGCTTACTACTTACATAAACTCAGGTAATCCTAAGTTTATATAGCTTTTATAACCTCCCTGAGCTTTATTTTCCTCACCTATAAAATGAGGGGGTTGGACCAGGTGTTGTAATGATATTCATTAATTGTTCATTGTCAACTGGGAAGGGAACCTCTAGGGAAGGATCTCATGGACCTGAGGTCGGTCCTGTGCTCTTCCATGTTTTCATCAATGACTTCTGTTGTTTAGCTGTTTTCCAGTCATATCTGACTCTTTGTGACCCCTTTTGGTGTTTTCTCAGCAAAGATATGGGAGTGGTTTGCCATTTCCTTCTCCAGCTCATTTTTTTAAAGATGAGGAACTGAGGCAAACAAGGCTAAGTGACTTGCTCAGGATCACACAGCTAGTAAGCATCTGAGGCTGGATTTGAACTCATGAAGATGAGTCTTCCTGACTTTGGGCTCAGAGTTCTATCCACTGAACCACCTAGCTGCCCCATCGTTGTTGTTGTTGTTTGTCCTTCATTCTCGAAGAGGACAAATGGCATCAGGAAGGTGATGTCTTGACTTGCGAGTGAATTGGATTTAAGTGAGGAAAGGATATGCAAAGTCACCAGCCTCACTGTCTCCTCCAGAGCCATCTGGGTCTCATGGCAAGACATAGATCGGGATGACAGGAGATGGTCACCATCCATGATAGATAAAAGCATAGACAGTATTAATTGTTTTTAGGATCAACTTTTATGTTGTTCTCGAGATCACAACATTTTTTTCTATTTATAACAATAGTATATAAAATAAATATTGAAGGGCTAATACACAGCAAAAATAAAAGTTCATAGACAGCATTCTTAGCAAATTTATAGCTGACACAAAGGTGGGAGGGATAACTAATGTACTGACTGAGTCAGCATCTAAAAATATCTTGGCAGTTTAGAATGTTGGACTGAATCTAACAAGATGAAATTTAATAGTCACAAAAATAATGCCTTATGGTTAGAATTTTTTTAAAAAAATCAGCTTCACAGGTAAAACATAGGTGGAAGGGGCATGGTTAGAAATCAGTCTAAAAATATGGACGTTTTAGTGTTCTGAAAACTCAGTAAAAAGTCAGTAATGTGATGTGGCAACCTCAAAAGCTAGTTCAATCATGGTCGGCATTGAGGGAAACATAACTTTAATGAATTTCATCCCATTATACACTGGTGAGACAGTGTTCTGGCTTCACAGTTTAGTCAGGACATTGATAAGTCAGAGAATGTCCAGAATCAAGCAACTAGATTAAGGGTCTTGAGACCATGCAACACGAGGAATGTTTGGAGGAATTGGGGATATATGGTGGGGGTGGGGAGAGAAGACTCAGGGAGCACTTTGAAGATTTCTTCAAGTACTCAAAAGAAGGTCAAGATAGAACGTAGATGAAGTTTTGCTTTTTGTCCCTAGATGGTAAAATTAGAAACAATAGATGGAAACTGAAAACAGGGAAACCAAGGTTTGATGCAAAGAATAAAATATCCTGGGAATAAGAGTTGTGCCAAAGTAGAATGAGTTGTCTTGGAAGATGGTAGGTTTCCTCTTTACTGCAGGACTTTAAGGAAAGGCCATATGGTATCTATTCACGTGTGTTTTATGGCTTCTTCTTGGACTGCATGGCTGCTGAGATCACTTCCAAATCTGAAATCTGGTGATTCAATGATGAAACAATTTCTATGTCTAAATTTGTGGTTCTGGTTTAAATATATGATCCAATGAGGAAAGAGAAGTTCAAGAGAGATTAGGTGGCAGTTGTCAGATCACCTTAATAAGAAGGCTAAAAAGCCAGTGAGCGGCTCTTTTTGTGTTTTTATTTCTGTTGCCCCACTTCAGATACATTTTCTCATATTCCCTCTCCTCTCTCCCAGTCTCATTTTTACTCACTCCATCTTCCTAAGGTCCTTTAAAACTAGAACTGGCATATAAAGGCAAGGGTTTGCGGTTTTTTTTTGGGGGGGGGTGGTTTGCAACAGGGCAGCATTAGAGTTTTTTTCTTTTTTCCTACTTCAAGCTCTGTGGTATATGGAGTACTGGAAGGGAGGCATTACCAACTCTGCCATTAAATATTTGTGTTATTTTGTGCCAGTATATTAATCTCTGTGGTCCTTATCCTTCTTCCCCCTTAGCCCCCACACCAACATTGAAGTTCATATAAGGAGACTTGACATCTTAAATTGGCCTTGACAGTATAAGACTTAACCATCTTGTCCATTCAATTGGTACCTTTTAAAAAGAAGTTCAAAGGCTTCTCATGGGAGCCTCTCAACTTGGGATCAGGATGTCCCATTCTCCTTGGCAAAGGATGAAAATGCTAGAAGAAAAGAGAAGGTGAGAGGGAGAGGGAAGAGAGATGATTTACAAAGTAATTGGGAAATATACTTCGTATTTAATTCCCTTCCTTTTCTTTAGAGACTAAATATACTGACCAACTCATCCTGATGTCAGAGGAGAAAAGTGATTTAAGGGTGATCATAGAAGGTATCTCTGAGGTTATCTAGTTCAATCCTTTCATTTTACTAACTCTCCATCCACTTGAGGCCCGGGCAGATTAAATGGCCAACAAAGATATTGTGAGGTCAAAAAAAATTGAATCCAGGATGAATGACTCCCAATCCAATAAGATTCTCACTCTCTAATACTTCCATTGGTTCATTTCACAACTAACAGGGGTCCCAGAATTCATTTGCCTTTGAGGAGGGAGAATTGGGCTTAGTATGGTCGGACAGGAGCCCACTACTCCTTTCTCTCATATAAAGTTTAACATCTAGGCCTATTCTCTGAGCCCCTAGGTAGCTTGGAATTCATTTGTTGTCTTTGCTGACAGGCTTCAGTGTGAAGAAACAGCTACACAATATTAGTGGGCTCCCAAGAGACTGCCATTTGGGATCCCAATCACATGTGCCATTCAACTCAGGTCCTGAGCTATCAAATTCATCTAAACAGAAGCTATTTGTCACCAGGTCTGTGCAAAGGGAGAGTTTCAATCATCCTTCCTCTTCTCTCCTTTTTCCATTCCTTTTTCAATATTTTCTTCTTCTGTCTCCCTCCTTTTGACCGTTGTGGATTTCCACTCTTTCCTCTTTTCCTGGGCCAATCCAGACTCACAGGGGAGGTTTGGTCTGGGGTGATGGAAGCCAAATGGTTTGTTGGAATTGGACTGACTCTGGAAAATGAGTCATAAACAGTCACTGGAACACCCTGTAATGTTTCCAGGGATGATGTGAGTGATGGGCAGATTTTGCTGGCTAGATCGAAATTTTGTGGACCTAATGCTTTTTGACAGCTGGATGGTAAAATTACTGTACTTCATGAATAAGTGACCAATCTGGAGAATTCTTTTAAACAGATACTACCTGATCAGGGGTCTTATGGTAAATTTCTAACAGCAAAATTCCTGTTTAAATCAGTGATAATCTCCTGTGAAATTTTTTTTCTTCTGAAAAAGAAACCAAGACTTTCCTTTCCCCTTCCTAGCCTATGCCTATCTGCCTAAATCCCAGTGTGTGGTTGGAGAGCACAGCATGGCCAGGTACCATAGGGAGCTGAAAGCTTCCCCTTCCTGTTCTCTCTTCCTATCTATTGTCCACTTCCCACTAGATACTGGATGCGCAGTCTTCTCTCAATGGTGACCCCTTCAGGAGAATACCTATAGACTCCTTTTCACTCCAACCCTCATATACTCTACCATCTTTTCAATAGTTTTAGGTTGGGTACATGGCTGTTCATACTACTTGGATGAATAGGGAGCTGTCATTGTACAATCCCATTTACAATCCTTACCATCTGCTTTGCCATTTCTACCTAATGTCTACTGGGGCTTATAATCTGTCCTGCCACCATACGTTCTAGAATCCTGGACATTGCCTTCTTATCTCGTGTTGAGATAAGGTCCTGGATGTTGTCATGCATCCTGTGGATACTTCCAATATGATCAAAAATGGACAAAAACATGTACAAGTGTGCAAGCTTCCTTAATAAAGGGTAATTAACTGAAGAAATAGGTCATCTGGGGGGCTATGGAGCCTCTATCAATGGCAGTTTTTAAAGAAGAGTCTAGATAACCATCTTTTTATCAAGGATTCCCCAAATTTGTAGGGAGGAGGTGCTTTATCGAGATCACCTCAGGTGGATGAAGTCATATGATTATAGCTCTAGATCTGGAAAGGACCTCAGAAGCCATCAAATTTAATCTCTCATTTTATGAAGAGGCACATGACTGCTGCAATAGTACCACAATTGTCACTAGATTGATCAGATTTCTGGCATTCCTGTTTTTTAAAAATAATTTTTTATTAATGTCTTTTTCTTACATCACCAAAATTCTCTCCAATGTCCTTCCCTCTTTTCTCTCAGAGAGAGCGACTTCATATAATAAATAATATTTTTGAAGAAAAAGAAGAGAAAATTTTGCAAAACATCAATATATCTAAAACGTCTGAAATGCACAATGTGCCACTCTTGTGGACCTCCTACTTTTCCAAAGGGGTGCCTTCTTATAACTCTTCTTTGGGGCCATGTTTTTCTTTGCAATTTCGTAACATTCCACTTTTGATTTTTTTTGGGGGGGGGCGTTGGTTTGTCTTCTATTTTCATTGTTGTAGTCTGCACTGGTTCATATAGAACTTGCAGAGTTCTTTCCATGCTTCTCAGTAATCATCATACTTATCATTTTTTACAGCAATGCAATATTATATCATATTCAAGTATCACAGTTTGTTTAGTCATTCTCCAGAAATGGTCATCTGCTTTGTTTCTAATTCTTTGCTATCACAAAAGGTGCTGCAATAAACATTTTGGTGTACCTGGAGACTTTTTCTGATCAATGCCTACTTGGGGAATAAGCCTAGTTATGAAATTTCTGGGTTAAAGGCTATCACATTTTAGTCACTTTATTTGCATAATTCCAAATTGCTTTCCAAAATGGATGTGCTAATTCACAGTTCTACTAACAACGTAATAATGTACTGATTTTCCCGTAGCCCGTCCAACACTAACCATTCTATACTTTTTCATCTTTTCCAACTTGTAGCATATGAGGGGAAACATCAATGTTTTTTAAATATTTGAATTTCTCTTATTCTTAGTAATTTGGACTATTCTGTTATGTTATCATTTATAGTTTATAATTCTTTTGAGAAGTTTCTTCATATTCTTTGACCACTTATCTATTGAAGAATTGCTTTTGTATACTACATATCTTGAATGACAAATTTTTATCAGAAAAAAATCAATACAAGGTTTTTTTTTCCTATTTGCTTCCCTTCTTTCCCTAGGTACCTTATTTTGTTTTGTTTTTGTCCAGAAGCTTCCTAGTTTCATGCAATAAAGGTTATTTATTTATCTTTTGTTACTGACTCTGTACTTTGTTGGGTTAAATAAGGTAAAGTTTTTACTTTACCTTATTGTGGAAATTGAGTGATTTATGCTCCAAGTTCTGCTAACATCTTCATTTGTCAGATAACAAGAAAAACAACAACATTTATGTAGTGTTTTAAGTTTTGCAAAGAACTTTACATATATTACCTTATTTTGTCCTCACAACAACCCTATGAGGTAGGTGGATGCTATTTTTATCTCCATTTTACAGATGAGGAAATTGAGGCAGAGGTTAAGTGACTATCCCAAGGTTATATAACTAATAAATATCTGAGGCATGATATGAACCTGCATCTTAACTCTAGGTCCAGTCATATAGCTACTGTGGCACCTAGCTAGCTATAAGTATTCCTGGGTTTCTTTGATCTGGTCATCTTTATTATTTCTAAGAGGAAATAATAATATTTTATCCTATTTACATACCACCTTGTATTTCAATATTCCCCAATCTATGGATGCCTACTTTCTGACCTATATACTTTGCTGCTACAAAAGTGCTTTTAATATGCATGCCTACACACACACACACACAAAACTACATGTATACATGTGTATATATGTATACACAAAGAATTATATATACATACATATGTATATATGCAACACAATGCATATGCACACATACATACATATACATATGTATATGTGTATATATGAATGTATGTGTGTGTGTGTATATATATACACATATATATACATATATATATATATATATATATATATATATATATATATATATATATATATATTTGTAGAGAGAGAGAGACAGAGAGAGACAGAGACAGAGACAGAGAGTTGTTGAAGGTCTTCTAAATGGGACCCAGCATTGGACATTCTACAGGACACTCACACAAGCTGGAAGAAATCTTTCTTTTAAATGTTCATTGGTCTAAAGGGAGAGGGCTGGGTCAGGTGATGTCTTGAGGTTCTTTCTGTTCTATATGAATAAATATCTGATGTTAAGTGACTGTGTCTAGTGTTGCCAAGATATTCCTTGGTTGTTAAATTGGGAGTGGGTGGCCATGGGTAAGCAAAGATAAATGCTTTCGCAACAACTCAAAGGAGACCTTTAAAGGCTATGTATGCTGGAGTTGGGATAGCTCCATAGGTTACTATTCACTAGACCAGAATATTTTCATGTGAAGCTAGCTTCTCTGTCATTTCAACCTAAGCCTCCATGTCCTGGATCATCATATTCATGAGCAGTGGAAAGTGGTTTGATTTTGTTTTGAGTCTGCAAAATAATCCCATTTGGTGCTTCCTCGGAATGAGTACCCATGTAGTAAATGGAAGGAAAAGTTATACATAAGGCAGATGGCTCTGATTTAATGGTCAGTGAACTGAACCTTGTCAGGGTTCCCTCAGGCAGAACGGTAATAAACAAGTGTTGGTTCTCTTCGTTGATCTTTTATCTCCCTCCTGGGCAGAGGCACAACTTCCCTGCAGAGCAGGCTACAGGAAAGAGAGGTGGAAATTTAATTCAATATGACAGTGGGAAAGTGATTGGGTGTGGGAACTCCAGGGAGAATACAAAATGGGAGACAAGATTTCAATTTTGAAGTCCATAGTCAACTGTTTCTTTAACAAGACCAACCAGTGATTGGTGCCTTTTGAAGCACAGAGGTTCTGGGAAAAGGCAAAAGGATACACTTAAGTGATTCTTTCTTTAAAGTTCCCTTTGTAGTCTAGGGGGTTAATCCTAATACATTAGACTTAAAATTTTAAAAATATATATTATCAAGCATTTTCCCTCCCACTTCTCTGCCCCGCATACTAAAAAGAAAGAAAAAAGGCATTTTAAATTATAGTAGCATTTTTATAGCACTTTATTTACAGTACTTCATTTATTCTTAACAATAGCCCTGTGAAGTAGGTGCCATTATTATCCCCATTTCATAGACTAGGAAACTGAGAGAGTTTAAAGTGACTTGCCTAGGGTCAAACAGTAAATGTTTGGGATAGGATTTGAATTCACATTTTCCTCTCAAATGCTTTATCCACTATACCATCTGCAGACCTACATCTTATTCGGGTGTTAGGTGAGCAAAATACTCTGCTAGAAGTTTAAGCTTCCATAGCTCACTTTTAAGTTGAGAAAGGAACATATTTTCTGTGATTTTAGACTTCCGAAACAATCCAAGCAGTGTGTGTGTGTGTGTGTGTGTGTATACACACAAATGTGGGTGTATATATATATATATACATATATATAAAATGTATTGATATAATTCGATACATGGTAAATATTATACATTATATCGAGTCTTATATACACAATATATATTATTATACAATGTTAATATACAATATATCAAATATGCACATAATACGCTGTATATACACCATCTATATTATTTGTTAGTTCACACAGAAAGTTGGGAGGGATTTAAAATCTTTTAGTACTTTTTCAATACACACACACTGTATGTGTGTATGTGTGTGTCTATACGTCTATATGTCTATATATATATTCACATATGTGCTATCTATACTATATATTGTGGGGCATACAAAGTATGTACATATATACGTTATATATAGTTACTATATATCATTACTATGTATTTATGTCACACACATATTCCCAGGATCCTTTAGCAAGGACCTAAAGGACCTAAACTTTTACCCATAGAGCACTCAGTCTGAGATGTTTTGGAGTGCACCAAGTGAATACATACATATATGCACACACATGTATATGTATATCTATACACATATACATACACATCCTGTGAAACAGTGCCAAAAGATTGTAAATCCCTTTCAACTTTCTTTCCTTGTGTCCTTGTGAACTACAATGTGATCTTTCTCTGTCTCTGTCTGTCTCTCTGTCTCTCTCTGTCTGTCTGTCTCTCTCTCCATCTATCCTTCCTATCCCTTTAAAGTGTTGCTCTGTCCTGATTTGGGTTCACATAAAAACTGTGGTCAATGATTAATACTGTGAATTGTATTGTCTGCATATTATTTGTATGGAGGGAGATGTGGAAACCAGTGATAAACTAAACATACCCAAAATTAAACAGATTGGAGATTCTCCCCCCTAGGCAAATTCTTGAGAATCTCACCTAACTGGAGAGTTGGTAGCTATAGATGAATTTTGTTAATAACATATAATTTTAAAAGCTTCAGGAAGAGTAATTTAAAACTGAATCTGGGATTTTCCTTTTTCCCTAGGACTGAGTCATTGTTCCCAGAAAGAGTCGGGTCATATAGAACATGGCAACTCTGGGTAATATCCTCCAATGAGTGGAGAGGAGGGACAGAGTAGGAATGTGAGCAGAAGGAAGGTAATACCCCAAACCAAGCACTTTGGAAGGATGCAGGCATGGTTTGGGAGGACTCAGACCCTCCTCTTTCCTCCTCCTCCTAAGCCAAATTCTACCTTTCTCAGAAATACTTGCTAGGTACATACATATCAGAGGCAGAAAATAAATGCAGATTCAGAGTCAGTGCTCTTGCCATTGTCCTTTATTGAGGCTTTTTTGAAGAAAGCTCTTTGTAAACCTTAACCAGTATAGAAATAGGGAGTATAATATCCCCATAGTATAGGGACTTCTTATTATGACACACATGAAAACAACATGACAGTAAACGATAGGGACAGACAATAAATGTTATAGAAATTTAGAGGGGAAAGATATTTGTATTTTCCTCTGTGTCTGGAAGATTTTGATTGCTCATTTCTGTCTCCTGGAGCACCTAGCTCCCTTCAAGGCTCACCATATCAACTATCTCCTAGAGGATGCCTTTCCCGAGTCTCTCCCTCCTGATGGTTAGTATGCTCTTTAACACCTAGTACAAATTACTGGATATTTTGCTTTGTATATATTTTAGTTCTCTCTGCTGAAGTTGAAGTTGAATAGCTGAATTTCCTCCTTCGCATATTACAGCTCCTAATAAAATATGTTTCTTCAGGGCAAAGCCTATATCATACAATTTTTTTAAAATCTCCAGAATCTAGCACTTGTTAAATTGAGTTGAATTGAATAGTGGCTTGTCATGATCAGTGAATGTAGCATGGAGGAGATGGGTTTTGAGCTGGGCCTTGATGAAGAGTCAACAAGCATTTATAAAGTGCCTACTAATTGTCAGCCACTATGTTATGTACTGGGACAAAGAAAGACAAAACAGAAACAGCCCCAAAACTCAAACCCAGTCCCTGCTCTCAAGAAACTCAAAGTCCAACGTGGGGGAGAACATGCAAACCACTGTGTATGAAGATATAGACAGGATATAGACACGATAGGAGACAAATAGAGGGAAGACAAATAAAGGGAGTTTTGTGATGGGCAGAGAGAATCATGGAACCAAGGTGCCATCATGGCAAAGCTAATGGAGAGAGTGAAACATTACATTAATTTCATTTTCCTATAGGAAAATAGTCTGTCATATTAAATTATTTCATCATATATTGAATACTTACTGTCAACCAACCCATAGTTGATATTTTGGGAAAATTCAAAGAAGTTGCAGACAAAATTCTCTATATCCTCAGAATTATGACACCCCATAACAAAGGCAGGAACATCAAATTTTAAAATTTTAGAGTCAGAGTCAAGGGACTTTAGAGATCATTTATTTCAACCACCTCATTTTACATTTTCCCCTCTTAGAGGGGAAGTGACTTGCCCAAGGTCACGAAACAAATTAGTAGCAAAGATAAGACTAGACCCTAATGACTTTCAACTAAGGCTCTTTCCACTTCATTTTCAGAGAGCCTTCAATGTTTCCATAAATATAATTTGCTGTTTGCATTGCATGTAGGCTTATGCCTGTATAAATGTAGTTATTTAAAATGTAACTACTGACCCTTCCTTCCTTCCTTCCTTGCTTCCTTTCTTCCTTTGTTCTCTTCTTTCTCTCCCTCCTTCCTTCCCTCCTTCTTTTCTTTCTTGCCCTTTCCTTCCTCCTTTCTTTCCTTTTCCTTTCTCTCCCTCCTTTCCATCTTTTCTTCTTTCCCTTCTTTTCTTCTCTCCTTCCTTACCCTTCCTTCCTCCCTCTTTCCTTCCTTCCTTCCTCCTTTCCTTTGTACCTTCCTTCCACTCTCCTTCCCTCATCTTCTCATTCCCTTCCTGCCTTTATTCTTTCCACCATTCTTTGCTACTTTCCTTAAATATCCCGTAGCTTCCCCTCCTCCTACCCTCTCAGCTGAGAGCCTTGCTTCATATTGTACAGAAAATTTTGAGGTTTTTTTTAATTTAAGAGAGTTCCCTCTTCCCCCTATTTTCTCATCTCTGATCACTCAGATGCCTTCTGCACCTCCTTCACTCCTATCTCACATGAAGAGGTAGTTCTTCTTGCCAAGACAAATCCCTTTACATACAAAAATTATCCCATTGTATGCCTTCTTTTCTGGCAGATTGTCCTTTCTATCATGTCAGCTTCTCACTCTTCTTTATTCTCTCCCTCTCTATATGGGCTGCTTCCCTTCTGCCTATAAGCATGTCCATGTCTCCTCATCATTCGATTCATCTATCCTCTCTATTTTTTTATATCTCCCTTCCCTTTTTGACTAACTCCTTGAGAAGGCCATTCATGATAGGTGCTTCCACTTACTTTCAAGTCTCTCTCTCAACTCTTTACAGTTTGGCTTCCAACCTCATTGAACTGAAGTTGCTCTCTCCAGAATTATTAATGCTCAATTAATAGCCAAATTGAATGCATTTTTCTCAATAATCATTTTAATTTTTTTTTACCTTTATGCAGCCTTTAACACTATCAATCATCCTCTTCTCCTTAACACTCTCTTCTCTCTAAGTTTTCATGACACTAACTCTCCTGGCTCTCCTCCTACCTAACTGACTGTTCCTTCCTAGTCTCTTTTGCTGGATCGTCATCCAAGTCTCATCCACTAAGGTTCTGTCCCAGGAACTCTTCTCTTTTCTCTCTATATGATTTCACGTGGTCATTTCTCCAGCTTTTGTGGATTTAATGACCATCTCTATACTGATGATTCTCAAATCTACTCCAGTTTCAAGAAACCTCTAGTTTCTGTTGACCCCCAGTTTCTTATCTCCAATTGCATATCAGACATCTCAAACTGGATGGCTTGTAGACAACTTAAGCTCAACATGTCTTGAGCTGAATTTCAATATCTTTCTCCCCAAACTGTCTTTACTTCCAAACTTTTCCATTATTTTTGAGGGCACTACCATCCTCCTAATTCCCCAGGCTCTCAACTTAGATGTCATCTTGGATGCATCATTCTCATATCTAATGTGTTGTCGAGGTATTGATTTTGTATTTGCAATATCTCTTGAACATGCCTCTCTTCTCTCCTCTGATCCTGCCACCACTCTGGCACAAGACCTTACCAATTCACACCTAGATTAATGTAATAGCCTCTTGGTTGTTCTCCTGGCCACAAACCTCTCTCCACTCTGGTTCATCAACCATTCAGCTGTTGAAGTGATCTTTCTAAAGCACAAAACTGACCATGTCGCTCACTACTCAAATTCCAGTGGCTCCCTGTCACCTCCAGGATCAAATAGAAAATCCTTTCTTTGGTGTTCAAAGACCTTTACAACTTGTCTCCCCTACTCCTATGTTTTTTGGTCTTTTTACACCTTATACTCCACTATATACTCGGTGATCCAGTGACCTTGACTCCATACTGTTCCTCAAAGAAGATACTCCCTCTTCAAACATTGTCTCCCTTGCCCAGAATGCTCCCCTTCCTTGTCTCTGCCTCCTAGCTTCACTGACTTCCTTCAAGTCTCAGCTAAACTCCCACCTTCTACAAGAAGTCTTTCTCAGTGCTTCTTAATTCTGGTATATTCTCTTTTCTCTACCTCTAATATAACTTGTTTGTACATGGTTGTTTGCATGTTGTTTTCCTGACTGTGAGCTCCTTGAGGGCAAGCCATGTCTTTTCCATATCTTTATATCCTGTAGTATACTGTCTGGTACCTGGTAGGTGCTTAATAAATGTTTATTGACTATCTCCCTTTTCCTCTCCAATCCACTGCTTCAGGAGAGACACTGAGCCAAGGTGATCATGCCAACCCTCAGAAACCATGGTTTGGATAGTATAAGAAGTGTGGAATGAACAATAAAACCTCTGACAAACTTTTCTAACCAAAAAATTAAACCAAGGAAAGACAATTCTTTCTGTAATATGCTTCCATCAACTATTATGATGGTCTATTTTGTACCTAAAATTCAACCTCATTCATGATTCTCAGCATGTGGTTCCTTTTAAACAATAGTCTGGATGTTTTGGGACAAGGGGACTTGAGGGAACAAATAGGCTTATACTCTCAGATCTTTTTAAAGACATGAACAAACCAGACAGATTTCAAGTCCCATTCTATCGAACCAGGAACAGCCTGCCACAGGGATGAAATACACCCCACCCTGTGCATTTACTGAAGAGGGTGGGGTGGGCCTTTCTCACTGGCCTTCACTGGTTCATCCACTCACTAGCCCTGTGGTCAGTCTGACCTTGGCAAGAGGGTGGACCTGGCTGCATGGTTGGTGTCAACATCCTAGGGGAGATTTCTGGAGACCTCAGAGCTATGTATGATTTGGATGCTCCTTTGCACAGTGACTGTGGTTCTGTCACTTTGGTTCCATTTGAAAGTATAACACATTAAAAGGAATGTTCAAAATAATATACATTTATATTCATTTCCATTTCTTCTGATTTTTTTCTTTAATGCTATGCTCCTAGAGGTCACATAGTATAGTAGAAGTCAAGGACATCTGGGTTCCAGTCTTGCCTATACTAGCTGTTTGACAACAGTTAGGGTTTTGAAACTCTCAGTAGCCACTTGGTGACACAGTGGACAGAATGCTGGGCCTGGAATCAGGAAGACTTGAGTTCAAAATCAAACACTTCCTACCTGGATGACTCTGACAAGTCACTTATCTTCAATTTGCCTTAGTTTCTTCACCTATAAAATTGGAATAACAGGACCCAATTCTCAGCGTTGATCTTTCCCCCTAATCGCTCTCCAACTCCTCCTATCTTCTTTAAGACTCTAGAAGGCAACCTCCCAGTCCCCCCATTTCTCAGTCTAGGAATCATCCTAGACTCTTCACTATCTCTCACCCCCATATCCAACCTGTTGTCAAAGTCTGTTGATTTCCCCTTTGCAGCATCTCTTAAATATGCCACCTTCTCTCCTCTGCCACTGCCACCACATCTGCCTTATCACCTCATTCCTGGATTATTATAATAATGCTAAAATGGTGGGTTTTTCTATCTCAAGTCTCTCCCCACTCCAATCTATCCTTGATTCAGATATTAAAGTAATTTTCCTAAAACTTAAGTTTAATCATAGCACCCTTCCCCCCCTAACACCATTTAATAAATTGCAGTGACATTGCTTTCAGGATTAAATACAACATGCTCTGTTTGGCCTTCAAAGCCCTTCATAACATATAGACTGCTCCCCCCCTCACCTTTTCAATCTTCCTATGCTATCCTCCTTCATACATACCCTTCAATCCAATGACGCTGGCCTCCTGGCTGTTCCACAAATAAAACACTCCATTTCTCATCTCTTTGGCTATCCCCCATGTCTGGAATGCTCTTCCTCCTCCTCCCCAACTGCTGACTTCCTTGGCTTCCTTTAAGTTCTGACTAAAATCCCACCTTTAACACAGAAGTCTTCCTTAATGCCTCCTAATTCCAGTGCCTTATTTTTGGTAATTATTTCCGACTTATCCTGTGTATAGTTTGCTTGTATGTATTTGTTTGCATATCTCCCCCCCCCCATTAGATTGAATATAGGGACTATCTCTTTTTGTATCCTCAATGCTTATTTATGCGCCTTTTTTATGTGCCTGGCACATAGGCACTAATATAAATGTTCATTGATTGATTCTTATGATCAAATGAGATAATATTTTTAAGTGCTTAGCAGAATGCCTGGCATGTAATAGACACTATACACATGCTTATTCCCTTCACACACACACACACACACACACACACACACACACATACACACACACACCCCTTTCCCTTCCCTCTCAGTGCCTCCCAGTCAAATTTCAAAAAAATACAAGTTACAAACAATCTCAGTGTAAGGAATAAACATCCACCCACATTCATCCACTTGCCCACCCCAACCCCTCCACCTTACACACACCATCAATTCCCCAGAATGATCAGAAATTTAGTCAGGAAAAACATTAAGAGCCATCAAGTCTAACTTCATTTTACAGATGAAGAAACAGAAGCACAGAGAGGTTAAACAACTTCCCCAAGCTTACACAGGTAGATAGTATCTGAGATAGAATTTGACCCCAGAGTTTCCTGACTACAAGGCCAGTGCCCTAGCCACTATCTAATGCTACCTGATGGAATCAAAACTTGGGGCTCGGCCTCAGATCTTGACATGCTATATGATTCTGGAGTAAGAAGACCAGGTTCAAGTCCTGGTTCCACTATTTATTAGCTGTATCATTGAAATAATCACCTAGGCAGACTGAAGACAGACGACATGGCTTCTAATGATTTTTTTTTTTCTCTCTAAAGCAAGTGGAAATTTGGCAAAATTCTTTGTCTTTCTATAGCACTTTCTATTTTATAAAGCACAGTCCTCACTATAGCCCTATGAGGTCGGTAGCCTATTTTAGAGATGAATTATGAGAATTATGCACTGAGGAATTAAATGACTTGCCCATGGTCACATAGTGAATATGTGACAGAACTGGGGTTCCAACTCAGATCTTCTGATTCAAAGTTCAGTGCCCTTCCCCCTCTGCTGCACTGACTGAGGATGACTTGTTCAGTAAAACTTGTTCAGTAAAATCATAGGCTTGAGATTATCCTTGAGGTTAGCTAGTTCCTCTCTGGGCCACGTTAGAGGAGGAGATTGTGCAATTTTCCATAGTCATTGCTTCCTATGACTCTTGGCCTTTAAAATTGTTTTTCTAACTCTTCAATCTATATAAAGTCCTGGAAAGATTATCAAGGGACCAGTGGGATTTCATTTCTGGGGATTTTAAAGAATAAGATATCTAAACAGGTTTCAGTTTCAGGGCCTAGGGTTTTATTTTTGCTTTTAAATTGTCTATTACAATGGCATTTATCTGTGAAAAACTATTGTGGGATAAGTGTTAGACCATACTCAAGGCAGCTAAGTGGTACTTAGTGCATAGAATGATGGTGGAATCAAGGGAAGGTCTAAGTTCAAATCCTATTCACATGCTTTCTAGCTATGTGACTGGATAAGTCTTTAAGTCTCAGTTTTTCCCTCTATGAAATGGGGGCACTTACCTTGCAGAGTTGTGAGAACCAATTAAAAAACATGCAAAGCTTTGTAAATTTCAAAGTGCTACATAAATGTTGGTCATTATTTGACCTGGGGTGGTTTGTGTAGTTCCAGGCACTATGTTTCAAGGAAGACATCGATAAATTAGAGAACTTCCAGAGAAAGATAACCATTGTTGCCAAGGTGATCAAGATGATTTTGTATAAAGTTAGATTGAAAGAAGAAGGAATTTTTGAAAAAGGATCAGAATTTAAGAAAACCTGGAAATAAATGTGCCAATTGATTCAATACAATTTTTTGCATCCACAAGGCAAAGAAAATGGAGGCAGTAAGATGAACTTTTTCAAAGTAAAATTATAATATATACTTATAATTATTTGTATTTAATGTGCATTTGCAAGATAGAAGAAAGAAAAATACTTATTATCAAATGTAGTTCCTTGTCAGTTTATGCGCCTAAACCTTCTAGTGGGAGAAGACATACAGTTGCTGCCAGGTAGAAAAGGTGTAGGACTTGTTAACTTGTATATGCAGCAGAAACTTCAAAGAAGATTTTAGCTTGAAATGAGGAAAAAAGTTCTTAACAATTAGAGCTGTTCCAAAGCTGAGTAACTTTAATCAGTTTGTCAATGAACTTTTGTTAAGTGTTTGCTGTGTGCCAGGCTCTGTGCTAAGGGCTAGGAAACCAAATGGAAATAGAGATGAAGACAGTCCCTGATCTCAAGATTACACTCTAACAGGGAGAGATGATGTATAAAAGGAAGGTGACATTGTGTTGGGAGAAGAAAGTATCCTGTGTGGGAACATGGTAGAGAAAGTCCTATGGAGATCAGTAAACAAGGCAGCTTCGAGTGGGATGAAGAAGTCTTTGGCCTCAGTCTCCTCCTTGAATCGGAGGTTCTGGAAGGAACCAGCCAATTAGAGGCATAGGTGGCAAAGGCAAAGAGGACTTCCAACAGGAATAGTCAATGCATGGAATGACCTTCCAAGGTGAAGAGTTTTCTATGGCAGTACAGACAAAGTCCTATGGAGATGTAGCTGGAGAGAGATAAAGTTTGCCTCAAAAGGAATCCTCCTTATAAAGATCTTTAATCAAAGTCTGAATAATCACTTGTCATTTGTGTTGTAAAGGAAATTCTTGATTATGTAGGGTTTGGACTAGATGACATCTGAGATTTTTTGCACCTCTGACATTCTCTGATTCATTGGGTTAGATGAAGTCTTTCTAGAAGGAAGAGCTTGGATTGAAATGTAAGGTCTTCAAAACACACAAGCCCACACATTTTTTTTGTAAACAATCTTATTGAGCACATCTGTATGTTATTCCTTTTCTCCTCTTCCCATTTTCACTTCGTCTACTGCTCACTGGATTAATCAGTCAGCTAAGACAGAAGTCCTTGATGAAGGAACAAGGATTCAACCTCTGAGCCTTCTGTGTGTCTCTGAATATGGCAGATGCACACTATAAGAGGGGAAAAAGAAACAAAACACAGTCCCTGTAGACAGGAGCATACAATTTTATTAGACTATGGCCTATACATACACGAAGGAGAAAGAAGTACAGGATGACTCATATTACAAATCTGGTGCCTGGAAATATGATCATATCCTTGTTTCGAGAAGAAGAAGGTTTAGGAGTGAGGATGAGTCCCATTTTTGACATGTTGAGTTTGATCTGTTAATGAGGTAGTCAAATGGAGACATTCAGCCAGCAATTGTTAATGCAGAACTGGAATTAAGAAGAGAGATTGGAGCTTCATATATATAGACTTGGAGTTTGTCTGCATAGAGATGATAAGTGAGTTCATGGGAGTGGATAATATCACCAATGGAGAAGGCATAGACTAAGCAGGGAAAAATGTCCAGGATAGAATCTTGAGAAACACCCACTTTCAGTGAGTGGGAAATATGTATTAAATTATCAATATTAGAATACTTCAATGGACTAATATCCATCCATATTGATATTTCCTCCAATGATGTATATCAGAACCTATCTATACCTATCCATCCTATATGACCTTTTGGCAATATCCTCTTATAAATTCATAACAAATCATTCACCCAATGTCTTGTGGGCTTTCCTAGAATTATTTTGCTATCCCAAGAGTAGAATTGGTGTGTTAAAGCCATTCATTTGTGTTCCTTCCAAGAAAATAAGATCATGTAATAAATAGGTAATGGGAAAGTAGACAATAAATGCAACAGAAGTAAGAAGAGGGAGAGATTCATGAAGAAAGTGTCATGGAAAAGATATGTTACTGTCTGGTGTAGAATATAGATAAGAGAAGAATACATGGGAGGGAAAGCTTGTGAGGAGGGCAACAAGAAAGGATGGAGACTGCACTGATTATTATGAAAGGTTCATAGGGTAGAGTGGAGGAGACAAGGTCATGGGTAGGGGTGGTAACAACATATGGAATGCCTTCTAAGCCAAGTAGAGGAGTTTGGACTTGATGCTGGAGGCAACAGGGAGCATTCTTAGCCTTTTGATCAGGGGAATGACATGGTAAAATCTGTATTCTCAAGAGATGAAAGAATAATCATTTTCCAGTATTACATTTACTATGCCCTCCTGCTCTCCTAGACATGTCAAAAGTGTGACTCACTGGCAAGGGAGCATTTTAATACTATTTCATGACTAAGAAAACTTTTACAACTATTTCTACTAGCTCTTGAAACGACAACCTGCTCAAGTCCTCTCGCTTGCTCAGTGACAGGCTTCCACATGCACATACATTTTCTCTGTTTTTTGAATGGGGCCCCCAGCCTATAGCAAGGCTGAATGACTTGGACTTGCCCAAGGTGCCAGGAAGTTAAGGTCTGAGCCAGGAACAAAAGCCAGTCTACTGGTTGCTCTAAGTCTTACATGCCTTCTCCAGGCAGCTGTCATAGTCTCTGCTTTCCCAATAGGTAAAACAGTTGACACTGAATCAAATATTCACCTTGGATGATGGCAAATATACCTAAGAAAATGTATGCCATCTGCTCTCTGAGAATACTCACATGTGTTACACATGAAATACAATTGTACTGTCCTTGACTTAATTAAATTTGGTGAAGTGAGAAATATGGAAGGCCAGATATTTCATATCTTCACCAATGCAACTTTATTGCACATTGATATTCCTGTTCGATCTTTCTTTGACTCACTTCACTGTTAGCCTGTGAGACCTTCAAAAAAGAAATGCAAACACTGGAATATGTGTAATGCCCAGAACATCTTTCCAGGGCGAGTCTCCTTTCCTTCTCCCCTCGTACTTTCCTGGATACGTCAGCTTTCATTTTCTGCAGGATGACATTTCCACCTCCAAAAATCTGGGTTTGGTCAAAAGAGAGTATTTTCCACACATTGAGAAAGAATATAGTGGTGGTCACACCCTCCTCTTCTCAGTTTCAAATGACTTCACTTTTCTACCCCTGGCCTCAGATGCAAATCTGGGATTTTAAGAAGAAAGGCATCCTGCTAGCTCTAGCTGAGTTTGCTTCACTCTTGGTCTCCATTAAGTCCTACAACTTACTGGCCTCTCTCCAGCCTGGGTATGCCTAATGGCACAGCAAGATCAAACTTCACTGGGCATGGCAGAACTGATTTCCTCTTGACTAGAGGAAGGTGTTATTCAGGCCCCACAAGCAGCAGGTAAAATTTTCCACTGAGAGTCATTTCTGCCTTTGATGTAATCAGATCCAAGGAAAATGAGAAGGATAGCATTAGAGGGAAAACCATTGGCTGCCTGAAGCAATTTATACATGGAACAAATATTCACAGATTTGCCTATTTTAAAGGGGTCTTCATTTAAATGAAGAGGCTCTTTTATGATTGCTAAGAAAACTTGGGCCCTGTTTTATTCCCCTGCTGGAAGGGAAGAAGCTAACTCAACACTACTGTGTGAAGGCTCTTGAATAATAGTAAATGTTCCAACCTTCACACTGGCCAAGATTATGCCAGGTCTGGGGGTGGGGCAGCTATGGGCATTTAAGTAGCAAAATATGCTTTCATTTAATATCTCCTGGTAAAGAGGAGATATATAGCTTCTTTGGCTGAGTAACTAGTATTTCTTTTACAGAATCATACCAAGGCTAAGTGGTTGGATTGAAGTATTATTATCATAGCACTTGTCTCTCTTCATTTCAATCCATCCACCAGTTAGCTTCCAAAGAGACTTTGAAAAGTTCAGGTCTGACCACACACTCAATAAATACCATTGGCTCCCTATTGCCTCCAGGATCAAATAAAAACCCTTTGTTTGCCATTTAAAGCCCTTCCCAAATGAATCCTTTCTTACCCCTTCCAATCTTCTTACACTTTACTCCTCTCCATTATCCAGTTATACTGGCCTTCCTGATACTACCAGAAATCAATACTCCATTCCTCCATCTCCATGACTAGTTGTAACTCATGCATATAATATTTTCCCTCTTCAGCTTTGCTTCTTAGCTTCCCTGCTTTTCCAATTCCTTTTCTCTGAGTTTATCTCCCATTTATGTGGAATATTATCTTGCATGTTCATAGTTAATTGCATGTTGTCTTCCCTCAGTAGAATATGAGCTCCTTCAGGGCAAGGACTGTGTTTTTTCTTTTTTTTTGTATCCCCACTACTTCATACACAATAGGCGCCTAACAAGTATTTTTTGACTGAGGGGGCCGTCTCTCAGCAAAACTATAAATCCCACTTTTCTTTTGGAAAAAAAAATATTTTCCATCCTCCCCATTTTTGTTCTTAGATTTCTGCATATAAGGAAACCTTGTTAATATTCCATGATAATTCTTCAACCTCATCACCACCAATTATACCTATCTTGTTTATTTTGAATAAATAAGGTATGCCCATCAAAAGCCATGGTCCAGTCATCTGTTTTATCCTACCAAGTTTCAGTAATACCTAAGAAGTAAAGTTTTCTTTCACACTCAACCTCCATGCCTTTCATTTCTTTTGTTTCTTGCCTAAATTTTGGCCATTTATGTATTAACACTTGGGGTCCTGGGTTTTACTAATGGTTTCTTTCTTGGGTTTTTGACTTCTGTGAATTTCTAGATGTCTCAGCTGCTATTCCTGTTTCTTCTTTGAGGCTACCTCCTATGGTATGTAACTTTGAGAGTATACAGAAGATACACAGGTAGTTTCCCTCCATCCTCTTTTTTTTTTGTTAGCAGTTCCTTTGATTAGATTCACTGGAAAATACATTCATATTGGCTTTTGTTAAGTGTGTTCCTTCTCTGGCTAAGAATCAGGAATCCCATGTTCTAATCCATGGTTGGAAATTCAAATCCCATTCTCAGATACCACAGTCTTAGTTAGATATTCATTTCCTAAATGAATTTTTATCCTCTAAGGAAAAACATCCCTTGCCTTCAGTGGGGAAGAGTGAGGAAAATACAACCTGGTCCCCTATAATCTACCACTACTTGACCAAGACCCTGTAATCATTGGTAGTAATTTTTAGGCCTCTTCCAGTAATGTCATTTGTGCCCACATGCATCACTAAAAGTATGTAATCATTGTCCATTTTGATATAAGGCTATCTGTCACATCTTGGAGGAATACAAATCCAAAGAGGACAACAGATATTTCTATTTTTGTTATCAGGATGATAAGTTACTGCCTCAGTACTCTTGAGCAGGGAATCACCAAAGACTCCAACTCTTCTCCACATCCTCTGTCTCTTAGTGGATGAGCTCTCATGAATAGATTCTGTGGCTCCATTAGAGTATTCTTGGGAGGGCAAGCAGCTTCTTCCTGCTTAGATTATCTAATTCTTTTTTTAAAAGCCACAAATTTAATTTAAACACCAATTGCATATCTAGATGTCTTTTTTTTGCTCTTTCTCATTTACATAAAATTTTGTCTTGCTCCACTATCCTCACAAGGTCCATTTCCTCTCTTCTACCTCAGATTTCCATTTTTTTCCTTCGTTGAAATGTCCCTTCTTTTTCGTTTAGGAAGTATTCATTCTCCTTAGCAACCTGGAGTATGAAGAGGAGTTATTTGATTCGTTTTACCTTCTCTCTGTTGAAGAAAAATCAGTCTGTACTTATAACACAGATAATAGTCACTCAACTATAGGGGAAATGCAAACATCTCACCCTCAATAAAAATCACTCCATGATTCCCATTATTCTCTACAATGGCTAGGATTTCCAGCCTTTTTTTCTTGATTGATGATGCCCATGTGTGGATGTGCCTGGGGTGGGGTACTGAATGTGTCATGACTGCATATTATGTAGAGATACTAATTTCCCCAGGGCTTAACATTTTTCTTTAGTGATACATTATCAGAAATGCTAATGTAAATGACTCCATTTTCCCATAATTAATGGATCATGAAATGTTTCCTCCCTTGGCCTTGTTTATACCTCATTCCAAATGAGGTGTAACTACCAATCAGAGCCAAACTCTGAAGTCAGTCTTTGAGAAAACTGCCTGGGATGAAGAGTTAGCACCTTCAGACCAATAACCAACTGTGAGACTTTACATCTGCACTGATTTTTAGGCCATTATTTCAGTGTGGCTGGTGTTCACAGTAGAATCCTTTTCCCTTTGTTGAGCTGGGAAGATCACATGGCCTTCAACATCATATTCAGTATTCAAATATTCAATAAGTATTTTCTGAATTCAATGAATAGAAACAATGAAAGGAAATTAATAAATTAATTAGATTGCTTGTCAATCTTTGATATCACTCACTCTTAATTAGTTTGGTGTTTTTTAACTTACATTTTTTTTTCAATTACAAAGCCTTTTTTTTCTCCTTTCTACTTCCCTCCAAGAAAAAAGAAAAACAAAAAACAAAAGCATTGTAACAATATTTATACTCTTTTCCATTTTAAAAACTTGATTCTCGTGATATTCTTGACCTTTTGTTCCTCCAGATGAATTTTACAAATATGCATGTCAATAAAAACAGATTTCCATGTTGGCCATGTCCAAAAATGTAGGTCTCATTCGGCGTATTTAGTCCACCAGCACTTGGGGGAACTGAAATGAGGTAGAATTCTCTATTATTGGTCCTCTGAAATCATGGTTAATCATTATAGACCAGACTTTTAAAGTAATTGTATCAGTAAGGCAAAAATAACAATGTAGATGATAATTGTCAAAATGCCCATGTAGGTCTGTATCCCAAAGTATACAAGACTCTCCACTTAGAAGGTAGAAGAATGATTTATTCAGACACCAGAGAACCATATACCATAAGCCATCTGCTCAATCCATCACAGCAGTAAAACATTCAATACATAACATCACAACATGGAGCCTCACCATCCTAAAACCTCTGTGGCCCCCTGCTGGGGTCTTCCCCAAAACAAACACAGTACAGCTACCACAGTCTGTTTAGCTCTAACTATCATGATGGCCATCAGCAGCCATTAGGAGCCATAACTGCTCTCTCTCTCTCTCTCTCTCTCTCTCTCTCTCTCAGCATTTCCTGTGATATAACTTCCTTTTCCTGTCAGGAAGGTTCTCCTGCCACACATGACTTAGGCTTCCTGTGACATAAGCAGGTCACACGGCCTATTAATGGGTAGGAAAGATCTTCAAATCTAAATTGCTAGTACAGTAATAAAAATAAGTAACATTTATTTATATAACACTTACTATGTGCTAGGCACTTGATCCTCACAATATTCCTGGAAGGGTAGGTGGTAGTATCATCCCCACTTTATAGATGAGGAAACAGAAGCAAACAAGCAGAGGTTAAATTACTTTGCCCATGGTTACACAGCTAGTGCATATCTGAGGTCACATTTGAACTCAGGTCTTCCTGACTCCAGGTCCAGCACTGTGCCGCTTAGCTGTAGACTATCAATATTGTATAAATTGTTCACCCTGCATCAGTTCATACAAATGTTCCCACATTCTTCTCTCTCTTTCATAATTTCTTATAGCACAATAATATTCATTAACATTCACATATCATAGTTTCTTCAGCCATTCCCTAATAAGTGGGCACCCCCTTTGTTTTCAGTTAATTCAATTTGAAAGAGATGTACAAATAAGACTTTCTTTATTTTTGGTCTCTTTCAGGAACAGACCTGGTAGGAGAGTCACTGGATCAGTGAGTATGCCCAGAGTTCATTCAGATCAGCTCCATGTGGTTGGGTCTGTAGCTCTGTTATAACTCTGAGAAGACAGTCAAACATGATTATCGATGGGATTTTTAATGTGGGACTTCTTTATTTATAGGACTATCTACTATGTCTTTTAATGTTATACCTATAATACTTCACTTATAGGACCATCTACCATGGCTTTTAATGTTATACCTAGGATCTTGTGTTTTTCTTCTTTTAAAATATTTTACAAAGTTTAGGTAGATAAGGGTTATTGCTATACTTAGAAATGATTATGCTGTAAAAACAAGAGACATCAACAAAAATAAAATTAAAATAACAAGAACACAAAAGTTACATCAAAAAGTTTCTTTCATAGACTTCCCTGGCTTTCTTTAAATGTTAGCTAACATTGCACATTGTGCAAGAAGCCTTTCCTAGTCCTCCATAATGTTGGTGCCTTCTCTCTCTGAGATTATGCCCAATTTATCCTGTATATATCCTGTTTGTATATGTTTTTTGTTCAGTCATTTCAGTTTTGTTTGATTCTTCATGACACCATATATGGTTTTCTTGGCAAAGATACTGGATAGGTTTACCATTTATTTCTCCAGCTCCTTTTACAGATGAGGAAACTGAGGTAAACAGGGTTAAATGCCTTGACCAGTGCCACACAACTAATAAGTATCTGAGGCCAGATTGTTTTCTCCCCCATTAAACTATGAGCTTCTTGAAATTGAGGACTATTTCTTTTTCCCTACCTTTGGGAGAGGATAATAGTTCTACAATACTCTTTGAAAGCCTTATTTAGATGACTAGAAGAGTATGGGGTCTGAGAATCACATTTGAAGGAAGGACATTGAGAAGCACATCTACAAAAGCACAAGGAGGATGATGAGAGCACATGAGTTAATTGAAGGTACTAGAGTTCCTTATGCTACAGAAGAGAGGGTTTATTTAGGTTAGGAGTTCTTAACCATTTTTGAATCATGAACCCCCTTGCCAGTCTGGTGAAGTCTATGGACCCCTTTTCAGAATAATGCTTTTAAATGCTTAAAATAAAATGCTTTGGATTCTAAAAGAATCCAAATATAATGGAATAAAGTTATCAAAATGTAAAAACCAAAAGCAAAGGCCTCAGATTAAGAACCCCTGGTTTAGGAGGATCATGATAGTCGTGTCTGAGAGATCGTCAGATGAAGGAAGGATTAGTCTGGTTTTCCTTGGTTCCAATAGCCAGAACTAAGGCCAAAAGGTAAATGTTACAGGAAGAAAAGAAATTAGCTCGATATCAGAAAGGACTTTGTAACAATTAAAGCTGTCTAAAAATGTAATTGGCTGGCAAAAGAGGTTGTGCTCTCCGTGTCCCTAGAGCAGAGGTGGCATGACCAATTGTCAGGAAGAGATTCATGTTCTAAGTAAGAGTTAGAAAAGGCAACCTCAAAATTCCCTTCCCACACTAATACTCTAGGAAAATAAAGCATATTGGCTACAAATACTGAACAAAACAATCACTGTAAATGTTTGTATTCTGAGAAACCAATAGGATCGTGAAGAGTGAGGCAGCAGATAATTATAGCTCTAATCTCAGTGTTAATTTTTGCATTTGCACATTAGTCTTCTTTCTGCAAATATTCAATTGGATCTATGATCTCATGGTTTTGGGGGTTTCCCCCAGTAATACAGATGGAAATCTATATGTGTCTGCCCATCATGTGAGACTTGTCTATGTCTTTCCCAAAACTGGCCACAGGGGCCCCCCAGTGAATTGGAGGCCTTGATTCCTATCTCCTGCAAGTATGAGGATTCAAGTGGGGTACTCAATCTTAGCTGCCCACCTATCATCAATGTCTTGGCTGCAGAGGACTCAGGCACCACTGAAGAAGAAGCAAAGTACTTCATTTTTTTGGCACTTCCAGTTTGCTTATCAGGGTTGGTTTTCCAACAAATATCGGAGATGTTTACCAATTGTTTCTGAGAGAAAAAAAGTGTTCATCTTAACAACCCGGCAAATGGAAATTAAGTGTCTCAGGGAGAGGTGTAAAGTATAATTAATGTAAATAGGAATATCACTGTGTTTTTGTTGATTGGTGAGAAATAATGATTCTTAATTATTTTATTATAAAACCTACAAACTCAATTTCCTCCCTTTTTCCTTCCACCTCTAGAAATCTCTGGTTTCCATTAAAGTTCAGTTTAAGTGCCATCTTCTGCATAAGACATTTCTTGGTCCTTTCACTTGATGCTGACCAGTGTCGCTGGGATGAAGACAATGCCACACAGAACATTTTGCATTTTCTCTTGGAGGCAATACAAGGCCACAGCAGTTTATTGAGGAGGGGAGTAACGTGATCAGACCTGCACTTTAGGAAAATCACTTTAGTGGCTAAATGGAATATGAGATCAATGAAATGGAAGAGTAGGCCTTGGACATTTGTTCAACTTAAACAAAGTCTTTTGCTGGAGCTGCTGAATAAATAATTTTTAAAAATTTTTTATTGGATTGAATTAGTTTTCCAGTCCTCTTATTTCCCTTGGTGGAGCTGCTCAAGAAGGAATATTAAGGAGACAAGCCTAATTGGCTCTAGAAATTGAGAACTGATGCAATGCCTTCCAACTTAATTTAGCACTTTAAATCTAATGCAGTGTGATATAGTCAAAAAGTCACTGTGAAGTTGGACATGGCTTGATTTATAGGTTTATCATTTCTTAGCTATTCGACCTCTAGGGATTTGCTTTTGGAATCTCAGTTTCATCGTGTGTGTGTGTGTGTGTGTGTGTGTGTGTGTGTATTTTGCGTGGGGAGAGAAGGGGAATTTTTATCTGGTGGTCTCTAAGGATCCTTCTGGTTGACATTTTGCTATTTATTTTGATGTAATAGGAGTTCAAGGAGGAAACAGAAAGATAAGTAAGGAAAGAGCTAGCCTTCGAGTTGAGGCCCTCTCCACCTGCTTATGAACCTCAGAATTTAATTTCCATCCTGGCTTACTATTTCAAGTACTAAAGTGTCCGCCACTCTTGCCTTCTGGCATCTGAGCATTTTGATCTCATCTTTGCTTGTTTTTGTGAGTAAAAGTTTTTGCCATCTCCCAATATTTGTAGTTTTCTAGGATTAGCCATATCTTACATGTCCTGCTGAAATTACAGGCTGTTATTAATACTTTGATCACTCTGAGCTCTGGGCTCTTAATCAACAGAAGGCAAGATATGTGGAGCAGGGAAAGTAAAGGGAGCACAAATCCCAAACTGCCCTTTTTAGGCAGAAACAGTAAAAAGTGAAACACTGAAAAGTCCACTGAAAAAAATTTAATGGTAAGATTCATAAAGTAAAATCATAAAATCTTTTAAATAAGATACATTCACTTTCTCAGAGCAGATAATTTACATATCACACATTTTTCCCACATTAAAAACTCAGCTAAATTATACATTTTTCCTATCCATAGATATTATAGCTTATACAGTGAAAATTACATTATAAACAACACTCCATGGAGGGAGAATGGCAGGACCTATTAGGAAATGCTACATAGTCTCCATCAAAATATATATATATATATGTATATATATATATATATATTTTATCACTTTCATTTGTCATAATAATAAACAGAATATAAATTTCTCTTTCTAAAATTAAGTCTTATACAATTCCCATTTAAGATGATAAATATGTACAAACCTCCTATCTGAATGAATATAAATAGCAAATACTGCATTAGTGTTATCAGCACGCTTGGAGCTTTTACATTAAATGAACTTTGGATAAAAGCATCCGGGACTGCTGAAAACTCCAAGTTCTCCCAGTAAGACATTCCCATACATAGTAAGGCATGATGAAGTAAAAACATTTTCTGTCTGGGTTATTGATTCCAGTTGAATTACTTCTGGCAGTAAAGGGGGAGACAGAGTCAGTAGGTATCGAACCAGATCCAAGGTTGGGGTGTATTGAATTTTGGGGGTATACTGTCTCTTGCACATCGCCAAGATAGTCACTTATTTACCACATATTGGCCCAGAACAACAGAATGCATCTCCACCCACTCACTCATCCTCACTGAAGAGACAGGAATAGCTTACTCACATATTCCATCATCTCACTGTGTGCGTGAATGCTACCCCAAAGGTCATGGCTGGTTATAAGCAGCTTATTTTACCCGACTGCACTTGGTTCCCTATCATTTCTAGAAATAACTTCTGGTATAATCTGTACATTGTAAAACTGTGCAAAAACTTGACCGTCTTCCTTAGACTCTGAAGGATTGCTTTGGGGAAATGGAGTGTTTTTAAGTGTTTCAGTCCATGCGCCAAGGCCTTCAGAGTATCTTGATCACCATTTTTTATTCTCCACAGACTGAGCAGCTTTAGGATCTGATCAGTCGACTTGCATAACTTCATAGTTTTTTCAATGTCTTCCTTTCCTACTTTCTTCCCAGGTAAACTTTCCATCAGACTACAGAGTTGTTCCAGAGTGAGGTTCCAGCGTCCAATGTGTTTCACCACAGTGTTTTCACAGAGGTCAATATCTGTGTAAATTAGGAATCAGAAAGAGATGCTATTGGATTCACATTCCTGTGATAAAGTCTCTTAAGCCAGTACGTGATGATTTTGTTCTGAGAATAACCTTTCTTTTCCTTTCTTAGGTAGATAAAAATAATATAAAATAATAAGTTTTTAAAAAACAATAATTGAGAGCAGCCAGTACCTTAGTCTGAAAAGAACAGTAAAATGACAATGGAATAAAGTCAATAGACAATAGTCATTTCTATTATTTGGGATTAATTGAATGTTGGGTTGTTTGGGGAGGGGTAGGTATATTATTTCTATAACATCATCCATGATCTAATAATACCACAATCTACAGACTCCAATTCTGAAAAACAGAACAGCTCTAAAAACCAATAGGGCTCAAATACAGGAGCACCATCATCACTGGGCACAAATCTGATGGATTTACTCAAGGCAAAAATGATGACAATCCTGATCAATGGGCAGTGTACTGCTCAAGTGTAGTCAAGTTAATGTTTTCTGGTTCTCTTGATAGTTAATCTGTTCTAACTAAAATTAATTTCTGTGGCATCAAGTCAGTCTTTAATAAATACATACACTCATGTGATCCCCATATTAAGAAAAATCCCTGTAAACATATCTAAGAAATAAACAAGGAAATGGCCTTCATAAAGAAAAAAACTTCAGGGAGGAACTACGATATGACGATGGTTAGGGAAGCTGCCCTATTTAAATAGAACACTGCCTTTTCAGTTTTAGGGGGGCAATTATCCTTTTGAAAAGAACTTTTAGTTTTCCTCTTCCATTTTCACAAGGAATCTGCCATCTGCAACAAATGAAAGCAACCAGCTGTTGTGCTGTCTGAGACTTTTACACTAAGAAAGAAATTATCATTGGGTTGTTTGTTACTACTAAATTGTCTACAAAGTGTATTCAGAAAATGTTTTTCTGAATTTTACTTTTCAGAATGGATGCCAAATATCCACTGATCTAGAACTTTTGCCTTCCCTTTTGATCTATGCATCCGAAGGCCTAGAATTCAACTTGACTTTTTCCTCTGGTTCACAGACTATAAAAAAGGTTTTGGGATTATATTTTTGGGATTGTGGTTTTCCTAGCCTGAACAAAGGAAAAAGAAAGTTTCTTAAGGGGTGTTTTAAGATCTCTTATGCTGTTCATAAGATTTAAAATATGATTTTAAAAGAACCTCATTCACAGAATCACTGATAGAAAAGGAACTTAAGAATCATCAATTATATCCTTTTCATTTTACAGATAAAGAAACTGAGGCCCAGAGACACTAAATGACTTGTCCAGGGCCACACAGATACTGTGTACCTGAGAAGGGATTTGAAAGTAAGTAGTCTTTATGTAATATCTCTACTATATTCTCCACTATATCACATTGGCTCCAATAGTCCTTGCTTTCACTCTGCTGACAGGATTCCAACAAATTCAAACCATGGCACTAGGCCATGAGTGCCAGCTAATAGAATGGTTTTTACTAAACTCTGAATTTTAACTGAAGAAATTGTAGCTTCAGATACTGTCCCATTAATTCTCACAACATCAATTCTTAAAGTCGTTTCTTAAAAAACAGGTTGCATCATGAGGATTAATGAGAGGATGCCTATAAACTTTGCCTGATAAATGTGAGGTGCTTTAACAAATAAATATAACATATGTCCTTGATTAAAGTTGAAATTGAGGCCCATAGTGGTTAGATGACTTTTGTTTGCTTGCCAAAAAAGAAACCGAGTAAGAAGTCAAGTTTCAGGTAGAGGAGGCAGGCCCTATATTCTATTTGGGCCTTACCAGACTCTCAGAGTTGAAAGTAGCTTTTTCTTATACTGTACCCATATTTGGCTTCCAAAAGAAACAACAGGAAAACAAGTTGACCTATTTCCTTTTGGGAGGAATGGCATCTCATATTACATTAACATATTGACCACATTATTTGGAACTCAGCAAGGATTCAAGATGCAGGATCATCAGTTCCATAATATTCAAAAGGGAAGTTGATTAGTTCTCACTTCCCAATGAAAGTATTTCTCTCAGATCCCTGCATGCGTCTTGATTTGGAATACCATACCTTGAATAATCTTCTTGACCATATCCTGGTCTTTGTTTTGGTGCTTCCATAACTTGAGCAGCTGGAAGGTTTGCTCTTGAGAGCTGTGTCTTCGTTTAATCCTTTCTATGGTTTCTGCATTCACCTTGGTACCAGGCAAACTGTCCACTAGGACACTGAGCCAATTAGGGGTAAATTTTGTAGGAACAGCAAACCTGAAGAATGCCTCCTCACATAGAGTGACATCTAAATGGGATGAAAGAGGAAAATTAGAATAACAATGATCTTAGACTCTTTGATTCTGGAGAAACTACTGATTTCTAGAAACATCAGTTTCCTATGAGAAGTTGTGTTAAAATTCAGCTGTATACACTGATTCTTTTAGCTGAGATTCCTTGTATAGTGCCACCCTGCTTAGAACTGTCAAAGTAGAATACAAGCTCCTTGAGAGCAAATTCTATTTCACTTATATTCTTGAACAGAGTGGGCACTTAATTGTTTGCTGAGGTGAATTGAATTTCCAAGTTTTCTAGGGCACTTAATATTTTTTTCTTACTCAGTTAATTTTGAAGAAGGATGATAATATCGACATGACTAAATCTTTGCCTCAAACTGTTTCTCTAATTTAATTTCAATAACTAAATTCAATTAATGCTTATCTAGTATCCACAGGGTACTTTGGATTCACGGCACAAAACAGACATAGAATCCACTCTTAAGGAAATTACAGTGTGACTTAGAATAAGCATATCAAGGTCCCACATGATCTATATACAAAAATAGATGTCATGTAGAGGACAAGTAGAAGGGCCTAGTCTGAATAGGAGTTCATATTATATTTCTCTGTAGACTACCTCTCTTGAGTTTTCTGAAAGAGCTGAGTTTTACAGGGAGCATGTGACAATTTCTGATAGATAGTGGCTATGGTCTTCCTAAGCCTGTCACCAAGGATCTGAGGTGATCTTGGACAAAAAAATTTGGGTGAGGGACAGTTAAAAGTCTAGAATGTGAGTCAAAGAGGAACAAAAAACTCTCACTAATTCAAAATTCAGGTATGTAGTAAGATCAAGGAATAGCCAATTAACAGTCATATGCTCTATTAGTATCCATGCAATGTTAAAGGATGAAGAAGAAGTCCACCAGCAGAATGGGTGGACTGCCATGCAGAATTTTGGGGGATACATGAGCATGATTTCGACAAAACGAGAAAATACGAATGGATCATGGTCTGAGTCTCCATGAACGAGATGACAGATCCATCAAAAATTGCAGTATGTCTGACTTCTATTGAGTAAAATATTCGAAACCAGTAGATCTTAGGATTTAGATGTTAATGATACGTGAGCCTCTTAGGCTATAACAATCTATTATGAATTGTAATTTTTCATTAGCTAACCTCATTTCATCTGTTAGTACCTAATTTATACCTTAGTCAACAATAGTCATGTTAGTTGAAAGTGATAATATGATCTACCTTTAAAAAAATTCCAGTTTGAACTTTTCTCTTTTTTGAATAGCCCACTCTACATCTCTCCTAGTTCCTTCCCTCCCCACTTAGTTCCCTCCTTCCCCACCATCCAATGAATGGTATCTGAACATAGGCAGAAAGGGGCGCAAATGAAGGTAGAAAAGACTACATCAGCCATGAAATAGGAATGCATGAGATAGTAGTAATTTTTGAAGTATGGTTATTAAATAGTAGATATTGACATGAAAGATCATAGCCAGAACAACAGCATTCAGAAATGACTGTTGAATAAATTGAGGCAGGGAGGTTCTGAATGACATTGAATGAGTCATGATAAATCATGCTAGATGAAGAAATATGACAGAACAGGCAGAAAGGAAGAGGTTTTAGGGCAAGCCTTATCATGCAAGGTACTGCCACATTGGCAGAGAAAGGCTTTGGGAACATAATTACCTATTCCACATTTCTGAGTTGCTTCTGTGTTTGCAGCACAGAGATTGTCATGAGTTGCATTTCCTTTTGATGCCATTTGGAGACCGAGGGCACTGCAATTTGTGTGTTTCCTGCACGGTGCTTTAGAGGAAGTCTCATTTGAGAAAAATCCATCTGGGCACCTTTTGCAAATGGTATTTCGCTCTGGGGTTCCTTCAGGAAAGATAACAGCCAGTTTAGCACTTCAGAATCAAAGACTCTCACAGCAGGTATGGCATTAGTATGGTTCTGACAAATCCCATAAAAAGTCCTCTGTTAAGTTGTCCCCACTGTTGTAGACCACGTTATCCTTTAGACTGACTTTCTATGTTCACTTACACCACAGACAGAATGGTCAGGAAAGAACAGATGTCAACTGAGTCCTTTAAACTACTGCTCTTGAAAAATCATGGATTCTGGTGGAAAATAATTTCTGTTTGTTGTTCCATCATTCAATTAATGTAATCTAAATGTCATGTCTCTAAATTCTAACCAGCCCCTAGTGATGTTCTCTCTTGCCTTGTACATCAGCATACGCACTGGCTAATAAATGTGCTAACCTTGGGAAGTAAAATTTTACAATATAATAAAGTGTTGAACAAAGGAAGGGAAATGGAACTGCCTCCAAAATGTAAACCTGCCATAGAACAACATAATAGATGTTCGATGATATCCTATTTTGCTTTAGCTGTTGTGTTCAAGAGAACAGCCATTATAACTTACAGGAAGTATGATCATATGGGCATTTCACTGCACTGTGGGAAGACATTTGATATGTTTGGAGAAAACATTAATAGGAAGAACTTGAACCAGCCAACAAATAAAGATGTCATTAAAATTAATAATGTCAATACTCTCTTTTATGCATGGATATGTACATATTGCATAGCATATTTGCATATGAAAATATCTCCATCTAGTGTGGGTTAGCAGTATTTAAATTATATTTACAGTAGATCATTCCAATGCATTAAACAACAACATGCTATACAATGCTAACTGCTAGAAAGATGTAAATGGAGAGAACTGTGTAATTCTCTTTCCAGTTAGAGATAGCTAGGTGACATGGTGTATAGAGTTCTGGGCCTGGAGTCAGAAGGACTTGAGTTCAAATCCACCTTCAGATGCTAGCTGTGTGACCCTAAGCAAGTCACTTAAATCTGTTTGACTCAGTTTCCTCACCTATAAAAATGAAGATGATAACAGTACCTGCATCCTAGGGTTGTTATGAGGATCAAATGAGATAACAATTGTAAAGTACTTAGCAAGTGCTATATAAATGTTAGCTATTATTATTAGCTATAATCATTCATCTGAGAGTGGAACTTGTCAGCTCTCACAGAAGATTCTATTTGTAATCTATTCTGTATATTTCTATCTACTGCCCTGACTTTTTCTTTTTTTTACTAGACCTATGATTTCTTCAGTGAATAACCTTTTTTTTTTTTGCCAAAGTAGGACAATACCAATTCCCTAATTTATAGCCTTTGAGAGCTTGTCGGAGGACAAAGAAGGGCTAAGAGAGTTGCTTGTGGTCACAGAGTCAATACATCAGAGGTAGGAATTGAACCCAAGCCTTTCTCACTCCAAGGCAAGCTCCCCATTTGGTAACCCATGTTGTCTTTTTCCTTTGCAACTAATGGGTACTTAATGACTTGGGTGAAGATAGTATAGCAACGAAAAAGCTTTTAAGGGGAACTCTAGAAAATTCCTAATACCCTCCTGTTCTTCATTCAATATCTTTTCTACAAGGTAGGAGTACCAAACAATGGGAAAGTTTATCTTAATTATCATTTTATTTATTTTATTTAAAGCTAGAAAAATAGAAACAGTGTGGTCTAGTGGCTAGACCATCAAAGGACTATAATTTCACTGCAGAAATCTCCAGTATAATTTCATTTTATTCATTATTATACTATTTTGGACAAGATGGCAACATCTTAGAGTAAGGAATCCAATCAATCCAACAACCATTTATTAAATGCCTACCATGTTCTAGCAGGGGTGGGTCTGAGGCCTCCAGGCCACATGCAGCCCTCTAGGCTGGCATGTGGCCCTCTAGGTCCTCGAGCGTGGCCCTTTGACTGAATCTAAACTTCGCAGAACAAATCCCCTTAATAAAAGGATTTGTCCTGTAAATATTGGACTCAGTCAAAATGCTGAACTCCAAGAACCTAAAAGGCCACATGTGGCCTTGAGGCCACAGGTTACCCATCCCCGGTAGGGCTGAAGATATAAAGAAAAAGAAAAAAGAAAAGAAAAACTGTCTCAGTCCTCAAGGAGCTCACATTCTATTGAGTTATATGTAAACAAATAAGTATTTTGGTCATTTTCAACTCTTCTTGACCCCATTTGGCTTTTTTGATTTGTTTTTTGTTTTTGTTTAGTGGCAAAGATACTGGATGGTTTGTCATTTCCTTCTACAGCTCATTTTACAAATGAGGAACCAAAGCAAACAGAGTTAAGTGACTTGCTCAGGGTCACACAGCTAATAAGTGTCTGAGGTTGGATTTGAACTCAGCAGGATCAGTCTTTCTAATTCCAGGCAGGGCAGTTTACCTCCTGCACCACCTAGCTGGCCTAAACAGATAACTATATCCATGGTAATTTGAGAAAGTGGGAGAAATCATGAAAACTAAAGGGAATCAGGAAAGGTTTCCTGGTAAAGGTGGGCCATGACCTGCATGGTCAGGGATGCCAAAAGGCAGAGGTATCTGGAAGAACTTCGTTCCAATACTGGTTATGACACATAGTAAGTTTGTGATTCTGGGAAAATAACAAGCTCTCTGTGAGTTTCAGGTAACTCTCTAGGAATGAAGGACTAGCATGTCAGTTGTAAGAGGTTTTGGTGGAATTAGTGTTGGTGGAAAGAGCTTCCACAGAGGGCATACAGCATCTTTCCAATCTTTCCAAAATTTGGGTATAAATTTAAATGGTTGACTCTGTTTCCTAACCTCATGTTAGCAGAAATACAAAGCACAATCTTTAGCATCACCAGAATGTGCAGAAATAGGCCTGCAATACGGTTGGAGGAGGCCACCATTCTGGTATAAGAAATTCCATGTGGCTTAGAAGTATAGTAGCGTCAGGAGAAGAAAATAAGGTGCAGAGGCATTTCATTGAAAAAGGGGGGCTGGAGTGGGGGAAGATTAATGTTTTGGAAGCAGACATCCCATATCCTTCCTTCTGCTTATGTTGGAAAACATTTTCCAGTTGAGAGGACAGCCTGTGCGTTCATGGAAAGTGGGGGCCGGGGAGGGAGATAGAAGTAAATGAGGCCTTCTGTGGTGGGCCAGGTAGAATGGCTGCCTTTGTCCTGAGAATTCTGGCTCATATTTTTCTTTGTAAACATGGTTTCATGCTTCCTTCAAGGAGGTCCCTTCTTCCCAGCTTCATTATTCTGTAAATCTCTTCACTGAAATCTAAAATGTTCATTTCTGCTGAAGTCTAGATTAAATTATTTTTAATAATACTATGTTCAGTACAAACTGGGGAGGGTTGGGTCAACAGAATTCCTCCCTCAGGTGTTTCCAGGAAACTAATTTTAGAGTTCTCCCTAAAGAGAGAAAGAGAAAGAGAAATGGGGGGAGAGGAGGAGGGGTGGAGGGAGGGAGAGAGACAGAGAGACAGATAGAGAGAGAAGCAGAGAGACAGAGAGAGAGGTGGAGGGAGAGAGAGATGATGATGATGATGATAATGATGATGATGAAGTAATATCATACGTATTGCAGAAGGAATTCTTTTTTAGGAATGGATTGAACTATACAGCTACTGAAGTGGAACCTTCCACCTTTGAAATTTTGTGATTTTGGTAGAGTGACTCTACAGGGACAGAAGTGGCAAAGGCAGATAGGCGGTGTAGTGGATAGGACACTAGAATCAGGGAGAACTTAGTTTAAATTATGCCGCAGTACTTACTAGCTTTGTGACCCTGGGTAAATCACTTAATTTCACTCGGTCTCAATTTGTTCACCTCTAAAATGGGAATAATGGCAACACCAATCCCTGAGGCTTAATTTGAACTGAGGTCTTCCTGAGAGCAGCTAGGTGGTACAGTGGATAGAACACCAGGCCCGGAGTCAGAAAGACTCATCTTCCTGAGTTCAAATACAGCTTCAGATTCTTACTAGCTGTGTGATCCTGGGCAAGTCACTGAACCCTGTTTGCCTCGTGTTTTCTCATCTGTAAAATGAGCTGGAGAAGGAAATGGCAAACTACTCCAGTATCTCTGCCAAGAAAACGCCAAGAAAACTCCAAATGAAGGTCACAAAGAGATGGACATGACTAAAAAAACCAACTAAGTATCTTCCTGACTCCAGGCCCAGCATTCTATCCATTGGAGCCACATGTGTGTCATCTGTCTGATCCTCTCATTTTCACCTACCAGTTATGTGATTTTGGGTAGATATCCCTTAATTTTATTGACCTTAGTTGGACTAGATAATCTCTGAAGGCTAACTTAGTTCTAAAATACCATGATTCTTTGAAATATTCTAAAAATTTTCGAGTATGTGTGTATGTATGTATGTATGTATGTATGAATGTATATATGTATGTATGTATGGGCTATGTTGGAATTTTATAAATGTGGTAAACAAAAAATCAGCTTGTCTGAGGATTCCATGATATCTGACCCAAACTTGTATTCTCAAAATGTAGGATAAAGGAAATAGGTCAGAATCTGTGATCTAATTGATATAGGGAATTCCCAGGTGAGGAAACTCCCTCTATCAATACAAGTTGGCATCTTCTTTGCAACTTATGATGTTACAGAGCTGCATGTGGCAAAAGGTATCAAACACTGTCCAGCTGGCCATGCCACCAGCAACACTCCCAAGTATGTGTACGTTGGGGATGGGGTGGGGGGTGAGAGGGTAGATTAAAATATAGTTGGGAAATATTTAACAAAATAAATTAAAATACGATAAAATATGGATCACGTTAATGTGTGGGTTTCTAAGTCAACATGTGGCCCGCAGGAATCCTTACATATGGTTTAGCGGTCTCCATTTATGCTTGAGGTTGATGCCACTGGTCTAGAGCACTGAGAAGTTTCATACCTTGGCTAGGGAAATTAGCCAGTGTGTGTCAGATGAACCTAGCTCTTCCTGTCTGCAATGACAGTTCTCTAACCATTACTCTACCCTGATTTTCAAAATATAAAGGAAAGGAAACACTTTGTTTCTAGACTAGCATTTGTGCTTGGGTTTAAGAATTTGTTTCATCTAAAATGAAGAATAAAACAATTGAAGACACATTGCTCCAGCCTTTATCCTTTTCAGACATGCAGCACATGTTTGAATTCCCTGCCAAAGGAAGAGCCGGCTTTCTTTTTAATAATAAAAATATGCGCTCCCAAATGGCTCTCATTTTTTGACATAATTTATTATAACTGTGCATTGTTACAGCTCTGGCGCCTCATTAATATTGGTATAATTACTCTCTTGGTATCAATTAACATTTCTGATGTTTGTCAAAAAGCATTGTAGCTTGAAGCAGCCAGCTTCCAAATGAAAAACGGAGTATTTATCAGGTATAAACAGTGTAACCCAGAGTAGGCTCCTTTGAAAAAAGGGCAATCCATCATGTTTCTCATTAGAGCGCAATTTGCTACATTTGAGACTTGTCACTAAATTGCATTTTAGTACCACCGGATTCCTCAGAGAGCAGCTCCTTTGGCAACAGTCCATGGCAGAGGTATAACCCAGGAAGCTTCTTCCATTGCCTTTGGAGTTTGCTATCCTGTTGTGTCATCAGAACAAGTTTGTTTCTTTATCTTTCACTCTCGTGACTCTCCTGTGCGATGTACAACACTAATTAATTTTGCCGGGGATGGAAATCAGCCACCTACCTGCTTGTACTACACCGAATCCTGGGGGACAGCTAGTGTGCCTTAGACAAAACTCCAGTTCCAGATACCGTCCTTCCACACATTCACACACTCGGTTGTGAGTGCTGTTACATTCCTGCTTCACATACTGCAGCTCTTTGCACATTCCGCTGCAGTATAGACACTCCTCGTTAAAATGCCAGCTCTTGGTGTAGTAGTGATGGGGGCAGGGCTCACACTGGGTCCTTTTCCTTGTGGTACAGTGCTGCTTCAGGTAAGTGCCAGGGGGGCATTGGTCACACAGCAGCTGATGAGATGTTTCGGGGTCATAATGAAGGTATTTAGGAGGAAAGGTTTCCTGTGTGGTCCACTTAACTGAGATGTCCAAGAACTAGAACGAGGAAAGGAAATGGATGTGGTTAAGCATCAAGGTTTGATCTTCCCTCTGTATCAGCACCACCTTGTATCAAAGTTCCTACCTCAGTATGGTGCCTAGCTCAATACCTCAAGGATCTGATATTTCCTTAGGGACATTGATATAGTGCTAGAAGGGGCCAAGGAAGACAATCCTTCCATTTTGCAGATAAGGATAGTGAGGCTGAGAGAAATGATTATTTCTCTCCTATATTAATAGCCAATTGTTGAATTAAGATTAAGGTTCCCCCCCTTCCTTTCCTCATTTAGAAATCGACCCTTGTAGGTTATTCAGCCAGCCTTTGAAGTGCAGGGTTCATGATGAAATGAAATCTTGAGAGAAACTGACCCAACTAGAAAACTCAGATCTGTTCAAAAGGTAAAGAAATTTTAGTTTAAGTGAATTGATGGATTCTGGCTCATTGTGTTTTGCTCAGACAGGTCTGAGTAGAAGTGCACCCCACCTTTTGTCTAGATTACCCTAGATGGAGTGATATGGGTAATGTGGGTGATATGACCAAGACTGAGTGATCAGAGTCATGTCCCCCAGACTCTTATTAGAACAAGGTCACCTCTCATTATAATATTCATCTCTCATTAGTTGATTGCTACCCTCAGGAACATCCACTCTTCCAAGGGCATATAAGCATTGAGTTAATTCCATGATGGGTCTTTGGCACTTGAGAGTGCCACTGACCCTTTTATTACTTATATGCTAGTATCATTAATAAAATGATTAATTGCCGTAAAACTATATGTCATAAGGTCCATGGAGATTAAGTGAGTTACACAAAGTCAGAGTAGTAAACATCTGAATCATGATTTGAACCCAAGTCATCTGACTCCAAAGCAATGCTTTTCCTACACTGCCACATTGCTTCTCCATGACTATAAATGTTCTACTCCCTCACTTGATGGTCTCCATGAGTTTCTGTGACTTAAAATTTGATCCCCTGGTGGCCAACCATTTGTTGATGAGCTTTTCCAAAGTGGGCTGTTTGCTTTCCAACAAGTGATATTATTTCATTGCTGGACTTGTATCTGAAACCTCTCCAGTTGAGCAGGACCTTCCAAGGCCTTTTACTCAACTAGTGTGGCCTTTGAGAACCAAAGGTCACCTCTCTATCATGATGAGGCAGCTAGGAGGCATAGTGAATTGCATATTGGACTAGGGAATCAGAAATGTCTGTGTTTAAATCCTGCCTCAGATGCTGTGTGCAATGTTGGAGAAGTCATTTAACTTCCCTCAGCATCAATTTTCTCATCTATAAAATGGGGATAATAATAGCACCTGCATCATAAGGTTGTTGTGAGGAGCAGACAAGATAACATATATAACCTTATAAGTGCTAGAGATATACAACTTATGAGCATAAGGAGTAGGAAAAATCAGAGTAGGACTCCCATGGAAGAACCAGCCAATCAAACATTTTAAATAGATACAGACCTATCCTTTAGAATCGTTCTGGGGTCCATGGACTTAGGTTTTTTCAAAAAATATTTTGACAATAGTACTTCAATGTAGATGATTTCTTTTGTAATCCTATGCATTTTGTTTTATGTATTTAAAAATGTTATTCTGGGGAATCCATAGCAAGCTTCCAAAGAGGCCCATGACACAATGATGGTTGTGCTCCAGGGGATTACCATCCAACATTCAAAACACTGACTTTACCCAACATGTAATGAACATACAGACAACAGTAGTAGAAAGAACACTATTATTGGGATTTGCTTCCAGTCTGGCTCTGCCACTGATTCATGGTATAACCTTGGACAGGTCAATCGCCCCTTTAGTTCTTCATTTTCTCATCTACAAAATAAGGGGTTTGGCTTAGATGATTGTTAAGGCCCATTCTAATCCCTATAGTCTACAGCTCTATGATTCTAACTAAAGCAAATAGTTAAGGAAATTGATATTTGTAGTTTGTACAAACAATGGGACTGTTGAATTTAGGGGTAAGGAATAAAGTTAGAATTGGGGAAGAAGTATATGTTTATAGGGTCAATATCTTGCATAAAATCATCATCTCCAACCATGGGGTGGAAGAGATGAGATTCAACAACAATCAAAAGATATTTGTTAAGAGCCTATTATGTGAGTTAGACACTATACTAGACACTGCAGATACAAAGATAAAGAAACAGTTCTGACCTCATGAAACTTTCTACCAGGGAGAGAGAGAAATGGGGGATTAAGGGGGAGAGAGAAGATAAGAGGGGGAGGGGTTGAGGAGGTGGAGAGGAGAGGAGAGGAGAGAGAGAGAGAGAGAGAGAGAGAGAGATCAATGTCCACACAAATAGGCAAATTTCAAGCATATACAAAGCAACTTCAAGAAGAGAAAACATTAACAAGTGGTGGGACTGGAAGGGGTTTGCTTTAAGAGATGGCATCTGGGTTTTTCTTTGACAGAAGCTAGGAATTTTAAGGATCAATGCTAAGGAGGGAGTGACCGTCTATAAAGACAAGGAGGTGGGAGATGGAATGTCTTATAGTTGAATCAAGTCAACAAGTATTTAATAAGTACCTGCTATGTTCCAGGCATTGTTCTAAGGGCTGGTGCTACCAAGAAATAATAAACACAATTCCTTTTCTCAAGGAGCTCATAGTCTAATGCCTACAAGTTTGCAGCAGCACATAATTGAACAATGACAGTGATGGAAACTGCTGAGCTGGGAGAGAAAGGAGTTTGCTCAAGAGATGGGGACTGCCTAGAAGAAGTACAAGGGGGAAGGGGGAAGATGATGATGATGATGATGTGGTGGTGATGATGGTGATGATAGGTCATCCATAACCTCCTTTGAATAACAACTACAATTCAACCCAGTCAGCCTGATATTTATGATAAGGTACATAAGAAAATAAATTGAAGACCCAGTTTATTTTTCCTATTAGATTCAAAAGGGTCTTTGAGGAGGCACTGCTATGGTTATTTATTCAAATGATAGGTGGTGTGTATTATGGTTAAAGGACACCAATATTAACTGTTTTCAAGCTTCAGGGAGGTAAAAGACTAGAACACATCAGTACTTTTTCCATCTTCATATACTGATTTGCTGAATCTCAAAACCTCACTGACATTCACTGCAATGGGACATCTATCAAAAGATAGAGAAGATGTATTGCCTTTAGTTTGGGTAGATACTATATGCCTGTTCATAAACATACAGATGTTTCCATCAGAGAAACTGCATTCTCTTCTTACCATAGGCTTTAGAATTCCAAGATGAAAAGCTGACATTACTTGGAAAGGATCTATTGTCAGATGCCTGACAATTCATCCATTGCTTCTTCAATTTGATATCTGCATACCACTATTTATAGAACTCTATATCATCCATGATCATCACAACCACTTTACCCTTAGAACCTTGGACTCTGCCCCTGGAACCTTGACACTATTACACCACTTCTTGGTTGGATTTCTACCTCCAGCACACTTTCAGTACATTTCTATGCCATTCTGCCACACATATTACTCTCACCCCTTTCCAGTTTCCTTCCCCCATTAGAATGGAAGATCTTTGAGGCAGGCATTTTCTTGCTTGCTTGTATCTGTATCCTCAGAGCATAGTGTTTGACACATAGTAAGCCAGTAAATGCTTAATAAACACACACACTCTCTGTCTGTCTGTCTGTCTGTCTCTCTCTCTCTCTCTCTCTCTCTCTCTCCCCCCCCTCTCTCTCACTCCCCCCTACTCCCGTATGGTGTGGAGGTGACCCTAGGTTCTAAAAGGGGATGCAGAAGACTCAACACTTTAACCATTCTTAATGATCTCACAAGGCTTCAGGTCCAGGTCCAATAATAGACCATATGTTTGTCTGAAGAATAGTCTAAGTTTGGAAAGATCATTTCAAGGTTGCTTATGGGGTGAAAACATTTTTGGTCACGATAACTTTTCATGGTTTTTTATCTGTTCCTAATATATGACAGTCTATCTTCTACCCCTGTGCATTTGCTCTGGCTGGCCCCAACATTTGAAAGCACTCCAACCTTGTTTCTACTTTTCAGAATTCCTCTCTTTTTTAAGATGCAGCTTAAGCGCCATCTTCTGCGTGAAGCCTTTCCTGGTCCTCCCAATTGTGAACTGCACTTCCTCCATAATACATTGTACTTAACTACTTTGTATTTAGTTACTTTACATTTATTGCATGTCTATTTACACATATACTGTTAAGGACCTTTAAGAGGTCCCCTTTTTGAGTTGTGATATCGTCCAGAAACCCTGGACCCAGAGCATGTAGGAGGCCCTGAGTGTGTCAAGGACAAAGCCCTCCCTCCCTGAGCTCCCACCCCCTAGCTGACATAATTTGTTGTTTGCACCCCAAGCTGGATTCCTGGTGTGTCCTTGGGAGGCAAGACAGGCACCAGCCAGTCTGGGCCAGGTTGAGAAAATGCTTTTGCGGCTGGGCTCCTTTGCACATAAGCAGATCCTCCTATCTTCATAGTCTAGCAGTTCCCAAGGGAAAAGAATGTGGCTTTTGCCATTTCCTTACTTCTCTCCTTTGGGAGGGATTTTGTCTTTTGCCTGCCTTTACTTTACTATACCTGTTCCCTCTCATGCCAAGTCCCTTCCTGGTATCTTTGTCCTGCTGTTATAAACACGCAAAGTTCTGCATGAATTGTGAACTCTTTGGGTTCCACATGCAAGTTAATTTCTCTTGTAATAAAACTGGTTTTCACATAAGTTGTGATTGCCTGTTGACAATTCTTACATAGGTACCAGCATTAGAATGTCAGTCCTTGTGAGAAGGGCTTGTTTCAATTTTTGTACTTGTATCCTTAGCACCAAACATGGCACTTGGCATATAGTGATGCTTAACAAATGTTTGTTGATACACTGACTACCACTCACTAAGTCTGGGAAGTTGTGATGTATATTACTTGAATGTTGAAAGATGGGAAGAGGAAAACATAGAATAATTGATTAAACATCGGACTGAACTAAAGAGGACTGGATTATCTCCCAGCCACTGCTTAGAACTTGTGATATGACCTCTTATAGAGCACAGTTTCCCTCTGTGTCTTAATGACATTTTCTCTTCATGAGCAGAGATAACCTGGGTCATTAGAGAGTTCATATTTGAAAAACTACTGAATTTTCCTTAAAGAATAGTATCATATCAAAAATTATCTATAATGTCACTTGGGTCAGAGTACTAAAACTAGGCGTTGAAAGACTGGCTTGTTCCCAGTTCGAACTGACTTTGGGGTAAGTCAGTTAAAAACTTAGTAAAAAAAGGCAAAGAAAATAATGATGATCATGCTGATTTCTGTAGAGTGATTTGTAATTCACAACTGAATCTTGTTTAAATTGTTAAACTAGGGGAAAGAAAAAAGGTACCATGTCAAGGTGTCACTGTAATATAACCCCAACCCATCTCTAAACACTATACAAGCTTTCATTGTGCATCAATGAAAGTGAAGTGTGGCTTGGGGAATGTGGCATGTGGAAGGTGGAACAGCCATTGGACTAGCCGAGGGTTTTTTGGTTTTGCTTTGTTTCCAGGTTGGGTTTCCTACCTAATTTATGGGCTAGCAAAAAAGGGGTGAGTTCTGGGACTGCCTTAGAGTTTTCAATTGGCTCAGATGAAGTTATCTCAAGGAACTAGAAGTGAAGGGTGAGGAGGAAGCAATTATAATTCTGGCTTGGTCGGGACATCTTAGAACCAATTATAATCTTTGGGAAGGTCTTATTATGGTCCTCATAGCTACCCTCTGATTCTAAGGGGCTGCCTTCACTCAGAGTAACTCCTTTAGACTCACTGAAGGCTTTGGAAAGACACAAAGAATGGCTTTATTCTATTTCAAACCTAGAGTGCCTCAAAGCAGCTTCACAGTTCTAAAACACTCAGTAGCAGGTATGGTTCTTCCCTTGGATACAGTGGGATCCATTCCTCACCAGCTGCCTCTTTCCTCCTTTCCCATTGTGCCCTAATCCAAGTGGAAGTGGAGGGGCTCTGTCCTCTTTTTGCCTACTGCCCCCAAAGATTCTCTTACAAGTCATCTGGTAGTGATCACAATTGAGATCTTCACAAGCTAAAAAGTTTAGCAAACTGACTGGCTATTGGTCATCCAGATGGCAATTTGGCAATATATTGGCCATTCTTTTGTGACTTTTAAATAGGTTCTAATCCTCCTAATAAAGGCAGTCTCTATACAGAGGGTGCCAAGGGATGGGCCAACTCTGGTTGCAACTAAAAAACTTGCGATTTTGAAGTGCCTCCTATGTTCTAGGCATTATGCTAAACATTTTACAGTTATCTCATTTGATTCTCACAACAACCCTGAGTGGAAGGTGCTATTATCCCCTTTTACAGGTGAGAAAATTGAGGCAAAGAGAGGTTAAATGATTTATCCAGTGTCACAGAATTATTAAGTGTCTGAGACAAAATTTGAACTCAGATCTTTCTGACTTCAGGCCCAGTGCTCTGTACACCATGGCATCACCTAATTGCCTCTAAGTGCCATTCTGAGTTTAAGACAATCCACTAGAATAAATAAATGGAGATGATGGAGACCACTATAAGGCCTTCCTAAAGTTTACAATTAGTTATTAGAGTTCCTGACCAAAGCAGAATTCTTGCTGCTTCTTCCCCATCGTTCACTTCCAGTTAGTTCCCTGAGATAACTGACCCTGAGTCCATTGAAAGGGCTAAGGAGGTCTCAAAACACAAAATGAATAAGAATTACATTATATTTGTTGCCTTTCTATTACCTTGGAAGCTGAAAGTAGCTGGGAGCTACATTTCCCCTGTCTTTTTCCTTTAAAGAAGGAGGGGTTGAAAGGAGATGAGGCATTATATCTGCTTCCCCTACCCTATCTAACAGTTACAGGGTAGGTACTGCTAAATATCTCCGTGGTCTTCACCATATGGTACTATTTAAGTACAATCTGTCACTGACTGTGAATTCTATAAACCTTGCTATTACAAGGATTTAGCCTATGTAATTGAACATTGTTAAGGACTGGTTACTCCTGAAATCATATTAGGAAGCTAGGTGTCAATCAACCTCCTCTACTGGGAGGCTGAGAAAACCCCATGATAGTAGTTTAAGTATTTTGAATGATTATAACTTTAAGTTAGTTTGCAATCATGTCAGAGAAGAGTTTTTCAAGGCAGCTCTATGGAATTGGCTATAAAGGCATACTCAGCAAATTAATACACTGACTGATATCACTTTACAACCATGCCATTAATATATTCTATCCAAATTGTGCTATAATGTACCAAAGCACCACAATTCCACTTACTGTTTGTGGATTTGCCCAACAAAAAATCCCATTTTTCTTTCTTTCCCATGCACTGTTAAGCTTTTAGAAAAAGCAGTCTATATTCATTTCTTCTTTTTCTCATTAACTACTTACTACCTAGACTCTTTTGATGTGGTTTCCATTTTCACTACTCAGTTATAATTTCTCTCTCTAAGGGAATGAGAAGCTACTGTTTACCAAGTACACTGGCCTCTTTTCAGACTGAATTTCCTTGGTGATTTCTGCATTCGATATTCTTTAATACTATTGACCAGGTCTCCTTTCTTGATATGTTTTTTTCTTTTGTCTTCCTTGATAAAGCTCTACCTTTACTTCCCTATCTTTTTGACTGCTTCTTTTTGTTCTCCTTCAGTGGTTTGCTCCTGTTTCCCACCTAAGTATGGAGTCTGGTTCTAGACCATCTTCTCTTTTATCTTTGCCATGGAGCACTCATCTACTCCTCTAACTTATGACTTTTATTCAGATGACTCCCAAATCTATATCTCCACAACCATATTCTCTCATAAGCTCTGGTCACCTCTATTAGACCTTCATCTTCAACAGCTGACATTTTTACCCATCTTCAATGTCCAGCTAAAATTTCCACTGTGAAGTTGTTCCTAATTGAAGTTATCAATCAGGATACTCTTACCTCTTCCATGCATTTAATCAGTTTATAATTTATAATATAATTTGTCAAGGGTGGACCACCTTAGGTTACTTACAAAGTCAACAACAGTGACCACAATGGGATCTTATATTTTCTATATTTTCGAGTTAAGAGTACAACGTAAAAATGTTAAAGGCTAATGCTCCCTTTCTCTTCCAATATTCTTGTTGGAGATGTTTTTGAAGCATATGTGTCTTATTCTAATAAAAATTATACATATTGGAAAAGTAAGCACAGAGATTGGTAACTGGTGATGTTCTTTCAATTGCCCTTTTAGCAGGGAGGGAGAACTTAGTAACAAGGCCTACGAATTTCCCCCTACCTTTGATATCTTCATTCCCTTTACCTATCTTGAAAACTCATGCATCAATCTACCCTAGTAATTGTATCACATCTGGCATGGGCTCCTCTAGTTCAGCTGCTTTTCCTTTCTTTATTCATTTCAGTTTCATTTCTACCTCCTCAATAAGCACATATAGGACTGTATTGTTGGAGTCCAAGTGTGATGGTTCCACTGTTCTTGATGGTGAAAAGATTTTTATTACAAGAATATTTCCAGATCTTTTCTATCTTTTTTGTCTTTCTATTATCCTTCTAGCTCCATCTTTAAATGTCCTCAGGGTGACTTTGCTTCAAACTGCTTTTGCTAATTGTTGCTTCTCTGTGTTTTAATGAGGTGATATAAAAAGGAAGGCATAAGATTTTACACAAAAGTTTTATGCTTTAAACCAGTGTTCCCCATGGCTGACAGCTTTCATTACTTGGCAAACAAGTCAAACGTTTACTGGTTAAAGTAGTCTTCAGGCTCTTTTGACTTCCTCAATATGATACTTGATATGTTATTAATTAAACTTTGGTATAGAATTATTGTAATCACTTTTAATGTCTTTCCATCCATCTATATTCTAGTTTTTGGCATCAATGACATATTTAAACAGGTCTGGCTACAACTTTTCATTGCATGCTATGTTTCTTTTTTGTTTTGTTTGCTTCTAACCTCATATTAATTTTGATCTTTGTTCTAAGAAGTTTGTAGTCTGACTGTATATAGATTATTTAGGAGTGATTCCCACAACTGTAACCAGTCATTTCCTGCCCATCCAAAAAAACCCAACTATATATATTTTTTGGGATGTTATTCAGTGTCAGCAACATCCAATGCCTTGTGATTTTTTTCTCAAAGAAAATATGGATATGTATGCCTGCCACTTCTGACCTTGCTTGCTCCTTACTCCTGAATGTTATTGTTAAGATGTTTTCTCCAACATATTTTTTAAATGTCCTGGCCAATTCCAAACTTGTACTGAAGCCATTGATATAATAATTAATGATTATAAAAATAATAATAGTTAATATTTATATAGTGCTTTTAAGGTGATCAGACTTTACGTAAGTGGTCTCATGTGATCGTCAAAAATCCTCTGAAACAGATACATTATTATTCCCATTTTACAGATGCTAAAGCCAACTGTGAGAGCTTAAGTGATTTGCTTAGAGTCACATAGCTAATAAGTGCTGAGTCATGATTGGAAAACCAAAATATATGTTGATTCATTTTGGAGGGTCTTGCTGAGATCTTCATAGAGTTTCTCCACCTCTACATCCTCTTGCTGCTGTTCTTCAGTCATGTCTGACTTTTCATGACCTCAGTTGGAGTTTTCTTGGTAAAGATACTGGAGCGGTTTGCCATTTCCTTCTCCAGTTCATTTTACAGATGAGGAAACTGAGGCAAACATGATTAAGTGATTTGCCAAAGGTCACATTAACTGAAATAGTTTTTACAGTGCCTCTCTCCCCTTTTTTGGTTTAAATGCTTATCTCAAAGTTCATTATTTGGGTTTTGATGGCTCAGAGTGAATGCAAATAACAATTGTTTGTGTTCTGGCCAGAAATTCTGAGGGTCTTCCCCTCCCATACTGATTCTTTTGTGAAGGCAAACTAGGCTACCTTTTGCCTCAATTCTTGCCTAGCTTTCATTCACTGAATGGATATTGTCTCAGACAAATTGAGATCTGGGAAAGATATTAACTTAAAAAGGCCAAAGTCTCCCACTGCATCCAGGGCCATAGCCAGCCATCCTGGCCTATGTCTTGCCACTAGACTCCAATGACTCTGGAGGAAAGAGTGAGACTGAAGACTTTGTACAACCCCGCCTCACTTAAATACAATTCACTTGCAAAAAAGAAACACTGTGCTGATATCATTGGTCCTCTTCTAGAAAGAATGATGAACAACAACAAACTTATCCCAAGCACTGTAATATGAGATGACTCGGTGTCCCAAGGAATGATCTTCCTTGTTGCTTTTCAACACAGGGTAAAACCACTTCTGTCAATACCTTAATTTATCTTTCTAAAGATAATCTGTGACCTGCCACAGCCTGTTTGGAATTTAGCTGCAGCTATCTTCTGCTTTCGTATTTTGTATATCAAGAATGATACAATTCAGTTCCTCCAATAATATACCTAATCATTGGTCACTGGCAAAAGACCACACACTTGAGTACCAATAACTATGTTAATATTTATAGATGGTCTAAAAAGTGTTTGGTTGTTAAGTCTCCTCTGTCTCCTTTTCTTCTACTCTGCCACCACTGCTACAGAGCTAGAAGTGGACCTGTATAGAGCTGAGAGTTATATTATAGTTATAAATATAGATATAGCGATGGACAGATAGTAGATGGATAAACAGATGGAAAGACAGATAGATGGATAGATAGAGAAATGGGTAAAAAAATGGATAAATAGATGGATAGACAGATAAATAGATACACATATGTACATCTATCTACATATATGCATAATATATAAATATGCATAGACAAAGACACATATATTGCTCATACAGTGCTAGCCTAGCCTTTGAAAATGCATGGCCAAATCTATATTTCAATATAGCATCAGAGTACAACTTTCAGGAGGAGTTAGGCACAGATAACATAAAATATTTTAATTACTTGAATGGAAAGAACTGAACCCTGTATCCTTTTTCTGTACTTAATGCCATGTTTTCACAGGCCTAATTCAATCTACCTAACATTTATCTGTCACCAATTAGTGATGTTTGTTAGGCACACACCTACGTATTTTAAAAATATCAGTTACTGTTGGATAGATCATAAATTGAGTTTCTGTTCTTGATTCAAAAAATTTCCACTTTAGTAAAAAGACAGAACACTGTGTGGTTGAAATTACACATTTGAGTCTCTATCTCTGGTTAGCCGAGATACCCACACAGAATTTCTGGTGAATAGAACCAGTGAGAGTCTAAAACAGGATGGAAAAAAGATTAATACAGCCTTTTATCTCAATTCTCTATTGCTGTCTTTCAAGTTCCCTTCCAGGATTTTTCTCTTCCTCTCCTTAGAAGCACTAAACTCAAATGCTGAAGCCACCTTTGTTCTAATATAATTATACATTGGAAATTGACATAAGGTGATTTAATGGCTTCCCTAGAAATGCAATTAAAATGATGCTATGAAACAGATAATCTGTGTACTTTTCATTTATACATGGCTTTTAAAACCAGAATTGAGGGTTAAATGAGAGTTTTAGTATCAAATGTGTTCCCACAAATCCCCCTAATTGGATTAGATCACAGGATCACAATTTAAGGACTGGACAGTAGTTTAGAGTCAAATCTCTCTCATTTTACAGTTGGGAAAATTGAGGTTCAGGGAGTTTTAGTGACATGCCCCACAGTAAGCATCAGAAATAGGAGCTGAATAAATGTCCTAGGCTTCTACCCAGTGCTCTTTGTACTAAAACACAGTGCCTTCAATTCTGTAAGCTCTACAATGGTAGGACCCCTATTTTAATCTTCTTTTATCCCTCCCCTACCCCAGCCCCAGTGTGTAGCACAGGATTTTACATGTAACATGTGCTTAATAATTGTTTGTCAAATTAAAATGAATAACCTCTCAATACCTAGGATGCTCAAAACCTCTATCTTTTCTGTTTCCTTGTTATTTTTATTTGAAGAATATTCTCCTTCACTCTTTACTTTGTTCTACCATTACTCATTATTTTAAAAAAATTAAAGTGCAGGTTGAACCTTGTTACTCCTCTGCTCAATAAATTTCAGTAGCTGCCTACAGCCTACAGTAAAAAACCAAACTCCTCTAATTGGCATTTAAAGCCCTTCACAATACGGTTCCTACTTATTTTTTCCAGATGTCTCTCATATTATTCTCCCTTATATAGTCAACGTCTCAGTCAAAGTGGTCTAGTTGCCAACTCTGCCCTCCATGACTGGAATGCTCTGGCTCCTCACTTTTAGGAATAACTGGTTCTCTTCAAGGCTTAGCTCAGGGGCCACCTCCTACACATGGCCTGTGATGATACCTCTCCTCCCAAATGTTAATACTCTTACACTCTGAAATTACTCTGACTATATACATCTTGTAAATTTTGTATTTATCTTCCTACATTTTAATGTAGTAGAATATAAGCCCCTTGAGGGCAGGGACTATTTCATTTCCATCTCTGTATCCCCACAACTATCACAGTAACTTGCTTGTTGAATTGAACTGAAGCCAACATTCATTCTTAGTTGAAATGATGGTTAAGACCTTAGCTAGATGTCCTGTAAGCATCTTAAACTCAGCAAGTCCAAAACTGAACTCATTAACATTTCCCCTCCCCTCTTTTTATCAAAGGCACACACCATCCTCCCAATAACCCAGGCTTGCAACTAGCTCTCCTCCTCTAGTCCTTATTTTTATTCACCACCTTCACCCATATCTCATCTGTTGACAAGTTTTGTCAATCTTATCTTCATAACTTCTCTCAAATATACCTCCTTCTCTCCTCTTGACGCTGTTGACATCCATTTCCAAATGCCTGAATTATTGTAATAGCCTTCCAGTTGGCCTCCTTGACATGTCTTTCCCTACATCAGTTTATCTTCTACTCAGCTGTCACATTGATCTCCCTGAAGTACAGGCCTGACTATGTCACCCCTCTCCCATTCATTAAACTCTAGGATCAAATATAAAAACCTCTATTTGGCTTTTAAAGCCCTCCTACCTTTCCAATTTTCTTACCCCTTATTCCTCTCCATGATCCAGTAACACTGGCCTCCTTACTGTTCCTCACACAAAATACTCCATCCCCTGAGTCTGCATTTCCTCTGGCTGTCCCCTGGATCTGGAATCCTCTCACTTTTGTTTCCTGTCTCAAGGTTTTTCCCCTGGCTTCTCTCGTCTCAGCTAAAATTCCACCTTCTTTAAGATACTTTTCCTGGCATGTTTTACTGCTAGTGGCTTCCTCTTATGATCATCTCCAATGTTTCCTATAGATATTTAAACATAGGTGTTTCATCTTATCTCCCTCATTAGACTGTGTGCTTCTTGAAGCAGGTACTATTTTTGCCTTTCTTTATACCCCAGTACTTAGCACAGGGCCTAGATCCTAGTAGGTGCTTGATCGAAGCTTATTGATTTGACTTGATTTATTTCTGGTCTCTCCCTTCTCGTTTATGCTTCAAGCAGCTCTACGGAAAGGTCTTTTGCCTTAGGTCCCCTTAAAGCTAAGATGCAGTTCCGTCATCTGCAAAATGAGGGCATAGGACTTACATTCCCTCTAAAGTACTCTTCCAATCTCTTTCCACACAGGTCCACATGGTCAATAATAGTTTGGTCCTCACCGTAATTTCTCTCTCTTTCTCTTCTACCTTCAGCCATTTCTCTACTCCTATTCTTTGTGGTCCTTCCTTTCTAATTAGTTGAAAGTTCATATAAGGAAGGATGAAGAGATGACTTATGACGATAAATGAAGCTCAATCTTTCCATTGATCAGAAAATAATACATAATCTTTCAGGCAGCCCAAATTTCAGGGCATTAGTCTCATTATCAAGGTTTCCTTTTCCATTCTAGCTTCCACTGATCTTAGTCTCTTCAAACTGCTACAACACCTTCACTAAGTCTCATCTGTACCACATAACAGCCTTCGATTATACGCTATCTTGCAGTGTTCTTTTGTGGCTCTGACAAATCGATTGTAAGCATCTTGAAGATAAGTCCCTGTGTTTCTCTCTCTTTGTATTCTCTACAACACTCAACACAGTGCTGTGCACATAGAAATTGCCCTTAGCAATCAATAAATATTTATCAATTGATGAATTTTTTCAAACCCTTAAGGTATTGGCTGATTGAGTAGACATCGATTGATTGCTCAATCACAAAATCATAGAGTAAGAGCTGGAAGGGACCTCAGCCACCATCTAGTTCAGGGGCTTACCCGGGGATCCATGAACTTTTTTGATACCGGTATTTCAATACAATTGGTTTTCTTTGTAATCCTATATATTTTATTTTATGCGCTCAAAAAAATAGTCTGAGGAAAGGTCCATAGGCTTCACCATTGCCAAAGGGATCCATGGCATGTAAAAAAAAGGTTAAGAATTCTTGATCTACAGATATGTGACTCTGGGCAAGTCACTTAACCCTGTTTGCTTCAGTTTCCTGATCTGTAAAATGAGCTGAATAAGGAAATGGCAAACCACTCCAGTGTCTTTGCCAAGAAAACTCCAAATGGGGTCACTAAGAGTTGGACACAACTGAAATGACTGAGCAATCTAGCTCCAAATCTATGATCCCATGATAACTATATGGCAAATGAGGACATTTCATCCCAGTGAGAGTATAGGGGTATCCCAGATTAGAGCACAAAGTTCTGATCCCATTACCAAATTTTGTCACAAAGGCTTATCAGGCCTTTGGGTAAAACTACAGTGGACCTTTCAGATATTAGTTGACTTCCAACATACTAGGATAGATTTTACCGATCTGCATGGTACAGTGGAAAGGTGACTAGGAGTTAAAGAACCTGGGTTCTAGCTGAAGTTTGGACACTCATTTACTACATGACCATGGTTAAGTCATTTAATGTCTCTATAAAATAGAGATAATATTGAGAACTGCATTAACTACACCATAAGACATTTCAAAGCTGAAAGCAACTTGGAAAAATTGTCAGAGCATTAGATAAATAAGCCGTTAGGACTCAAATCCTAGGGACTCTCTTCAAGACACTCTGCATTAGCTTTACTGCCAAATCTACACTAGAAAACTCAAAACTCATTGCAGCTTCTCTAAAAATTTTATCTATCTATCTATCTATATCTATCCCTTTCTTCATTTACTTATTGTTGACACTGTATAAATCATATTTCACCAAGGGGGCAAATACAAAGGCTACTCATGGGGCTATCCCAATACTGATGAGCATGGAAACTCATTATTTTTCTGACATGGGCCTCTTCCTCTCACTTTCCACTGATGAGTTCTTTCTTGTGGGCCTACATTTTGAGGATGAACTCAAGCTATGCTTCATTCCCTTCACAGTTATACTTCTGACTATCTGGACTTTACCACCATGCTCCACTGAGTGTACCTTCTCCAATTCCTCCTGGTCTTTTTCTAGTCTCTTGTATGTAGTCATCGCCATTAGAATGTAAGTTCCTTAAGGACTGAGATTGTCTTTCTTTTTGCTTGTATTTGCATTTCCAGTAGTATGGTTATGTCTGCCATATAATAAACTGTAATAAATGATTTTTGCTTGTTTGTTGCCTGTCTTAGCCATCCTGGTGGCCCCACCCCTGGGGGCTCACCATATTGGTATTGGACTTAGTGTAGAAACCTAATCGGCTTAGCGTACTGCCGATCAGACCTCCTGAATCCAAGGACCCACCAACCTCAGCCTCCTTAGTAGTATGGACTCTTGACTATAGCAGGTTTACTTTAACTCCCAAGTAACTTATTCCAAGGGCTTTCTCATAGAGCCCAGTCAGAAGGCCTAGGTCAAAATCCCAGCTCTTTTATTTATTATGTGGGTGAATAATGGAAAGTCATTTAACCTGCCTGAAACTCAGTTTACTCATCTGGAAAATGAAGCATTTGGATTAGTTGAACTCTAAGGTCTCTTCTGGATCTAAACTGATGATCCAGGAGCATATTTTATGGTAATGTCAAGACCCCCAGAAAACAATGTCAGAAGCTTTTCTGAATCTCTGAATGATGAGAAATGGTGGTCAAGTATATTTTTATCTACTTTCAGAGAATAATTTCGGTTAAATGTTATTGAGATGGCAGTTTCTTAACAAATGGGCAAGTAGAAAAAGACAAGATGAATTCTCCTGAAGAAATGAAACTTTGTCATACAGAACAAGAAGAAAAAAAGTCACCTTCCATTGAGAATATTTTTGTCTTAGGAAATACAAGTTCTCTGCTCTAGGGCTTTTACTCCAGGATGTGAAGTCATGAATGGGCTAGTGGGTTTCTGCTTTTAGAAAGTTCATTAAAAAAAGCCCACACAAACTCCTAAAATAACTTCTCTGTTTGGGAGTTCCTCTGGTGTTCCTTCGTCATGATCTCTGCCACAGGGAAATTCTTGAGGATGATCCAGAGTTAGCTACATTTCTGGTCAGTCTGTAAGGATATGTATAGCTGGAACTCATTGAAGCCAAGACAGAGTACACTAAAGCTATTCACTGTGGTGTGTCGCTGAAAGTTCCATTTGCCAGGCATGTGTGTGATTGTGACAATGGAAAAGTTTCTCCTTTGAAAGACTTAAGAACTCTGATCACTGCAATGACCAGCCATTCTATTTCTCTCCAGAGAGAGAAGTGATGGACTTTAGATGCTGAACGAAGCATATATTTTTGGATTTGGCTAATGCAAGATTATTATTATTATTATTTGCTTAACTGAGTATATTTGTTGCAAGGGTCTTATTTTTCTTTTTTTCCAGTGGGGGATGGGTGGGGGTATAAGGAAAAGAAATTAATTTTTTTTCAATTTAAATTTATTTATTTAACATATTTAGTTTTCAGCATTGATTTTCACAAGAGTTTGAATTACAAATTTTCTCCCCATTTCTACCCTCCCCCCCACTCCAAGATGGCATATATTCTGGTTGCCCTGTTCCCCAGTCAGCCCTCCCCTCTGTCACCCCACTCCCCTCCCATTCCCTTTTCCCTTCCTTTCTTGTAGGGCAAGATAAATTTCTACGCCCCATAGCCTGTGCATCTTATTTTCTAGTTGCATGCAAAAACTGTTTTTTTTTTGTTTTTGAACATCTGTTTTTAAAGCTTTGAGTTCCAAATTCTCTCCCCTCTTCCCTTCCCACCCACCCTCCCTAAGAAGTCAAGCAATTCAACATAGGCCACATGTGTATCATTATGTATAACCCTTCCACAATACTCATGTTGTGAAAGACTAACTATATTTTGCTCCTTCCCAACCCATCCCCCTTTATTGAATTTTCTCCCTTGACCCTGTCCCCTTTCGAAAGTGTTTGTTTTTGACTACCTCCACCCCCATCAGCCCTCCCCTCCATCACCCCCCCCTTTTTATTATCTTCTTCCCTCTTCTTTCCTGTGGGGTAAGATTCCCAATTGGGTATGTATGGTATTCCCTCCTTAGGCCAAATCTGATGAGAGCAATGTTCACTCATTCCCCCCTCATCTGCCCTCTCCCCTCCTCCCACAGAACTGCTTCCTCTTGCCACCTTTATGCAAGATAATCCATCCCATTCTATCTGTCCTTATCTCCCTCTCTCAGTATGTTCCTCTCTCATCCCTTAATTTGATTTTATTTCTTTTAGATATCTTCCCTTCATCTTCAACTCACCCTGTGTCTGTGCTCTCTCCCTCTCTCTCTCTCTCTCTCTCTCTCTCTCTCTCTCTCCATATATATATACACATAGATATATACACACATACACATTCACATATATATATATATACATAAACATATATATGCATATTCCCTTCAGTTACCCTAATACTGAGGTCTCATGAAACATACGTGTCATCTTTCCATGTAGGAATGTAAACAAAACAGTTCACCTTTAGTAAGTCCCTTGCAATTTCTTTTTCTTGTTCTTTTTCTTGATTACCTTTTCATGCTTCTCTTGATTCTTGTGTTTGAAAGTCAAATTTTCTATTCAGTTCTGGTCTTTTCACTGAGAAAGCTTGAAAGTCCTCTATTTTATTGAAAATCCATATTTTGCCTTGGAGCATGATACTCAGTTTTGCTGGGTAGGTGATTCTAGGTTTTAATCCTAGCTCCATTGATCTCCGGAGTATCGTATTCCAAGCCCTTCAATCTCTTAATGTAGAGGCTGCCAGATCTTGGGTTATTCTGATTGTGTTTCCACAATACTCAAATTGTGGACTCAATTTAATTGAAAAAAATACTTTTAAAAAGAAAGCCAAAGAACTACTAGACAACTTTCAAATAAGAAAGAAACTTGGAGAATGTTTAGCTGTTCCCCTTCCTAGTTTTCCCGTCTGTAAAATGGTGTCCAGAGGCAATATGGCTGGCAGAATGGTTAGAGGTAGAGCCTTGTAGTGAGCATGGTACAATGGAAAGAAAATTGGCTCTGGAGTCGAAGAATGCAGATTCAAATTTTACCATTGCCATTCATTGTGTGACCTTGGATTAGTTACTTAAAATCATTGGGCCCCTGTTTCCTCTACTATAAAATTAGGGGACTGGACTAGGTAGCCTTTGAAGTTCCTTCCAGCTCCAAAACTGTGATCTCATGAGTCAAGAAGACCTAGACTTTTGATTTTTGGGAAAATCACTTAACCTCTCAGTGCTCCCGGTTAGGTGGATTCCTAACCTTTTTGTTTCATGAATCCTTTGTCAGTCCAGTGAGTCTGTGGGCCCTTTCTTAGAACAGTGTCTTTAAATGCATAAAACAAAATACATAGGATTACAAAGGAAGATAATTGTATTGAAATATAGTCATCGAAATATTTTAAAAACAAATCCACCCCTCAGGTCAAGAACCCCTGGCAGAAGATTATGCTAGAGATAAATTGTTCTCCACTGGAGTAGGGAGTTATCATAGCAGTGTTCCCCACAGAGATGAAACTATGGGTCCATGCCTCCTCCCCACCTGCAACTCCCAATATGGTCCCAAATGGTAATCATAATAAATATTCTTCCTACCTGACAGGATCAAATGAGATTAGGTTTGTGAAAGCACTCTTTATGATGTCCCCCAGAAATATGAGGTATTGTTACATGCAAAAATTATAAGGGATGGGAAGAGAGGCTTAGAGAACAATTCAATTCAGTTCAATTTAACATGCATTTATTAAGTGCCTACTACATGTGGCGTACATGCTAGGAAGTGAGGTCAGAAAGAAAAAGCAGCTCCTGTTCTCTGAAGCAAACAGCCTCTAAGGGATCCCTGGAGGTCCCTTTCCTTTAGGAAGGAATATATCTAAAAGATACTCTAACCATGATTGGGTACCTTTCTAATTGTCTCCAGGCAAGGGAGTCTCTAACCTGGCTTTGGATCTTATTTCACTATGCTTACATGAGAATCATTTTCATCATTGTTGTGATAATTTAAGACAGTATGAGTGCTTGCCATAGCTACAGGTGAATTACAACGGGTACAAAATACATACAAACTTGCCAAGGCACTGAAACAAAATCAATCTGAATTTTTCCAATTGTAAAAGATGTATAAATACCGTGGGTTTATTCATCTCATGAACTAGAGATAAGCAATTTGTCCTATCAGGCCATTTTATATCACTACCTCCACGTGGCAGGTAGGTGGCATGCTGGATAGACAGCTGGCCCTGGAGTCAGGAGGACTTGTGTTCAGATCTGGCCTCAGACACATCCTAACTGTGTGACCCTGGGCAAGTCATTTATCATCTGTTTGTTTCAGTTTCCTCATCTGTAAAATGGGAATAAAAATAGAATCTACCTTCCAGGGTTGTTACGAGAATGAGATGAGAAAATAATTATAAAGTTCTTAGCACAGTGCCTGGCACACAGTAGGCGCTACATAAATGTTGGTATTGTTATTGTGAAGACTTCTTTCCTGCTCCATCCCCCTTCACTAGAGTTTTTAAGCAAAGGTAGATACCATTTCTTACTCAAGGGCTTCCAATGCCTCTTTGAAACCTGAGACTGATTCTAAGTGTATGATCATGGCTTCAATTTCCTGATTTGTGAAACAGTAATAAAGCTATTTACACTACCTACCTTATATGGCTGCTATGAGAAATGTATTTTGCAAACCCTAAATATAAATAGGGGATAGGGAATGGACTTATGATTTGATTGGTTGGGGGAAATCCTATGTAAAGTTACTCCCTCTATCAATGCAGGTTGGCACCTTCTGTGCAACTTGTGATCCTAGACAGCTGCCAAGGGCTCTGAGAGGCTGACTTGCCTAGGTTCAACAATGCAGTAAGTATCAGAAGTGGGAGTGGGTCCAGGTTCCTCTTTCTGAGGCTGGCTTGTTGCCCATTACCCCACATGGCTGCTCATATTTAAATGGGAATTATTATTAATATTATCATTGTTCATTTCTGTCAATTCTATAATCATTCCTGAGTTCTTCTCTCTTAGTCACTTTTCAAAAAAGTCAGCCCCCATTGCCAGCCCTGGAGCATTAAGTGACAATGGAAGGGCAAATAAATTAAATCTGTTCATCTATAAAGGGCTATTCTGATGGCAACAGTTTTCACAAGGTCAACAGGGGAAAAGAAATGCAAACACTATGGTTTATTATATAAATTACTGGGCCAATTTCTGCCTGATTTTGTACACATGAAGTTGCAGTGAGGCTGAGAAATTGCCTCAAAGTTAAAAAAAACAACAACGAAAACAAAAATAAAAAAATGTTCTGAATGTGTCTTTGTCCTTTTAGAAGTCTGTCTTATTAATATGTAGCTTTTCTAATTAGTTAATGCTTTTGGCAATCAAAATTGAGTGTACAAATCTGTGGATGATATTGTTTCAGATAATTTTTTATACATGATTTGGAACAAAGAACTAACATTTTAGATATTAAGGAGAGAATACTTAGAAATATCTTATATATAAGAATATGTATAAATATATTTGTATTTGAGAATACAAAGTATCCCAAGTGTTTTAGTACTGTTTTAAGCTTGAAACATTAAAACTTTTGGAACAGTGTGTGTGTGTGTGTGTGTGTGTGTGTGTGTGTGTGTGTGTGAGAGGAACAATGGAAACAACACTTGGAAACATCACAAATATGCATATGTACATACATACATGCATGTTCATACATGTATTCATATACATATGTATTGCTGTCATTGTTCTTCAGTCATTTCCCATTTTTGTGATCTCCTTTGGGGTTTTCTTGGCAAAGATACTGGAGTGGTTTGCCATTTCTTTCTCCAGCTCATTTTATAGATGAGGAAACTGAGGCAAACAGGGTTAAGTGACTTGCACAGGATCACACAACTAGTAAGTTTCTGAGCCAGATTTGAACTCAAGAGCATGAGTCTTCCTGACTCTGGGCTCTGTACCTTATCCACCGTACTACCAAGCTGTCCACATGTGTGTGTGTGTGTGCATGTGTATAGAAAGATAGATATACACACACTTGCATACATATCCTATGTGAAAGATATTTCTAAGCACTGTATTCCAATGTATACATTCCTAAATAATACACACAAACATACACATGTTTGTCTATACATATAGACACATACATGTGTATGTGTATACACACACTGAAAGTTTCTTATTCAACAAGAAAGCTCCAGCCTATCAAAAGGCTCAACTTGAAACCCCTCACCTATCATTCTGGCTCCTGCTTCGTGATATGTCTTCTTATTCAGTTCTGCTGACCTGCAGCATGTACTTCAGAACCTGATCTCCGAAGCTATGTCCATGGGGTTCAGTTTAGCCTCATTACAGTTTTGGTAATTGTAAACCATTTTGGGGGAGATCCATGGGAAAACTCAGCCTTGGTCATCACGGCTTCAGCATTATCTAGCTCCATTTGTGCAAAACTTTGGCTGGCATTACTCAGTACTTCTTAGCATCTTCACTTTGTTTAAACTTTAATTGATTAACCACTTTACTGTGCTTTTCCTGTTAGTGGACATACCCATTCTTTGGCTTAAAAAGCAGATGGCAATAAAGAGAACAAGGGATGGAAAGGCCTGGTTAATAATATGACAAGAAACTGAAGTTAGAACTTCTGATACCAATTCTGCCACTCACTCTATGGTCTCTCTAGTTTATTATTATTGTTATTTCTTAGTTCACTCATTGATTGCTAGAATACGAATTCTACTACTACTATTCATGGTGCTATGATGATGATAATTAGCATTTTACTTTAATATTTGTCAAGTACTTTATGAATATTATCTCATTTAATCCTCAAAAAAATACCCTGGGCCATAGGGGTATCTCCTATAATTTTCATATCCCCTAAATTTTCTCAATTTTACAGATGAGGAAACTGAGGCAGAAAGATTTCAAGTGACTTGCTAGTAAGTTTTGGGGGCTAAATTTGAATGCAGGTTTTCATGACTCAGGTCCAGCACTCTGCATTTCTATCCTTTTCTCTTTAGCACCTGACACACTTAATAAATGCTTACTTCATTGAACTGATTGAAAGGAACGAATAATCATAGATATAAGCACAGCAGCACTCTAAGTGGTAGAGAAGAGTCTACTGGAATTTGAGTCATAAAGAAGGTATAATATGTAAGCTCCTTGAGGGTAGGGAAACTCTTGCATAGTGCTGGGCACATTTCAGGTGCTTAATAAATGACTGTTAAATGAATGAACTAAGAGATGTCTAGTCTTCAAGAAGAGAAGATTCAAGGCAGGAATGGAGGATAATAGCTATCTTCAAGTATTGAAAAGGCTGTTGTATGGAAGAGGGATTAGCCATGTTCCCAGGGCATTTCACAAGGAGGAGTGGGGAAAAAATATGGTGAAGCAGATTTGGGATTGATCTAAGGGAAAACCTAGTAGTTAGATCTATGCAAACGTAGAATGAATTGTCTCATGTGGTAGTGAGGTACTGTAGAGGGGACTATCTGTTCCAGTGTGTGTTATACTAGATGACAACTATGGTTCACCCAACCCAAATATTCCGTGATTCTGAGTATTGGTTTTACCACTTATTGGTGGTAGGCCAATTGAACTCTCTAAGCCTCAATTTCCTAACTTATAAAATTAGAATAATAATATAGAATGATATTTGCACTATCCACCTCATAGGGTTGTTGTAAGGAAAATACTTTTTAGGCTGTCAAGCTCCCTGCAAACATAGCTCCTCCTCTTCCTCCTCCTCCTCCTCCTCCTCCTCTTCTTTCTTCTCCTCCTCTTCCTCCTCTTCTTGCTCCTTCTATCCCTCCTCTTCCTCTTCCTCCTCCTTCTTATTTTATTAATGGCACAACTTGCCCAGTCTTGCTAGGGGTGTCAAGAATAGGGATAAAGATATCAGGCCAGAACCCTAATCTCTCATATTTTAGTACAATGATGCAATGATGCTGCCTTCCTTTAACTGCTCCCTGCTCCAGTCTTAGAGTGTCTTGGAGGAAACACAGTTGGACCCTTAGCTGTTCCTATATCCCTCCTATTTCATAGCTTAAGGTAAATTAGGTTTGAACAGCTAAGTTTTTAAGTCTCCTCCTTGAAGAAATAAGCATTGTCTGTCAGATGAAAGAAGATAAGTGGAATGTGTTTGGGACTGAGGAAAGAGGGACGGGAATTCGCACTATGCTATGGATTAACATTAGCACTTTACCAGATGGACAATGTGTGATCTCCAGCCATGTAGATAAGATGGTACAGATATTTGACTGATATTCTCATACAAATGCATCTGGGACTTATACATGTCTTGGATGGCCATGCCATCAGCATCAACCAAAAGTACAAATGACAGACAACAGTGATCTACTGAGCCAGAAGAATGGTTACAGTTCTCATTTTCCTTTTCCAAGCTGATGAAAATAAAAGATGAAGTTTCAACAAAATTCAGTAAATTTTCTTTTACCTAATGGACCTCAACACTGGGGCACATTAGCTCCAGTGAAGAAGAGGGAATTTGGGCTGAACAATACCTGTAGAGGTAACCAGGCTGGGAGGAGCAAAGGGAGGTCACCAAAATGGTTTATCAGCTATAGGAGTCCAGGATTTATAACCCCCAGTATTTATTAAGTACCTACCAGGTACCAGAAAGTAAGATAGTCCTTGATATCAAGGAACTAAAATTCAGAGACACCCCATATCTTTAGAGATACATACAAAGCACAGAGAGTAGACACAAGATGATCTCAATCAATTAACAAGAGAATTTGAGAATTGTTCAGGAGTTTAGCCACCATCTATTCCAACCACTAAACAAACTTTGGTAGGGAAGGCCCTAGCAGTCAGCAGAGGCCAAGAAAGGCTCATGTGGAAGGTAGATGACATTTAAGCTATCAAGAAGGTGCAATGGCAAGCAAAATGGGACTTTTCCCTATTTTTTCTTTTGTAGTGCTTCTTAGCACTAAGGCAACCAAGTGCCTTTGATTGAACCTTTCCTTTGTTTGTAGGAAGGCCCACACCCTTTTGTTAATTAGGTCACAAGAGGTGTGAAACGCTGGAGAGGTATGAAGTGCTCTGACCCTGAAGAAGTGTGTATATACTCTGAGGTTAGCATTTTGCTTGGGTTTCACTTATTAGGAGAGTGTTGGTGTGGAGACTCTGGGTAGCTGTTAAAGATCCCCCAGCTTTGAAAACCCAGATGTTGGTGCTTCTCTCTCTGGTAACTATGTGTGTATAGCTTTGGTCAGATAGCTAAAAGCCTGTCTGTTGATTTGTGTTATTTGCTCTGTTTATATTTTCTCTGCTTATAATTTCTGTCTGTATTTGCTCTGAAGTTCAGGGTGCTGACTTTCCCCCCTGAACTAAGTGAATGACATATGTATGTTTAATTAAGGTGAGATTGTAAACTCCTTAAAGTTGCTTTCCTTAGAAAAGCAGATCAAAGAACCTGTGCTAGCAGTCCTCCTGTGTGCTGGTGTTATTGGCCTTACACAGCCACAGTAGCTGCAAGTAGCATTGCTGTAACAGAAGGAAAGCAGGAATTCTAAGAGGGAGCCATGACAAGAGAAAGAGGCTAGGCATGAGTCACAACCAGTGTTTACAAAGAGCTGTCCCCAAGGCATCTCACAGGATTATCTAGTCCACTTGATCGGACTGGCAGATGATGAAACCGAGGCTTAGAGAGGGGAGATGATTTGTCCAAATAATTATCACAGACAGTAAACAGCAGAAGAAGGATCTGAAACCTGGTCCTCTAGCTCCAAATGTAATTCTCTTTCTACTATATCATATGAAAGAGAGTTAGGGAATAAGGGATTGCAGCAGGAAGCAAAGGCTCCTTATTAACCAAGAAGGCTACAAGAATCCACGAGGATACTCACTGTGAGTGGATTTTTGGAAAACAGTGAAGTTCCTATTTTAAAGGCCGTGTGGCCAGAAAATTACTGCTTCCATCTAGTATCCTCACATTATGGTTGGAAACCCACATTGATGAGGGGAGACAAGATGGTAAAGATGAATAGCAGCTCTCATCCATTTGCTTTGCCTCTCCTGTGGCTTCCACCTCTGGGCTTAGTGTAAACATCCAGTCCACAGAAAGGGCAGAGGTGAAGAGATTCACTCAGAGAAAAGATCCTGTCTTTGCAGTCTCCATTGATAGAATGTAAACTCCAATTCTTTGTGAGCCCTTTTGGGGTTATCTTGGCAAAGATACTGAGTGGCTTGCCATTTCCTTCTCCAGCTCATTTTACAGATGAGGAACTGAGGCAAATGAACTTAAGTGACTTGCCCAGGGTCACAAAGCCAGCAAGTGTTTGAGGCCAGATTTAAAATCAGATCTTCTTGACTCCAGGCCTGGTGCTCTAACTACTGCACCCCCCAGCTACCTTTGGGGACAAACGCTGTTTATTTTTGTCTTTGTATCCCCAGTGCTTAGCACAGCATGTGGCATATACTGGATGCTTAATGAATACTTTTTAAATCATTGATTGGAGTTATAATCAAAATCTAGAATATTTGATGAATCCTTCAGTTAAAGAATGATGGATTTTGAGTTCAAAAATCTGCATCTGAATCTTGGTTATTCTATTTACTATGTATGTGACCTTGGACAAGTCCCCTAACCTCCCATAGTTTCCTCATCTGGAAAATTAGGAGGTTGGACTGATTGGCATTTAAGGTCCCTTCAAGTTCTTAATCTAGGATTTCTAGGCAACTAGGGTGTCACAGTAGACAGTGTTGGAATTAGGAAGATTTACATTCAAATTCTAGGGACTCAATTTCTCTGAGCCTCAGTTTAGTAATATGTAAAATGGAGATAATGATAGCATCTACCTGAAGGATAAAATGAGATAATATGTAAAGTTTTGTAAACTTTTAAGTGCGATATGAATGCTAGCTATTATTATTATTATCATATACATTTGGATTTATTTAGCAGATTATTTGTCTGGCTTGTAGCTCTTACAATTCTCTGTTTTCCCTTCAATTACTAGACCATCATCCATTTCTCTCTCATCTTGCACAGGCATTTCCCAGGGTTCTCTACTGAGGCCTCTATTTTTTTCTCTCTCTTTATCCTTTTCTTAGTGATCACATCGGATTTTACATATTCCATTATCATATTTATCCTGAGTGCTTCCAAATATATATCCATTCCTGATGTTTCTCTGGAACTTCAGTTCCATATCACAAAATGCCTGTATATCCCATAGGAACTTCAATATTAACATATCCCCCAAAAGGACTCATTATCTTTTCCCCAAAATGATCCTTCTTCTTGACTTTCTTATTTCTATCAAAAACATTTTTGCCTTTCCAATAATCTAGGTTCACAACAATCATCCCAGACATTTTCTTCTCCTAACCAGGGGTGGGGAACCTGTGGCCTTGAGACCTCATGTGACCCTCTAGGTCCTCAAGTGCCACACTTTGACTGAATCCAAACCCCCTTAATAAAGTGTTCTGTGAAGTTTAGATTCAGTCAAAGTGTGGCTCTTGAGGACATAGAGGGCCACATTTCTTACATGTCTCTTTATCTCAACTTCCATGACTTCCACTTTGGATTTGGTCCTCACCATCTCTCACATGAAATCATTCTATTCTATTCTATTTCATCTTACACACAATTTGCAAATTAATATTATTAAAGCATAAGGCTGAGCATGTGAAGAAGCTTCACTGGCTCCCTATGGCCACTAAAAGGAAAATAACAACAGATAACATTTGTTTTTACTTTAAGAACTTCGGAGGACTATGCAAATATTATCTCATTTTATTCCCACAACAGCCCTGGGAGATAGGTACTATTATTCACCCCAGTTTGCAGATTAATAAACTGAAGTTTTAAGTGACTTACCCAGGATTACACAGGAAATTTCTGATGTTGGATTGTACTCCAAGTTTTTCTGATTCAAAGTCCAGGATCCTATCTATTGTGTCATCTATCTGTCTCTGGTGTTTAAGGCCCTTTACAATATGGCTCCAAATAAACTTTCTAGACTGATTTTAAGTCATCTCCCCTCATCATTCTGCGTTCCAGCCAAAATGACTTACTTGCCCTTCTCTGCTCAAGACATCCCACCTTCCAACACTGTGCCTTTGCACTGGTTTTTCCCATGCCTGGTACTCCTCTTCACCTTTGCCTCTTAGAATCCCCAGCTTCATTCAAGGCTTAGTTCAAGAATTGTCTCCTAAAATAAGTTTTCCTCATCCTGTTAGCACTTTTTTGTTTTCTGGTCATTTCAGTTGTTTCCATCTCTTTGTGACTCCATTTGGGGTTTTCTTGGCAAAGATGCAGGAGTGGTTTGCCATTTCCTCCTCTAGCTCATTTTACAGATGAGGAAACTGAGGCCAACAGGGTTGAAACAGAGCCTAAGGTCAGCTTTGAACTCAGGAAAATGAGTCTTCCTGACTTCAGGCCCAGCACTCTATTCTCTGTGTCATCAAGCAGCTCATTAGCATTTTACCACACAATCATTTTGGATGTACTTTGCACATATTTTGTATTTTCCTATCTTTGTATATGCCTACCACCTTCCTACACCCATGTAAGGTTCTTCTTCCAAGAGTATTTTCCTTCATTAACATGATGTGAGGTTGGCATCTTCCATCTTCTGTCTAGAAAGTGGAAGACAGAAGCACCTGCAGCAAACACAGAGCCTAAAAAGTCTCAAGACAGTCAATGGAATTGAAGAGACTCAAAGAAATTGAAGAATTCTCTTGCCTCTAACTCTCACTCCACTCTGCCCCTCATGATGGTACAGGGCACTGATCTCCACCAATGAGGAGAGCGTCCCATACCAAAGGGCTTTGGGACTTGGGTTACAAATCCCAGATCCTAGCACTATATAGTAAATAATAGATGCTCACTTGATGCTTGTCAAATTGGATTGACTTCATCTCACTTTCAGGATTTGGAATTGTTCATTGATCATTTAGAGGGTAAGTAATAGAGGACGGTAGATGCTCAAATCCATCAGCACAATTTTTTGTTATGAGCTCTGGCAATATACTTCATGGGAAAGGAGATTAAAGGTAATTTTATGTACCCAAATTGAAGGTTTTCAATTATTCACTATTTAATTTATAATCCCCCACCAAAACAAAGATAATTTACGAAGCGTTGTCAGTAACCATAAAACAAGGCTTATATTTTACTCTTAGTCTGTTGGACCAAAGTCTGGTTGAATTTTTTCCCCTGTGGGGATCAAAGAAAAAGAAACTCACCAAGGAACCTGGAGCATTTAGAGAGATCTCAAATATCTGTGAAGTGTATCTAATCATTAATGCTTACTTGTCCTAACATCTTGCTTACCATATCTGAATATTGAATGATTACTCTTGAAAAGCAAAGTGAAATTGTCAAGTATTTCTTTAAGTATTATATGCAACTCAAGAAATTCTAACTAATAACTCTAAGGAGCCTACTAATAACCATAATTATAACTGTCAAGAAGTACTTAGAGGAATGTTTTAAAATTTTCTGCTAATAGAGTACAATATGAACATTGTTCACATTTATCATATATTGAGAGATATGCAGACATATATGTATCATAGAGCTATGCAAATGTGTGTATAGATAGATACACAGATACATTTAAATAAACACATGCATATATGTATACACATGTACATGTGTATGTGTTATTTTCATGTATATATACATATGCATATTATATATGTTTATATATACATATATGTATCACACTGTATATACATTATATTATCATATCACCAGTGTGACAGGGTGAATAAAAGATTGGCTTTAGAGACAGCTATGCCAGAACTCAAGTGCTGCGCTCCTTGAAGGGACTATCTTTTGCCTCTTTTTGTATCCCAGCACTTAGCACAGTACTTGGCACACAGAAGGCACTTAATAAATTGATTGACTGATAGACACCACTTGTGTGAGCATAACTCTCTTAACCTCTTGAGTCAGCTGAAACTCTATGAGGCTCCATTGTCCAGGAATTGGAGGAATTCATTGGTGAAGAGTATTTCCACATTTTAAGTTCCTTACTTGGCTAAAATCTCAACTCTAGACCACAAAAAAAGATTAAAACAGCAGAAAGTGCATTCTATTATAAAGGGTGTTGGATCTGGAGTTAAAAAGCTAGTTCAAATCCTGATTAAATTTGCTACTTGTGAGACCTGAAACAATAACTAATGCTCTCAGAATCTCTTCTAAATCTAAATTTAATACCATGATAATAATAAAAGCAGTAACAGCATTTAAATAGCACTTTAAAATCTACAAAGCATTTATAAATGCTATCTCGTTGTATCCTCACAACAGCTTTAGGAGGTAGGTGCTATTATTATCTCTATTTTATTGATGAGGAAACTGAGTCAAGTGACTTACCCAGGGTCACACAGCTAGTAAGTCTGAGGCAGGATTTGAACTCAGATCTTCCTGAATTTAGGTCCAGCACTCTTATGAACTATGATACCTAACTGCTTCATTTATTATTTTGTGAGTGTGACTATAGCAAACCATGAATAATGGCCTCAATTCAGAATAATGAATTTTAGATTTTTAGTAAATAAGATGTGATGATAATAAATCATGCTGGGTTGTACCGAGCATGGCCACAATTTCAGAAGTTTTCCACCAAGAGTTGCATCAGAAATTTTTATTCCCACTTCTGCAGTTGGCAGAAACCATACCAACTGCAACAAAACCTCTTTCATTTTCTGTTCTCTTAGGAGAGAATTGTTAAAAGAAAAACAAACCTCATTAATCATTGTGTTGTCCTTTACCATGAAACATAACGTACACCTTTTCCCATTAAAATTCAGATAATTGCATCTTAAATGTTGTTTTGACACTAAGCATTTATTCTAATTCTTTCCTTTTACAGATGAGAAAACTGAAGCTATGAAAGGTTTAAGTGACTTGTCAACCAAGGTCCCATGGTTAGTTGGTGGCAGAACTGGAACTAGAATCTGAGTCTCCCATAGACTTTAAAAATCCTTTCAAGAATGTGTTATGCTAGGACTTTTCAGAATAAAAGAAAGCATTTTCAGAGCAAGAAAGAAATATTTTATGGCAAAGGCTTTGAGGTTTTGGATCAGAGGCCAGAAAATAAAATTGACTTTACTAAGACAGCAAAGGGGAAAAAATGGTTGCATTAGTGTCTGTTTTTAATTTTAAGTGTATCTTGTCATCTGTTTTCCTGCTTTGGAGGTCTTATACAAATATTGCCATGTCAATATTTGAGAGGATCTTATAGAAGAGGGTGCCACTGTTCAATGCGAGTCTAAATGAAACTGTTCTTTAATTTTTAAAGTAAAATTTAAAATGTAAAATAAAATAACATCATTTGAATGATATTTGCAACTCATTAAAAATCTTGAGAATTATTATTTTTGGAAAAACGAATTTCAAATAATTTTTAAAAAGAAACTTGATAAGTTAACCTCAATAGCATATGAAGTATTTTTTTAGAAGAATGGCAATATCCTTACTCTGAAAGTGGGTTCACTTCCATTAGCGTCATGTATGCACTTATAGTCTGAGTGATTCGGGTGCTTCTGAGAGTTTGGTTGGGTTAGGGTGGGGGAAGAGAGCTATAGTCCACCTGGCCAGTTATGTAATCTTACAAAATGTTATACAAAAAAATGAAAAAAAAAACACTTGAGAATGTCTTCTCATTAAGAAAAAAAAACTATCAAATACTTGAGCATGTCTGTTCACAAGTTGAAGCTCTATAGCATAAATCATCAGAGTCCAAGCATGTTATAAAGTGGGCTCATTAGTGCGTGTGGTTTACTAATGCTTTGTACAGATATTCTTATCCCAAAGAATGTCTAACTCTTTTTTTTTATGTTTTCCATGCTTCTTGCCCCCAAAATATTCTGTCAGCCAGTTCCAAAAGCTAATTACAGGTCATACAAAAATACCATACTTGTATCTATTTCAAGTTTACCATACCTAGCTTCATTTTTTTTCGTAGATAGTTCACAGATGTTGCTGGGATTGTCAGTGTAGCTAACTCTTGCAATTGTGGGTCATTGTGTTTTAACCCAAACTGATTGACCTTGGGGTTTGTACCGGCATAGAAGCCATTGCCAAAGTTTTGATGGACTCTTACATCAGTATGCAGCAGCAGCAACAGCAAGACAGCAGCTCCATCCCCTCTTTGTTGGTTAAAAACCCAGGGACCAGGAAGGAGACTGGTTTAGCCTAGTCATGAGTATTTCCAGACATAAGCTTCCATTGTCTTCACTATCTTCCCAGAAGGACAAGCTTAAAGAATGGGGACAGATTGTAGGGTAATGGTTTATGGCTGGAAGATGTATTATAGGATATACTGGTTTGATCTAAATGTACCCACTAAAAGAACTGGGAACAAGATGTTAGTTTCCTGGTTGCTAATCCATTAGTCTGGGCATTAAAATAGCTAGAGTGGCATAGAAGGATGAGCACTGACTGGTCTTGGTGTCAGAGGATTTGAGTCTGGGTCCTATCTAGGGGACCGGCTATATAACCTTACATAGTTTTTATATGTTGTTTTCTCCATTGAAATATGAGCTCCCTGAGGGGAAGAGATCTCATCTTTGCCTTTCTTTATATCCTCAGCACTTGTCACAGAATCTGGCACAAAGTAGGTACATAAACAATACTTGTTGATTGCATACTGACCTTGGGTAAGTCACAACTTCTGAGACCCTCAACCTCTTCATTCATTAAATGAGGAAAGCAGTACTTTTACTACCCTGTCTTACAGAGTTATTATGAGCAATCTATGTAAATTTTAAAGGACTAATTATATAAATGTGAGTTGTAAAGTTCCCTTACAAAGTTGTTGTGAAGAAAGTGATATATAAACTTTATCATCATCATCACCATTATCATTATTATTTTTATTACATGCCATCCTCTGTTTAGCTATAAATCTACAATACAGAAGTCTATTTATGTCTACATATGTGGCAAAGATGGTTCCTGAAAAGTTATCAATGAATTATCAAAGGTGCTTGAGTAATGCTCTGCTTACATTGTTATAATTTCTCCTTTAGGAACACATCTCTATTTTCTAAAAATGTAAGTCAATGGGAAAATAGAGTTCAATTAATGGACCTGTACCTAACAGGCGACTTTTCAGTAATACTACCATGCTTTTTTTTACTGACCCATCAGCACATGGACTCTGTAATTGGCAGTGCCACTACCTAAGGGTACTACAGAATTCCATAATTGAGTCTCTAGATACTGTATACTGAATCCATTTCTTACTTTATTAATTCCATAAGATTGACATTTCTCATATGGAGCTATTCCCTGGAGGGAAGAAATAGCATTATGTAGACCAGATGGTGACCCTGGAAGCCTCTCTCAAATGACCTTCCAAAGGGAAAGTAATTAAAAAACAGGTTAGACTGACAGCAGGAGCCAAGTCAGAAGTCACCAGAATCACTGGTGCTATCTTTTGACAAGAAGGATCTAAGAGATGGTGCTTGAGGTAGGGAACTGGAGAATGATAGAGCTAAAAAGGCCATATAGGTCACCGGGTCCAACCTCCTTATTTGGCAGATGTGGAAACTGAGACCCAGAGGGGTGAGGTGACTTGTTCATAGATGTACAGCTAATTAATAGTCATTTGTTTTGAAGTGTGTCAAAGACCCATTGTGGGACCTGAAAAGAGTTTCTGTTTTCCCATCGGAAAGAACAGGCCTTTACATCAGATTGTGGAAGTTATGATTTATTTTTCTTATGAGATGGCGACTAAGTCATGGTCTCCAGCTTCTAGGCCTGCCTCAACTCTTTGTTTAGGGAACTTGCTTTATTTCTTTTCATCTTCTTTGGAGCTCTGCACATACAAATTTCTTTCCCTTCCATCAGGCTTTTGATTTCATACATGTGGGAAGCTCCCACTAATGAATTTCCTCTATCAACATAAATTCTTATCCTTTTTTGTAACTCTTGGAGAGGTTCAGAGAGTTTTTTCCTTGGGGTCATGTAGCCAGACCTAAAACACAATTTTTTTCCTGCTTGGAGGCCAATATTCCCTTCATTATGACACAGTGATTCTCAAGTAAGTATATACCTTATCAACGCTTGACAAATGCATTAATGGACAGTAGGAACCTGATTATGGCCTGGTTCTCTCTTAAGTTCTCTCTATATAATGGGGATAATAATATAGAACATCATAGCATGAGCTGGTGGGTCAGAAAGATTAAATTAAAAACAGTAAACAGTTATTAAGTGCCCATTATGTGCAAGGCACTTTGGGTTCAAAAAGAAAGAGACCTAGGCCTAGGATGCAATTTTTCACTCTAGCAATGCTGAAGAAGCCCATAATGCTGAAACATAGATGGAAGAGTCTAGTATATTAATCAATCGCCTGGTAAATTTCACCTGAGTATGCAGGTTTGTCATTTAGGCTGCATTGAAAAGAAACAAGGACCTATCCAGTATGACCAGGTGAAGCCTAGATTAATCCAAGTGTATATGTGTGTATGTAATATAATACATGCCCATATCCATAAACAATATATGTAATTATATATAGTTATACATGTATACTCCTGCATATTGTATGTACATGTGTACAAATGTATGTATATATGCGTATATTTATATGTGTGTATGTGGGCACATATATACACACACACTTTCCTTTCTCTTTAAATTTTGACTAGCTAGCTGAGGAAAAGTTCATTATAGTGGTAAAAATTCTGGTCTTGGAATTAATACTTATCCCTAACCCCATGAATTTTTCCCTTACCTTTTGCTGTGGGGAAATAGATAGACGGAGGACTGGTCTTTGAGTCAGGGAGATGTGAGTTTGAATCCCACCTCAGACATCTACTGGTTGTGTGACCCTGGGCAAGTCACTTAATCTAGGTCAGTCTCAGTTTTCCCATATGGCAAAAGAAGATGTACCCTCCCCTCAGAACTGTTGTAAGGATCAAATGAGAGTGTGGGTGTGTATAATTTTTTTTTTTTTGCAAACCTTAAAGCACTGTATAAATGTTAGCTGTATGATTAGTACTCCTCCATTGATGGGGAAGTTCCTGATACATCATTAAGCTTGTTATCTATGTCAGGTTGCTCTGAATGCAAAAAAGGAGACTCTGATGACCTCTGCTATACTTCCAACATAGAGGGTCTATGATCTGATAAACTGCTATTGGATAATGGGATGTTAAAAAATTCCTATTTTAGAATGCTTTCAGCGAGGGAGGAAAGTAGGCAGGGGGTTCAGAGTAGCTGAAAGCAAAACCCAGCAGGCTAAATATCTGTACAACTACAAGAATCTTAGCTGATGTCTTTGGTACAGCTGCTTGCTAGCACTAACTGGGTTGAACATCTTGGCAAGAAAGTTTAATTCTTCAGCTAATGATATTTGGCTGCTGCGGTTTTAGCTGAACTAATGAATTTAAAGTCTGTTTTACAATGAAAAAAAATGCCTGGAAGGTTGCTAGGTATAAGTATATAATCTGTTTTTACATGTACTTTGTGTACAATTCTCCACACACTGCTATGTTTTCTCTCTCTCTCTCAAAAAAAAAGATAAGCAAATAAATGAATCCAACCATACAAATAAACCAAAAATTCCCAAAGAGTGGCACCATCGTTACTGCCTACATCAGAGAGGCAACTCAGAGAAAAACATCACACATGTACAAACACTATGATCATGAATTTATGAGGCAAGCACAAAGGTTAATTCTGAGGGTTCAATGGACACTACTGGTACCTGGTGAAAGTCAAACCTTTTACCTCCCATCCACAAGCTCAAACTCAGTCTTGGATTAGGATAATGCAAATCGAAGCACCTATTTCACATTTAACCATGTAGAACATGATCTGGTATTGTTAGCAGTATGTCCAGGGAAGCCAGACTTTACAACCCAACGATTAGCTCTGCAGGGAAGCCATATAAGCCCTTTGCCATCATTCCCTCATATGAATCCTGAACTTTAGCCAAACCAGTTCAGTGGAAAGAAAACTGTATTGCAAATTAAAGGAACTTGATTTGAATCTCAGCTCTGACACTTAATACATATGTGACCTCAGTCAAGTCACTAGAAGCCTCTGTTTCCTGATCTGGGGGAGGGAGGTTGGGTCCAATGCCTTCTGAAGTCTTCTCACCTTTTCCCAAGAATACCTCTCCCACATCTGTGTCTTTACTCATGCCATTCCCTCCCACTCTTTGCTTTGCTGCTTAAAATCTACCCTGATTTAGGTCCTTATGCCTTTTCTATGCAGCCTGAATGATAAGCCTGCACACTCTGGGTGATTGGTTAATATGCTTGCCATTTCCATACATGTATCAGCATGAGGGACTTGTTCAGTAATGCCAGAGTGAAAAACTGTGTCCTAGGCCATCTATTTCAAATGTTAAACTCAGTCTCTTTTGGCACCCAGAGTGCCTTGCACATAATGGACACTATATAAATGTTTACTGTTTTTAATTTAGCCTCTCTGACCCAACCAACCCTTACTATAACACTCAGTTTCAGTTCTGTTGTTCAGTTGTGTCCAACTCTTTGTGACCCCATTTGGAGTTTTCTTCATAAAGATACTGGAGTGGTTTGCCATTTCCCTCTCCAGCTCATTTTACAGATAAGAAAACTGAGGCAAACAGGGTTAAGTGACTTGCAACTAGTAAGTGTCTGAAGCTAGATTTGACATTAGGAAAATGAGTTTTCCTGACTTCAGGCCCAGCACTCCATCCACTTAGCTGCCCAGTCCTTTTACATATATTAACTCATTTGGTCCTTACTACAACCCAATGAGTTATATACTGAAATTACCCCCAATTTACAGATAAGGAAATAAGACTGAGAGAGGTTATGACTTATCCATTGTCATATAGCTGGTAAGTATCTGAGTCATGATTTGAAATCAGACCTTCCAACCTTTAAATCCAATAAGCTATCCTAATTAGTCAAGTCACTTAACCTCTGAATGTCAGTCAGTCCTCTAAGACTACATAACTTTTATGCTAGAATGAGGGTCATGCTTTATATAGCTTTGTATCCCTTCTCACATCACCCAACAGTGACTTGCACATAGTGGGTGCTTAACAACTCCTTGTTACACCCAGGAATGGAAGAGAGAAGATGTGTAAGCACAAAGTTGACATTCCTATTTTTTTTTTCACCAAAATGAAAAACTGAATTTCAGAAAATAAAAGATCACAGAGTCAGAGCTGGAAGGGATCCTAAAGGCCATTTGGTCCAACCTTTTTGTTTTACAGATTAAAAAATATAAAAGAAATAAAAATGTTCTAATCTGGAATGCTGTCTATATTCAGCAAAATATAATTTCTTTTATCTTGATCACACAATTTATCATCTAAAGCAAAGTATCATTTATGCATGTATATAAAACTGCATCTACACCTACCTCCCACTACTATAGTGCCTATTACCTCCATATTACATACCTGAAAGTTTGTAGTCTATAATATGGGCTAGGGGACAGGGCTATACTACCAGAATACTTATACTAGCCCGAGACATATAGGAATAACAAAAAGTTGGCACTAGATAAGGATTAAGTAATCGTTTACAGCCTGGTGACCAATTTGACTTTCTTTCATAATTTTATTATTTATTTATGCTTTCCATATCCCAGAAACTTCCTGGAAGCCTACATAAGCTGCCATTCACTCTCTGTGGGCTAGAGGTTATAATTTATGTAGCCATCACAACAAGTCCAAAACCCTCCTGTGGTTTAAATATTTGTTTTTGTAGCTTTATGTAGCAGGGAAGGTCTACTTCGTATCTAGGTGGACATTTGACTTCAGGGAAACATAGGACTAAGTCGGTACCTGTATAATTACTTATTTGTAGGTGCTGTTATCATGACTGGAAAAAAGTATTTTAATAGCTATAGAGGGACTCATGCTAGAAGAGAAAATCGAATCCTGTACAGCATTGTACAGCACTTAACAAAGAAGAGGTCAAAGTGTACTTAACACAATGCAATATTTTCCTCTGTATGTTATGGGTATAATCATATCATTTTTTAAAAATCAAAGTTCTGATTATCGGACCAATCCCACAATTATTAAGTCTCTTATCACCCCAGGCACATCGATTGAAAGTTTGAAAAGGCACCTAAGAATCATCTACTCCAACCCTACAGTTTTACAGATGAGGAAATTGAGGCCCAGAGACATTTGCCTCCAGAACACTCAGAGGTAAGATTTAAACACAGACGTGTGACTACAAATTTAACAGCTCCCCCACTGTCTACCAGTCTGCTTGCACAATCTTTCCTGTGGTGCAACATATGAAACAAACCAGCTCCAGTTTGAATGAAATGGCAAGTCACATTTATTGATGCAAACATTCAAGCTCTTGCCTAATACTAACCTCTTAAAATGTTCTAATACAGACATTTATGGAGTGCTTTCATGTTTACAAAAACTGTTTAGAACAACTCAGCATGTTAAGTACAAGTTGAATAGCCCCATTTCACAGATGAGAAAACTAAGATGAAGTGGCTTACACAAAGGCAGTTTTCAAGGCTTCAGTGCAGCCAGCTTTCCACTACAAAATCTTGCCTTCAACCTCTTGTTAGCTCTCCTGGGCCATAAGCAGGTGTAGGTAAAGATTATACTTAATAAAGGACACCCATGGCCTTCTTAATCACATCCTTGAGGGGAAGGATATAGGTACAAGTGTGGTAAAGGGTGATATAAGAGTCTGACTGCAAGAAAGGCAGGGGAAAGAATAATTTTGGTTAGAAAAACCAAAAACGTGAAAATTACTTTAAATGTCTTTGGTGTCGTTCTCTTGTCCCCTTACCAGAGTTCTTAACCTGTTTCGTGTCATGGTCCACATTGGCAATCAGGTGACATCCATGGATTCCTCAGAATCAAGATTTTAAACCATAAGATAAAATACGTAAGATTGCAAAGGAAACCGATTATATTGAAATGCGATTATCAAACTATTAAAAAAAAAGTTCATGCACCCCAGATTAAGGATTCCTAGGGAAGCAACTTTTTCACCTTACATATTTCCCAAAGTTCGGTGTCATGGGAAGTGAGGAAGGAAATCGATGATCCCGTGATTCTGGCTCTATGAACCTGTAAATCCAGTGTACAAGCCTTACCTAAATCCCCTCTGCCCCAAGGCCCCGGGCAGCTGGTGCAGGGAAGAGGACACACAGTCCCCTGAATCGCAGGCAGCTAGAGCCTGGATCTCGCTCAGTTGCCGGACTTACCACAAGCGTGCAGCAGAGGAACTTGTTCATTGTGGTCTCTAGGGAAACCCCGGGAGCTGGGAAGGCAGACAGACAGTGGAGGGAGGGAGCACTCGCTTGCGTCTCCTCCTAGATGGTGCTGACATCCCCCCAACATTACCCAGGCACTTATATACAGAGCCTCCTACAACAGGAAGTATTGCCTCCCCTTTGATCTCTCACTCCCTGCCCGTGACCAAACTTTGAGCCTTTCTTTTTTAGGAACCGGGAAGGTTGGGGGTGGGGGGGAGGGGAGGAAGGAGGAGGGGGATGGGAGAGGTGGTTAACCCTTTCAGTGCGGAGGCTCAGAGAGTGACCCCGAAGTGCGGAGAAGGGGGTGGAAAAAAGTCTGCGCGGGGCGGGGTTGGGGGGGGGGAGTGGGGTGGAGGGGGGGAGGAGTAGGAGAAGGAAGAAAGAAAAAAAAGAAAAATAAATAAAGCCACTGACTGGGCTGCGCACATGGGGCGGCAGCTGTCTGGAGACAGGCTGTGAGCCATCCCTGTCCTTCCCGGAGCAAGCCTGGCATCTGGGACTAAAGGCGGGCGCGCCCAGAGTGTTTTCCCATTGCACGCGCTGGACAGAGATGTCAAAAATCCCACCCACCCTGCGCGCATTGCTTTGGATTCCTCCAATCCCCTACCCTTTGAATTTCCACCTCTGAGGCTGGGGAATTCTGCAATGACCAAGGGAGCATGTTGGATCCCAGGACTGTAGCTGGCTTGGGGAAGGAGTAAGGTCCTGGACAGGTACTGACTGTGAGAATGAAAGCACCAAGGTTCTCTCTTTCTCCCCGCCCTTCAAAACCTTTTCTGTTTACTACTGCACGGTACCTGTTCATAGATTCGGATTCAGAGCTAGAAGGGACACAGTTCTCATTCTACAGGTAAAGAAAGTGAGGTGCAGGGTTTCAGCCAGGCACAATGAAAAGTATATAACCTTGGGGAAGTGAATTTTTTTAAAATGATAACATTGTTTCAATATGGTTGGATTTCCTTTGTAATCCCACGTATTTTATTTTATGCATTTAACATTATTCAGAGAAGGGCTCTATAGGATTCACCAGACTTCAGAAGGGGTTCAGAAGGTTAAAATGTTAAAAGGTTAAAAACCCCTGATCTAGTCCAACCTTCTCATTTTGTAAATAAGGAAACTGAGACCCAGAGAAAGTTAACTGTTTGTCCTAGCCCACACAGAATCTGATCTAGAACCCCAGACTTGGGTTCATAGCCTCCCCATGATGTTTGCTACCTTTGTGACCTTGATCAAGATGTTTCCCATTTCTGGGCCCAAGTTCCTTCATTTGTAAAATGTAGAGGTTGGAGCAGATAGTCTCTGAGGTTATTCACCTCTCCCCTTTTACAGATGAAGAAATTGAAGCCCAGAGAAATCAAGGGTTTTGATCACTATCACACAGATAGTGGCAGAGTCAGGATTAGAATCCAAGTTTATTATCTGCTGGAAAGTGTCTGAGGCAAGGCTTGAACTGAGGTTGTCCTGAATCCTCTACTATGTCATGCTGCCTCTCAAAGTCAGCTCTCAAAAAAAGCCATGGGATCATTTTTTCATTCAAGTTACATAGTTTTTTTTTTTGTTTTTTCTCTGCTGCTGACACAGCACCCAAACCAGAGTATAAAAGAAGTCTCAAAGACAGGTTTCCATTGTTCCTTCCAAGCAATGTAGCTGTGTACATTCTATCCCTCCTGACTGGGTGAGGCTGTTTGCCAGAGCTAATAGGGAAAAAGGAAGCCTATACATTGGGGGAGCAAAGTTCCTAAGTGTAAGAGTTCAATTATATTAAATAAAAAACTACTGGCCACCAGAGTAAAGAAAACCATCTGTAGAGCCTGCTGCACACATAAAGTGTCTGCAAAGCTTTATACTTAATATTTGTTCATAAGTATTTTTACATAGGGAAGCTAGAAAAGAGAGAACAGACCATTGTAGAGGGAATGGTTCTGTGATTATTCTGAGGAATAAAAATAACTCCTTGTTTGTGGGTATTGATCCTGTCAATTATTTTGGTTGCTTCAAATGTGTTTTCTCCTGAAGCTGAGAACTGTATCTTTATCTCATTCAGTGGTCTTTAACAACAATGGTACTGCCAAGCCAAGTCTCCCAGGATATTTTAAGCAGCCACTCATTTGGGTGCTTTGGGAGAAAAAAAAAGTTTGTACCTGGTGAGCAACAAAAAATCCTGATCTATATCCTTTTCTACATTAAAATTCCTGGAGGATGGGGATTGTAAATGCCTGGATTGGCTGGCCAAATATTTCATAGCATCTCAGAGCATTAATGGACCATGGACATCATTTAATTCAACATCTATTTACAGATGGGAGAAATGGGGCCCCACGAGGCAGAGGGATTTGCCTAACATCAGGTGATTAGGACTGGAAGCCAGTCCTTCTGGCTCTAAAGCCAGTGCATTTCCCAATGTACCCCAGTGCCTGCTATTCTAATCTTTTGTCTAAGGGAGGCGGAGATTTTTCAACTGGGAAGAACCTTAGAGGTCACTTAATCCAAACCCCTCATTTGAGAGAGGATAAAACTAAGGCCCAGAGAAATTAAATGACTTGCCCAAGGTTACTCAGGTAGCAAGTGACAGAGTTAGGATTCAAATGTGTCCTATGACTTAAAATTCTATGCTTTATCTGCTGCATCAAGGATACAATATGCAGGAGATGACCCATTAAGTTTGTAGTCCATTAAAACATCCAGATATTTTTCACGTGAACCATTGTATGGCCACGTCTCCTCTATCTTTTAATGGGGATTGTAGGATCATAGACTTAGAGCCAGAAGCGACCTCAGAGGTCATTTAGTCTAACCCTTTATTTTACTGATGAGTAAACTAAAGCCTAGAGCAATTAAGTGACTTACTCAACATAGAACTGTTTGCTCAGATAGTAGGTGGCTGACCCAGGATTCAATGGCAAACCCAGACCCTCTAATGCCATATCCACTGCTTGGACACTCATTTCTGCTGCCTCTTTTTCCTGGCCTTGTGTAGTACACATTTTTTAACCTAAGTGCAAGATTATTCACTCATCTTCATTGAGTTTTAGCCTATTAGATTTAACCCAACCAGTAAGAAGATACATATGTTGACAAGTCACTCAGTCTTGCTGGGTCTCAGTTTCCTCGTTTGTAAATAAGCCTGAAGCAATGTGGTCTAGTAGAAATGTGAGAAGACCAGGATTCAAGTACTGCCTCTGACATATAAGCTGTGTGACCTGAGTGAGTCACACAGTTGCGTATTTTGGAGCCTGCTTGTGTCTGCTCCTAAGAACTGATTCTTGCATTTTTAGTGTGAACATTTATACTCTGGAAATAAGCAACACTCTAAGTCAGGGCTTGATTTATTATTTTGTTAAGTGTTCTGACTTAAGAAAGTGGTGAGAAAAATGTTAGTAATGCAGATTAAATGTAAAAGTGCCTACCTTTCTTCCCTCCAGAGAATTAGTTGTTGAACATTTACCAGAACACCCCAGTAAGTAAATCATTTTGGTGTTCCAGGGAACGGTGTAAGACTATATGTAAATTGCAAATCAGGTGCTAAGTTTCATTGACAGAAGACATTTCTTCCCTGGAAATTCCTTGTGATAATGACATCATAAACCTGGTCTAAAAGCAATAAAATAAAAAATTATATATACATATATGTATGTATATACATACATATATATATACATACATATATATACACACAATAAAATACAATTGAGTGTAGGGTCTGTTCCAACTCTAAAATTCTATGATTCCACTGCACGCGCGCATGCATGTGTGCACACACACACACACACACACACACACAGAGTCCTTTCTAGGATGATCTCACATAATAGGGAGGGGAGCTAGGTTTTTGTTTTTCAATTTTTTAGAGAGCTCTTGTGTGGTGATAGTTAACACACCAGGACTACTTTTCCATTTGAATATCAGTGAATGCTTTTTAGCGATATGATGTTCAAATATATTATCTGATTTTATCTTCACAACCCTACCTGTTGTCTGAGGACTTGGGAACATAGTGAGCTCTCCCTCATTAAAGGTCTTCAGTCCCCAACCTCTTTGCACCCTAAATGAGCAACTATGATTTGGAAGTTAACTCCTTTTTTTTCCTCAAAATTCCCACCCTGAATCCTTACCAACCTGATTGGCATTTGCCTCAGTTACCCACTACATCTTTACCCAGCTCCAGTTATACTTAGTCTCTGGCAACCTCCTTGCCAACTACCTTATGAGATGGGTACCTTCCGTTTATAATCAAATCAACTCCATCTTTGCACCTAGAAAGGATATGCCAATGACCTCCCCTGTTGCTCCATTTCCCATCCTTGTAACTTCTCAAATCAAAATACCCACTTGTCTGGTCACTCTTTTCTCTGTATATTATCCCTATTATATCCCAAGGTGAAGGCACCGTGTGGAAAATGTCTTCTGTTTTGTATTTGTATATTTGTATCACTGGAATGTAGGCCAGTGCTTGTCACAGAGTAAACACTTAATCTTTTCTTTTCATTCATTCATTTAAGCAAAGATTGAATGACACCATGTTGGGTATACTCTATTTGTTGATTTTCTGTGAGGTCTTAGTTGGATTAGATGGCCCCCAAACTCCCTTCCATTTCTTACCTCTGGAGAAAATGGGCACCTACGCAAAAATTGACCACGTATTAGGGCATAAATACCCAACAATCCAATGCAGAAAGGCAGACATATTAAATGCATCCTTTTTAGATCGTGATGCAATAAAAATTATATGTAATAAAGGGCCATGGAAAGATAGACTAAAAATTAATTGGAAACTAAATAATCTAATGCTAAAAAGTGAGTGGGTCAAACAACAAATTATATAAACAACCAATAACTTCATCCAAGAGAATGACAAAAATGAGACAACATCCTTTCTGGTTCTTAAATACTGTGATTCACTGAGGATATTCAGAGATCTGGGAATTATTTTATACTGGGAAAAGTTACCTTTCCAAAGCACTACTCTGGTACCTCACTGTTTGGAGGTTACCTTAAAGCAAAGGTGTCAAACTTGGGACACACAACACTCAAATGTCTTGCAAAACCCCTGAATACAGGCAGGAACCAAACTAAAATGTAATTGGGAAATGTTTAACAAAATGTGTAAAAACACAATATAACATAGATGATTTATGGTTTTCTAAGTCAATATTTGGCCCACAGGGATACAGTTCCATTTGAGTTTGACACCATTACCTTAAAGGATATGCCAGTTCTAGTGCAACAAGGGATAGCTTGGAGCTGTTGGGTTTTGCAAAAATTACTTTCATTTTTTAAAAAAGCGCATCTTTTTAATGTCAAAAGATTTAGTCATCCTATCACGTTGCTAGTTTGTTGGTGTCAAAACTTAATAGTAGTGTGATTTTGGACCAGTCATAGAGGACCTCTCTGAGTCTCAGTTTCTTCCATCTATGAAATATGAATATTAATCCTTATAGCACCTGGCTGGTCAATCTATTGCAAGGATCCAATGCAATCATATATTAAACACTTTATAAACCTCAATGGGCTATCTAAATATTAGCTGTTATTATTCTGAAAACTCAAAGTCTACCACAGAAGCAGGTAGAGGAACAGAAAATACTACCTAGAATTTATGTAGAGCCATGAGGTTTGCATCACACTTTGCAAATATTTTTTCATTTCATTCTCACAATAATCCTGGGAGGTACGTGCTATTATTATCCCATTTCGCAGATGTGGAAGCTGAGGAATACAGAAGTAAACTTGCCCAGAATTACACAGCTAGTAAATATAGGTATCTAACCCTGGATTTAAAATAAGGTCAACATGACCCCAGCAACTACCTGATCCCAGAACCAGGGCTCTATTTACCACCAACCTGCCTGAGATAAAAACAATTTTCTAATTTTGCCTAGGTCATACAAATGCCTTGATTGAGCTATATTATTTGTGATAGGAGCAAAATTTCATGGTTTTTTGCCATGTAGGCTGGGATAGATTTTCTTAAGACCCTATCTCGTGCCTGTTAAGTTATTTCTTCTTAGGAGGTAATAAAGCTCTCTTTGAGACTTGATTGGCTCAATGGACTGACTCAGGCTATTAGGCTTCCTGACCAAAAGAGTTCACAAGCAACTCTATCACCTTCTCAGTGCTTCTGACTATGGACTGACAGTGTGAACAACACCAGGAAACTGAGCCCAGCTTAATCAATATGTTGTCCTCACTGAATAACCTTGTTGAATACCCTTCCCATGCTGTGGCAAAGCAAACATCCTTTGTTAAATATTGAATGACCTACAAGGGGCTCATTTCATTCCAGAGGCAGACCTGAGCCACCAGGAGACTGGTTAGAGAGAAGCTGAGCCCACAACACCAAGTATAGTATATGCTTACCCCAAAATGTTTTTTTTTTGCTCAACCATATCTCCCTTATTAGTGTACTAGTAAGTATCTTTGTTTACTTCTCTAAATTTGCCCTGCATTGAATAAAAGAGAGAAGTAACTAGAGATCATCATCATGGTACTGGACTTGAAATCAAGATTCTTGGATTCAAATCTGGTCTGGGAGATTTCCAAGGAAAAATGAAATAAACCCTCCTGAGGCCTTGGGTTGTTGTTGTTGGTGGTGATTTTTTGTTAGCTGAAAAAGGGAAGATACCATATCTTCATTGCCTTACTTACAGGTTGTTGAGAAGAAAGCGAGCCCTAAAGTCATCTAGGTCATTTAATTATGATTCATTATTAAATACAAGAAGATTCTGGCTAGCAATTAATTGTTGATTATCAGACCACTGGTAGAGAAATGATTAAATGATATGAACAAACTTCTCAAATGAAGACTTGAGAATGATTAACATAATAGGTTATGAAAAATGCTACAAATCACTAAGAATAAGAGAAACTCATCTAAAACAAATTTCACTTCGAACTCAGCAAGTTGGCAAAAATAAGACAGAAACAGGCAGTGTTAGAGGTTGTTTATAGTCAGACACACTAATGAATTGTTAGTGGAACCATGAATTAATGCAATTATTCTGGAGAGCAATTTGGAACAATTTAAATCAAATTACTAAAATGTCCATAACCCTTTGGCCCAGAGATTCTACTGCTAATAATACACCCCAGAGTTTTTTTTTTTTTAACAAAATGAAAGGCTCCCTTGCCGTTCAATCATTTCTGATTTTTCATGACCCTGTTTGGGGTTTTCTTGGCAAAGACACTAAAGTGGTTTGCCATTTACTTCTCCAGCTCATTTTTCAGATGGTGAAACTGAGGCAAACAGGGCTAAATGACTTACCCAGAATCACAAAGCTAAGTAATTGTCTGAGGCCAGATTTGAACTCAGGAAGATGAGTCTTCCTAACTCCAGGCTAGGCATTCTATCCACTGCACCACCTAGCTGCCCTGAAAAGCTCCATACATACCAAAATATTTGTAGCAGTACTTTTTGTAGCTGCAAAAAACTGGAAATAACGTGTATATATATATATATGTATATATACATATATATGTATATATACATACATACATACATATATACACACATATAAAATGACTACAGCAAGGCAACTCCCCCCCCCCAGAAAAAACCCAGTAACCAAACAATCAAATCTGAATTTTGCAAATTCTAAATAACAAGTTTGGCTACAAAGAAAAAATACAGGCCCCTCTTTGCAAAAGGAAGCTGAGTTTCATTACTGTGGGATAGTGTATATAATATCAGATATTTTTGAAGTATTGATCAGTTTTATTGAATTTTTTTCTAGTCCTTTTTTCCCATTTTTTTCTTTTTAAACAAATGCTTTGTCTTAAGGGATGGCTCTCTGGGCTGGAGCGAGGAAAGGGCAAGGAGGGGTAGTCGAGGTAATATGAAAATAAATGATACTGGTAAAATCTATTTTAAAAACAGTCAATTGGCTGTAAATAAGACTGACTAGTATAAGAAACACAAAGAAACATGGACTTCATCGGTCATCATCTACAAACATTGCACTTTACAGGTGTCACAGATGAGAACTAGGGTGAGGTTGTGGCTTGAACAAAGTTTGTGGCAATTTGGTTTTGCACAACCATTTTAATTAATGTAATTTTGAGTTGCTGCTTGTCACAGCAGGGTACCTGATGCTACAATTCTCACCCTTTCTAGAAGCTAGAGCTTGTCTGTTTTTTTTTTTCCTCTGGTGTCCCTCTTAATATCACTGAGTACTTTTTAAAAAAAAAATCATAGAAGGACCAACTATTCAAACAGGTCAGTAAAAAAATCATTTAATCTCTTTGAGCCTCAGTTTTCTCATCTGTGGAATGGAACAAAAGTCAGCCTCCTGTCTTTGACTCTGGGGAGCAGAACTTGGAACAATGGATGAAGTCTGTAGAAAGGCAGATTTAGGCTTAATGTAAAGAAAAGTGTTCTGTTCTAGCAATTAGATCATTCCAGTGCCTTAAGAAGTAATGACTGGTTGTCTCCCTCATTGGGAGTCTTCAGGCAAAGACCAAATGAACAATTGTTGACACTGTACAGATGCTTATGTATATTCAACTAGATCTTTATTGAGTCAAATAATTCATTACTTATTTAAAAATAATCATAATTCAAACAAATTTCTAATGGAAAAATAGATTAGAGTCTCTCTTGGGGAATTCATTTGACAAAGGAAATGGTGTTTAAAATTTCAGTAAGGAATGCTGTAGGAACTATATTGTACCAGAATATGTTCAGTTGAGGGAGGCAGTGTATCATCCCATGGATGGCGCCTAGGATCTCAAGTCAAGAAGCCCTTAGATACTTACCAGATGTGTGACCCTAAGCTAGTCACATTACTTCTGAGCTCTAGTTGCTTCATCAGCAAAATGGAGGGTAATTATTATTAACCCCATCCACAAAATAATAGCTTCTACCTCACGAGGTTGTAGTGAGGACCAAATTAGAATCCAATTACTTATGTAACCAATGATAGGAGGAGTAGGGTGTGTGGTAAAATGGTTAACACCCTTTAAAACCTAGTATTAATTTGGTCTTGTGGGTAGGTCGGTTATGTGTGTTGTGGCTTTGTCTCTCAGAAACGAGTTTCATATGTTCAACTCCAGTTAAGACTAATTCCAGGGGAAACAAAAGAACATTCATATTTTTTAAAAAATGTGGCAATTTTGGGGATGGGGGGCATACCATAGAGTGGATTGATATATGCATGGATAGTTAGATGATATGTATAAATACATAGGGGTAGCTAGGTGGTGTAGTGGATAGAGTGCCATGTCTGTAATCAGGAAGCCTCAACTTTCTGAGTTCATATCTGGCCTCAGACACTTAGTGGCTATTTGACTCTAGGAAAGTTGCTTAACCCTGTTTGCCTCAGTTCTTCTTTTGTGAAACAAAAGAAGGAAATGGCATACTACTCTAGTATCTTTGCCAAGAAAACCCCCCAAAAAAGAGTCACAAAGAGTCAGATATAATTAAAACGACTCAACAACAACAGTATAGATATATGGATAGAAATAGATACTTGGAATATTTATTAAGTATTAATTATGTGTCAGATGTTATACTAAATTCTGGGGATAAAAATACAAGCAAACAAGACTCTCCCCTCAAGGAGATCACAGTTCGATGGGGGAAGACAATATGTCATATAAAGTTCAGCTGGAATGAGAGGAGAAAGAGAGGTAAGAGTACATTTAGGGAAGGGGGCAAGGCCACTGATGAGGAGGTGAATTTCAGAGACTGAGTTCAACTTAGACAGAAGTGAGCATGCCTGGTACCTGTCATGGAATATCGTCCAGGCTAGGGACCTACCAATCAGGAAACTGGACCTCAGAGCAGGTTAGAAAAAGATGCCTTTCAAAATATAACCCCTATTAGTATGATGCATCGAAGTCTCCTAGCCTACAGAATATCTTCACAAAGTGAAATACAAAAAGTCACCTAGGATAATCTGGATCTTTTTTTTCCCTTAATTTTAGAGAATTGTTTACTTGGTTAGTAATAGTCAAAGGGTACTCTGCATTTGTCAGATTTCGGTATTTGTCTTCTCCTCATTCTCATTCAGGATTCCTAGCCTGTATTTTACAATGTTATGTAATAAAGGTCTGGAACAAGTCTGTTTTCCTCTCCATGCATCATTATACTAACCAAATCTATAAATGGGTTTGCTCTTTAAAGGTCTGTCTGCCTGACAGAACAGCTCAAAACTCTAGGCGGCTGACTCTGGGTTTGGCAGGTGGAGTCTCTATGACTGAGTCATCCCAATAGGTCAATAAGTTTTGTCACTGTTGCCTGGTCCCCAAGTCCTACTCCCACTTCTTCTCTAGTAAAGACAGAATGTCTCAGATTGTGCTGTCTCAGAGATGAGTCTGTGAGCTAAGAGTCATCACGTACTGCTGACCTGCTGTTCAATCCACTAACATGGTTTGGACACCCAAAGAACTCCGCCCCTGCTAATGCAAGTAGACCAGTGAGGCCCATGAGAAGATTCATTTGCCACACATTTATTAAGGCTATGTTCCAGGTACTGTCACATGTCAGAAATACAAAGAAAATGTTATAGTCCCTACCCTTGAGGAGTTTATATTTTACTGTAGAGATTATAAGTTGTACACAGATAACTCTAATATAAAGCAAGGTGTGATGAGCCCAAAGTATTTTTGCAAAATTTGAGGAAGGAATGAACCTTTTATTAGAAACAGGGACGATATGTTATATAATAGACCAAATCTTGAAGAAACAATTAGGATTGTGAAAGCCAGTGACGAGGAAGGAGTGTCTTCCAGACAATGGAATGGCCTACAGGTGTGTGCAGAATGGAAACAGATTATTGAATTCAAGGAACAATTTGGTAGAATAATTCAATGGAGCACAGTACATGAAGGCTAATATGTAATGAGGGTGGGAAGAGTTGGAACCCAATTTTCCATGTTTTTATACTTAAGGATTTTATACTTTATACTGGAGTCGAAAGGGAACATTTTTTGAGAAGTGGAATGACATAATGAAATCAATGCCTTAAAAAGATTATTTGTAGAGTTGTATCAAGCAGTGAATTTGGGTAGGAGAAAACAAGGCCAGGGAGCTATATTAGGAGACTATGACAATAGTTTCTTATATGTGGTGATGAAGGTCATGCTGGTAGTGTGAGTAGAGAGAGAAGTTGAGAATTTGACATTATGGAAAGAGATAGATAGATACAACATTTATTAAACACTTAGTCTCTTCCAGGCACTGTGCTTAATGCTGAGGATACAAACACAAGCAGACAGGAGCTTACATATTAAGTGGGAAAGACCACACATAAAGGAGAGCTAGAATTTGGGGAGGTATAGTAAATATGTATTACCTTAAAGGATGGGACTTGGCCACTGGTTGGATATGGGGGGAGGTAGAAATAAGGAAATATAAAAGATGGCATGGATATTTTAAGCCTAGATGACTGGGAGGATGTTGGTACTTTGAGAAAAATGGGGAAGTGAAAAGGAGGAGCAGAATTGAAGGGAAATGAGTTCAGTTTTGGACATGTGGGGTTTGAGGTGATGGCCAAACGTTCAAGTGGAGCTATCCATCAGGTAAGAGTTGGAGATGTGTCCCAGAGGTCACATAAAATTAAGGACACACAAACACACATGCTAGTCTTATGCATTAGAAGTGATAATTCATAGGCACTGATAAAATCCTGTCCCCAACACCAGGGGAGGGGCGGCGGGAAGACATAATCCACCTTGGTCACTGGAGATCAGAGGGTATTGGGTTCACATTTTAGCTAAATTCCTATATAGCACAGTCCCACTAAGCAAGTTCCAATTCTAACCTCTGTCTCCCTTTCATTGGAATCTAGTCCAAGGTACTCTGTCTTCTTGGTTTCCTTTCTATACTAGCTGCCACACCCAGCCTTGGAATCTTGCCTCCAAGGTTGTCATGGCTTGATTCCAGCTCTAGGGATTCTTTTACCTGAACTTAGAACTAAAGTAGACAAATGAAACAAATCCAAACCCCAAGCCCGATTTTCAGGACCACAGGACCTAACAGGGAGAAGGAAAGCAAAAGGGGAAAGTAGCCTTTTCTCCTCACCAGTTCAGTTCATGGTTCCCAGGTTGCAGATGAACAGGGCCTTCCAACTTTTTGGATGCCAAGTGAAAGAGAGAGAGCATTCCAGGCTGGTAGTTTGTAATAGATGCAGCCTGTTCAGGCTATGTAGCCAAAAGAAAGAGAATGTTCCCGTCCATGTGGTAGGGGAACAGAAAATGTCTTCTCCCAGAAGCTGGTCTTTGGTGTCTACAACTTGGCTGTCTTCATGTTAGGCAATTAAGGCATGCTTCAAAACCATGTTACACAAGAAACACAGATAAAAGAAGTGAAAGGATTATGTGAGTGTCTGTTACTGGACAGGCACAGGGAGGATCAGTGAGGGAAAGAGTAAACCTTTTGGAACTCTCCTCAGTGCTTGAAGACATGATCACAATCAGAATCTTGATTCTTGCTTCTTCGTTCCATATGGAGGCAGGTGGTGGTACAGTGGGTAGATCCCTGAGCCTGGAATCAGGAAGACTTGAATTCATATCCAGCCTCAGCCACTTAGTAGCTGTGTGACTCTGAGCAAATTATTTAACCATTGTCCGGCTCAGGCCAGATTTGAACTTGGAAAGATGAGTCTTCCTGACTCCAGTCCCAGTACTCTATTCACTGTAACACCTAATGAAGGAGATAAGGAATGAATTAATGGGGGCAGATTCCTTGAGAAGTTGTTCTGAGAAGGACCACATCCTACGAGACTAGAAGATCTAAGAAAGAGAGAAGAGGTAAAGTTGTAGAAAGTTTTTGAGTTATAGAGAAGGGGAGATGAGGAATTTCATCAGAGATGACCTCAATCTACCAGTACTAGGAAATCTGCAAGACCATTTAAAAGGCAATGTAAGATAATACATGGTTAAATAATTCATCCCTGATTTCTGGGATGGTCCTATGGTCCTTTCAATCAAACAGTAAAAAAGTATTTATTAAGAATCTATTATGTGCTGTCCATTTTCAAACCATACTGCCTGTATTTTAGTCATCTTCTTCATGTATCTCCATCAGAACTTGGACTTTGCCCAAGGGCCTTGGGTTATGATAGTTAGACTTGTGCTTTGTTTGGCCCAGAACTAGGGCACCATACTACTTCCTAGCCATTTTCAAACAATGTACCTCTTTGTTTGTACCTCTTCCTCCCCTGGCTCCCAGCTCCCCTTTATATATTGTCTTCACAGCATGCCCAGAGCTTGGTTAGAATTTAATAAATGCCTATGGATTTTACCTGACCTCCCCCATTGGAATGTAAATTTATTGTAGATCCTAGTGCTTAGCATAGTGTCTGATAAGGAGTTCTTAATAAATTCATTCATTGAACGAGATGCTGATACTACCAGATAGTCATAGGGCAAGTGTAGTTTAGGCTCAGTACCAATACAATGGATGATGTCAGAGAAATGAGGTCAGATTTCTGGTGAAACCCACTTGATTGTTTTATCTTGGTCCTATCTACCCTGAAGTGAATGGGTCAGTGCTATCTCAGAAGCTCTGCCTGATTCCACAATCTTTAGCATTATTTTCTATGATCTCATATTCTCTACTAGATTGTGATCAGATGATTTATAAATATTAATTACTTCTGAAATACATTTATAAGTGGAAACAGCAAACAGTGGTAAGATTTATTCAGCAACTTGGCTATGTGGACCCTATTATGTATTGCTATTTTTATTTGAAGGAAGCCCAGTTTAGATCAAAGTAAGGCTGTTATCATAATCATTAAAAAAGTGGAAGTCCCACAGAGGGAAGGAAGAGGATGAGAAACTGTGGGAAATATTACAAAGGGGATTTTGTGTCATTCTCTTAAAATACTAAGATTAAGTCTTTATGGGAAAGGACCATAAGAACCCTGGGGAATTTGCGAACATTTCTCTATTTCAGTTTACCTGGGCCTCAACTGGAGTCCTTCCAGCTCCACATGTGTGATTCTAATTCTCTGGCTCTTCCATTCACTTATTTATGTAATGAAGAGGGGGTACCCTAAGCTGATTAGTTTCTGCTATTACTAATATTCCAGTATTTCCAGAGTAAGTGTAAGGACACTTTTCATCCTCATGTTTCTGCCTGGGGAAACTTCTTCTTAAGTTCAATCAGAGAAAAGGAGTAGGAGGAGTCTATCCTCTCTTACTGACTGGATGAGGTGTCGATCAGCATCCTGACAAACAGTGACTGAAGGAAACTCTCACTAGCTTCCCTCGTGCTGATTCAACAGTTACCCATCCCTTGACATTGGTGGAAAGGTAACATGATCCACCCTTCCCCTCCCACCATAAACTCTGTATTTTTAATGTGACCTATAAATAGTTCTGGTACACCAGTAATACAAAATCCCTTCACACAGCCCAGGGTGAAGTAAAGATCTAGCATCTTCCAGTTACTATGATCAGTGTCAATGGGTATTTGGACTAGTTCAGACCAAGATATCTGATTATTCAGACCAGGGGTGGATAAAATGATAGAGGCTATATAAACATATGTAGTCTGAAATAAAAATAAAAATACATAGTCTGAAATATTATAGATGTGTATGTATATATAAGCAGAGTGGGAGTTTTTGTTGTATTTTGTTTTGGAGTGCTTCTCAGCACTAAGGCAATTAAGTGCCATTGATGAGTCTTGCCTTTGTTTGAATCTAGAGTTATTGATTGGAAACAATATATACGATGTGGAGCTAATTATGATTAGAGATCTTTCCCACACCCTTTTGCTAAGTAGATGCTAAGCCTCAAGTTTACACCCTTTTGCTAAGTAGGCACTAAGCCCCAGGGCCTTTAACAGGTATATATGCTCTGAGGTTAGCATTTTCCTTTGTGGGCTTACTCATTGGAAGAGTGAGGCTCTGGACAGCTATTAAGGAGCAACCCCCCCCCCCTGCAATTTGAAAACCCAGATGTTGGTGCTTCTCTTTCTCTGGTAACTATGTATGTATTGTCTTGGTCAGACAGCTAGAAGCCTGTCTGTTGATTTGTGTTGTTTGCTTTGTTTATATAATTTCTGCTTATATTTTCTTTTTGTATTTTTTCTGAAGTTCAGAGGGCTGACTTTTTCCCCTGAACTAAGTGAATGATATATGTATGTTAAATTAAATTAAGATTATTAACCCTTTAAAGTTGTTTCCTTAGAAAAGCAGATCAAAGAACCTATGCTAGCAGCCCTCCTGTGTGCTAATGTTATTGGTCTTGCACCCCCACAGCAGCTGCTAGCAGCGTTGTTGTTACAGGTGTGTGTGTGTATGTGTGTGTGCTCCTATAAATGTTTGTATAGATATGCATATGCATATATAGATGATGATTGTAAATATATATGTATGTGTGTATATGGGTATGTTTGTGTTTGTGCGTATATGTGTGCATACGTACTAAATGAACTGGATGATTGCCAAATATTTATTATACTAAAAGTTTTGCAGAGAACTAGATCTTCTCTAACATAGCTACAGTTTAAAAGTGCTTTGATTTTTTGAAGCAGTCATTTCATTAACACAATCATTGAATACCTGCTGTAGGTGAGCCACTAAAGAGGCCCAACATAAACCTCAGCTACATTCCCTACCCCTAAAGCATTTATGATTCAGTAAGGGAGGGAGGAAGTTCACAAAGAACAATTTAAGGGCTTTACAAGGCAGCCTGTGCCCAAATGCTTCAGTGAGTGGACACAATCAGTATAAGATGCTATGGCATAAAAGGTCAGAAGAAGGAAAGGTCACTGTGGACTAAAGGGCTAGGAAAATTTTGTAAGGGAGGTAAGACTGGAGATGGGTCCTGAAGGATGAGTAAGACTGAGATAGAAGGTGAGAGATGGCATTTCAGTGGGGGTGGGAAGGGGGAAGCATGAGCAAAGATAAGGAGGTAAGAATTTGACCTGTCTGATTTAAATAAATTAGAGGTGAATCAAATATGGCTTGCTCTTGTTATCCAATTTCCCTGACAGATTTACAAGTAGAGAGCATGGATTATATTTGGGATTGATTTCAGTAATGGTCAGAAAATACATGAGGCAGTAGGAAGAATTCTAGGTTTTGAGTCAAAGGATATGGGTTTAAATCTTAACTCTCTCACTGTGTGACCTTGGAGTCATTGAAGGTCTCCAGATTTGAGTTTGTTCAACCTTAAATTGAGGAGAATGGACTAGTTAACCTTCAATGCCCATTCCAGTTCAAAGCCTATGATGGATGCTATATTCTCTGATTCTTTGATGCACCGATAAAGATCACAGCTTATCCACACCTCCTCATTCTGTGCTCTTCTTATTCCTGTCCTGAACCAGGGCTATGTTGGAGCTAGCTTCAACTGGCTTGTAAGGTAATTGCTGAATTTTCAGGATGAGCATTTGTATCTAGGAAATAAATGAATGGTCAAACGAGGGAATGATTTATGGTATTGTTGATGGTCTAGATCAGGGCTGTCCAAAATGCGGCCTGTGGCCGCATGTGGCCAACAGTGTGATTTATGCGCCCACCTACAAGCATAGAAATTTACATGAATGCTTTAGTAAACGAAGCCGAGCTACCACAGAGCTCTCACTAAAATGGCAAATCAAAATATATTGTTTATTGTTTCAATAAAAACCTAAAGTTTGACAGCCCTGGTCTAGATTTAAGAAAGTGAAGGGTAGGAATATTAATAATACAGACTAAACTGAAAAGTGTCCTGCTTACATCTGTTGTTAAACATTTACCAGAACTCTTTTGATATGATCCCACAAATCGTTCACATAGATTCTAGGTGGCACAATGGAATAGAGTTAGTGGAGTTTGTCAGGGAAAACTGAGTTTTAATACTACCTCAGATAGTTGTGTAACTGTAGACACGTCATTTAAACTCTCTGTCTCGGTTTCCTCATCTGTAAAACGGGAATAGTAACAGCCCCTACCTCACTTGGTTATTGAAGATAAAGTAGGATAATATTTGTAAAGCACTTTGCAAACTGTATAGTATTACATAAATGATAACTGTAATTACTAGTGTTAGCATAATTTACACCTTCCTCTGCTTTTTTGATATCATGTGAGTACCACGGTGGTATTTAAGCTGTCCATTTGTTAACCCTCACTAACTGACTGATTGGCCCATCTCTTTGTCTAGTCATTCATGCCATAGATTATTTCTTCAAGGTAATTTCTTATGTGTAATCAATAATCATTCATGACATAAATAATTATCATTTATGTGATGATAATGTGATATATGATCATTGATATTACTAATTATCATACTATGAATAATTGTCAAATGGGAATTAGGACTGGACCTGTGATTTCACAAGCACAAAGAGGTCCCAGTGTGGGAAATCTCTACCAATGTAGGTTAGTACCTTCTCTATGATTTATAATTTTAGAAGGTTACCTAGCACATTGAGGGTTTGTCCAGGGTCACACAATATATGCCAGTGTCAGGACTCAAATCCTGATCTTCCAAGTTTAGAGGCCAACTCTTCATCTATTATTCCACTCTGCCTCTTAATGGTACTTGTAGCTGGCATATATATATAACACCTTAAGGTTTCCAAAGCACTTTACACCTGTTATCTCAATTGATTCTCATGTTTATAAGTTGCAACCCACCTATACCACCATGCATCTTAACATTTATTTGCTCCTTAGATCACCCACAAATGTTTTATTGTTTGAAGACACTGGATTCCATGAGTCTCAGCCATATACCATCACTAGAAAAATATCAGAATAAGAACAATAGACTTTTGTGAGAGGGTTCAATTTGGGATTATTGAAAGTGCCCCACAATTTAACAAATGAAACGCATAAATCACTCTCTTCAGAACCCTGCTCATTGCTCCTTTTTAATGTATATCTAAGGCAGGATTACCTCATTGGTTTGCCAACCCAGCTGCATATCACAATCTTACCATGCCATTGACAGTATATTACAAATATTGAAGCATAAACCAATTAATTTGGTCACTAAATACTTGTTAACCAGCCCTCAAATGAAGCTCCTGCCCTTTGTTCCAAGCTCAGAAATGAAAAAATGGTTAAGGAAACACTGAAAGTTAAGGTCATGGATGAGATGTGATGGGGATTGGACTGAGGGTACCAGTAGTAGGGTTGGCATTTAACAGAAAGAAAGGCTGTCAGTTTCAAGAATTACATCACTTTCCTGAAACCTATACTTGATACTATTATCCTCTTAGGCTAAAGTCCTACAGTTCTCATTTCTTTCAAAGCCAGACCAGCAATAGCTGTTTACACTCATTTATTCCACTTTCTGTTTGTTTATTTACTTCTCCAAAAACAATGATGCTCTTCTTTCTTTTTTCAATTTTTTGCTCTTCTCTCACTACCTTCTAATTCTCTTCACACTCCAGAAGAAGCCTAATCTCGTAAAATGTATAGTCAGGAAAAAACATATCAGCACTTTGGGCAATGTCTGAAAAATGTCTCATTCTGTATCCTTAGCTCATGTCTCCTCTGCCAAGAAGTGGGAGGCACGGTTCATCATTAGTCTTTTGCAATCATGAATCAGAATTCTGATTTCAAAATTATTTACCTGGACTTTATTGGAAACAATTGCTTCCCTTCCTTCTCTTCTCCCTTTCCCTCCCCTCTGCTCCCCTTTCCAAGACCAGGTCTCCCTATTTTCCTTAGACTGGAAGCACAGAGGCTACTGACTTGATTCCACTCTGATTGACAGGAGATCTTTGACCAGCTGTTTCTTACCTGGGCCAGTTCTACCTTTTTTAAGAAAACTGTCCCCACCTCCCACCCCCTACCTTCCATTCCTGTAGGTTCACCACAATCATGCTGAAAGTAATGCAGACACCCAATTGACTTAGCCTACTGCAGCTCAGAATTTCTGAGCTAAAAAGATCCACCGGCTCCTACCTCCCCAGCAGCAGGATTTATAGGTATGTAGCACCATACTGGCTCACTCACTTCTTAACTTCTTGAAATCTGGCTTCTAACCTCACCACTGAAATGAGACTGTTCCCTCCATGGTTACCAGTATTTTTTTATTGCCACATCCAGTGGTCTTTTCTCATTCTTTTTGACCTCCCTGCAGCAATTGCTACTACTACCACCACCACCACCACCACCACCACTACCCCCAACATTATTACCACTACCACTACTACCACCCCTCTCCTCCTTTTTGATACTTTTTCCTCCCTGGGTTTTTTGAGGCATTGTTATCTCCTGGTTCTCCTCCTATGTGTCTGACCACTCCTCAGTCTTCTTTGCTCATTCATAATCCATGTCACACTTACTAACTGTGTGTACCCCAGGACTAGACTTTGTCCTGGTCTCTCTTCTCCTTTTTCTATACATAGTTCCCCTAGGTGACCTTTTGAGCTCCTGTGAATTTAATTATTACCTCTATGCAGATGACTACCTGGTCTGATTATCTAGGTCTATACTCTCCTCTGAATTCTCATCCTACATCCCCAATTGCCTATTATACATTTCATATCCAATAGGCATCTCAAACTCATTATGTCCAAAATAGACCTGATTATCTTTCCCTATTGGTCTTCCCTTCTTAAATCCCTATTACTGTTGAGTTCACTGCTGCCCTTCCAGTCATCCTGGTTCCCAACCAGACTCATCCTGAATTCTATTTTTTTCCCCTCATATCCACTGAGTGCTAGTCTTGTGGCTTCTACTTCCACAGCTCTTCTATCTACCCTGCCTTCTCCCCATTCATGTGGATAGAAGCTTAGTTCCAGACCCCATTATTCCTCACCTACATTATTGTGGTAGCCTCCTAATTGTCCTCCTTCTTCCATCCATTGGCCTCATAGCACCCAAATCATTATGTCTAAGTTACAGGTATTGGGGCTGCAAACATCGAAATAAGACAGTCCTTGCCCTAGAGGAGTTTACACTGTAAGCTCTAAAGGCTTTCTACCCATGTCAATCCCCATACCTGACTGAAGAGCTCCAGTGTCTCCTTGATGACTCTACTATGAAATTTAAATTCCTCTAGCATTTAAAGCCCCTCATAATGTGCCTTTACCCTAGATTTCTGAACTAATCTCACATAACAGATCTAAAGAGCCAGAAGTGACCTCAGAAGCCATTTAATTCAATCTCTTCATTTTATAGTGAAGGAAACAGATCCAAGGAGTTCAAGTTTCATTTAGGGTGACTTATTTGCTGTTCTCCATAACTAATAGTCTATATTTAGCCTTTTATAATCTATTTATTCCTGAAATGCTTTCTATTTTCCCCCACTTCTTGGAATGTCTAGCTACTTTCAGGGATTAGCTCAAATGCTGCTTTCTTCCAGAGGTCTTTCTTGATTAGTTCACCTGTTAGTGCCCCCCACCCCCACACAACAGAAATGACTTTTTTATATGTGCAGAGAAAAAAGAGAGATATGAGAGAGAGACACACACACATACACAGAGACAGAGACAGAGAGACAGAGCTAGAGACAGAAAGACAGAAAGAGACAGAGAACAACAGAGAGAGTTTATTAAAGGTTACTATGTGTCATGAAGAGGGTTAAGCACTCAAGAAACAAAAACAAGCAAGTAAAATAGTCTTTTCCCTCAAGGAGTTTACTTTCTAAAAGGGGGAGACAACATATAAAGGGAAATTGACTGAAGAAGGAGAGGAGAGTACCTCAGGGCTGGAGAAGCCTGTAGAGTGAGTTGAGCCTGAAAGGAAGTGGGCATGCCTGTGGCCTTTCAAGGAAAGAAAATCCAGATTAGGGGTTAACAAATCAGGAGAGCAGCCTCAGGGCTAAGGTTTCCCTAAAGCAAACTAGTAAGGAAAATGGGAAAGTGAATCCTTATAAAATATATTTTTTCTCATCATATTCCTCTTTCTCATTGATAATAGAACCTATACGCCCATTGATTTAGGTTTCCACTTGAATGCTTCTTGATGAATTTCATAAACTCTAAAGAGTGGTAGAATTTCAAGGGACTAAAATTATCGTTTTGAAAGTCTTTGTTTTAGAGGTGGATTCCAAAGCCTAGCAAGGTTAAATGACTTCCTCAGAGTAGAAGCATGAGTTAATAGCTAAGCCAGGCATAGAACTCAGTTTTCCTAGTTCCTCTATAGTTTCCATTACATCACACTGCCTGTCTGGGCCAGACTGTGAGCTAAGTCAGTCTAATGAAAATTTTACTCATTTTTCCTTTGGATCAAGAAATGAGTCTATTTACCATTTGGTTAGCTAAGGATGTTGACTAGTATGAGTACTCAAGAGGAACTGGTACATTTTGTCCACAGCCCCCTCTGTCAATTCCAAAATACAATGGGGCACTTCATCTTACGAGCTGTGATTCTGATGAAAGGTCATGATGCATTCTATGATGAGGCAGAATGCTCAGCTGAGCACCCAGCCTACATGTTGTTCAGTGTTCTGTAGTCTTCTTTGCCTTTGTTTTGATTTGGTTTCCTTTAAACCTGAGTGTCACTATCTCACCCAGGCTGGAAGTACAACATCTACTCACAGCCTATCTCAATATTGATCAGCACGGGAGTTTTAACCTATCCCACTTTGCCGCCTATTTAGGCAACCTGGTGTCCTTCTGCTCTTAATTTGGACACTGCATCAGCTTTAGTCATGCTGTAGCCCTTAACTCTAGAGTTCAAGTGATCCACTAGCCTCAGCTCATAACTCTTGATCTCAAGTGATCCACCACCTCAGTCTCTCCTAGTAGCAGGGATTATGTCATGTACCTGGTCTTGGGTGTCTGCTGCCATCAAAGATTTTTGTTTGACCTTAATCTTGGTTATTATCCTTTGTTCTTGGAGAGGACCAAAATGACATCACTATGTTTGACCTTAATACTCATCAATCTGGGGCTGTGATGTAGTGAACTAACTGAAAGTTTAGAGTTTCTGTTTCTTTGTTTTGGGTTGTTTTTTTTCTGTATCTTCTAATACGGGTCATCAAAAGTTACAATCCTGCTCACCAGTTTTTTAGCATTACAAAATAAGGAAAAAAACATTCAAGAATGTTCTGAAAAGGGGTACAACGGATAATTGTTCCAGTCATTTCAGTGGTGTTCAACTCTTCATGACTCCATTTAAGGTTTTCTTGGCAAAGATACTGGAATAGTTTGCCATTTCTGAGACTGAATTTGAATTCAGGTCTTCCTGAAAGCAGCTAGGTGGTACACTGGATAGAGCACCAGGCCTGAAGATTCATCTTCATGAGCTCAAATCTGGCTTCAGACACTTACTAGCTGTGTGACTCTGGGAAAGTCCCTTAATCCTGTTTCCCTCAGTTTCCTCAACTGTAAAACAATCTGGAGAAGGACATGGCAAACCACTCCAGTATCTTTGCCAAGAAAACCCTCAAAGGGGTCACAAAGAGTTGGACATGACTGAAAACAACTGAACAATAATGGGTAATCATTATAGGATTCTTTGATAGTATCTTTCAAAAGTGGTTATGTTCTTGCAGTTCTTTTAGAAATAACTTGATAAGAGTATAAAGTTATATCTGTAAGTTTTCGGAACTGCGTAGCCCATTATACTTCTGTATCAGTAAGGCAAGATTCACGACCTTGAAGATGACCATGAACATGCCTGTATAGTTTGGAATCATAAAGTATAAGAGATTCTCTAGGTAGAAGGCAGGGGAAGTATAACATTTATTTAGACACTAGAGGATTAAATCCCAAAACCAATAACTCCAACCAGACATAGCAACAGTTGTATCCCAAAGTTGTAAGTCCACCTCAATGTAACAACAAGGAAATTATAACACAGTATTACAACAAAGAACCAAGTCATCCTGTAACTTTCCCCCCTGCTGGGGCCTTCCCATGAATCCCAAATGTCTACTTGCCTTTGTTCTCTCCTCCCTTAGTTCTCTGGTCTCTGAAGCTCTCTGGTTTCCGCTCTCCATTCTGCACGCTTTCTGCAGCTCTCTGAGTTCTGTAGCTTGCTAGTCTGAAGATTCTCAGCTCTGTCATCTTGGGGTTCTTACTTCTTCTCCCTGGGCTGAATTCTGACCTTAATGGCTACCTTCTGGGTATACACACTCTTCTTAGGGACCAAGGGCCTCATTCCCAGTCAGCAAAAGGATGTAGGCCTGAGGCTTAGCACTTAGTAAGTAAAGGGTGTAAGGCTGCCTCTAATGAAGCCTCTCTTATCTAGCCCCACTGAGGCCTATTGAATGGGTGGGAAGGATCTTTAATCACTGATTGGCATTACAACTTCATGCTGAGTATTAGCTTCAGGCCTCAATTGTCTTGGGGTGAGGAGGTTATCTGAACATGATGCAAGCATATCAAGGGAAGGATTACAGCAAATGGCAGGATTGTGGTTCAAAGGTTCTGTTATGCCAAGCCATGAACAATGGCAGCCCATCAGGAATGTGTCATAGGCAACAGTGGCTTGTAATATCTAGCTCCCCTGGACTGATATACTTTCTTATACTAATACTTTGGAAGATTTGTATGATATTTAACATACTTTTCATTCATAAATTTTATTTTCACATCATCACAGTTTTTAGCTCTATTCTTCCCCCCACCCCACATATGTACATACCCACTCAACCCATCCTTGTAACTAAGGAAACATTTATGCAAAATCACAGTGGCCACCTGATAGTGTGTGCAACATTCCATGTTCCTAGTCCTTTGTCTCTATACTAGAAGAAAATGCTTCAGCTTATTCTCTAATCCCAATGTTGGTCATCATAATTACTCAGAATTTGGCTTCCTTTTATGTTGTTTTTCAGCATTTACTTGCAGTCATTGTGTATCTGCTCTCCTGGATCTGGGTTTTTCGCTCTTGGTCCATTCATAGAAGTCTTCCCATTTTTCTCTGAATTCCTGGTATTCATCATTCCTTACAAGGTAGTAATATTCCATTTTTTTTCAAATTCCATAGTTTGTTCAACCATTCTCCAATCAGTGGGCAGCCACTTTGTTTTCAGGGGAGCCCCAAGGAAATGTTTCTATGAATATTTGGGGTTATGTGGTGCTTTTCTGTCTGTCTTTGACCTTAATATGTCCATAGTTGGGTCACTGGTTCAAAGCATATGGATATTTCTGCATGGCACCTTTCTTTATAGGAATGTCATTTCCTCACCGTTATTCCCCCTCCTCTCCATTCCCTCTCCCTGTTTTATTAAAGTGTCTACAAAAGTGAATCTTGATCTGACATCCTTGAGCTATGGGAGCAACAGGGAAATGCTGCTAACAGAGGGAGCTATAACTGTCTGTAGTGGCCACTATGAGAGGAAGCCTCTTGCTGAGTCTGTAAGTGGTGGTGGGGAACAATGAGAGTACAGGACAATGGAGTCCTGTCATATCCATCAATAAATATTTATTAAGCACCTACTATGTGCTAGGGACTGTGAGAAGCACTGAGATAACAAAAAGAGGCAAAACATAGTCCCTGCCCTTAAGGAACTTACAATTTAATGGGAGATACAACACGCAAACAAATATATGCGAAGCAAGTTGTATACAAAGTAAATAGGAAATAATCAAAAGAGGCACTAGAATGAAGAGGTTTGAGTGAGGCTTCGGTAGTCAGAGTGGAGTAAGAAGAGTCTTCCAAGAATGGAAGACAGCTAGATAAAATGCCTGCAGTTGAGAGATGAGAGAGATCTTTTTCATGGAATAGTTAAGAGGCCAGTGTCACTGGATGGAGGAATCTTTTTTTGGAGATTAAGGTATAAAAAGAATGGAAATGTAAGAGGGGCTATGTTATGAAAGATTTTGAATGCCAAATAGAACATCTTGTATTTGACCCTAAGGGCAATATGGAGCTGCTGGAATTTATTGAGTAGGCATGACATAATTGGACCTGAGCTTTAGGAAAATCACTTTAGTGACTAAGTGCAGATGGACTGAAAATGGGGAAAGGGTTGAAGCAGGCAGATCCACCAACAGACTACTGCAATAATTCAGGCCTGAAGAGATGGAAGCTTCACTAAAGTGACGGCAGTGCCAGAAGAGAGAAAGTGGGCATATTTGAGAAATATTGCAAAGGTGAAATTGACAGTCCTTGGTTTCAGACTGGGTACGGGGAAGGGTAAGAGATAGTGTGAAATTCAGGATGACTCTAGGGTTGTGAGCCTGAAGAACTTGGAGGATGGTGTTGCCTTCTCCAGTAATAGGAAAGGTAGGAGGGAGGTAGAGTTTAGGGGGAAAATAGTAAATTCTTTTTAGGATGTATTGAGTTTAAAATGTCTACTAGACATCCAATTTGAGATGTCTGAAAGGCAATTGGAGATTTGAGATTGGAGGTCAGCAGAGAGTTTGGGGCAGGATAGATAGATTTGAGAATCATTATCATAGTGATGGCAATCAAATCCATGGGAGCTGATGAGACCATTAAATGAAGTGGTGTAGAGGGAGAAGGGGAAAAGGCCTAGGAGAGAACCCTGTGTGACTCCTGTCATTAGAGGGCACAATCTTGAGGATCCAGCAAGTCTAAGAAGGAGTGGTCAAATATGTAGGAGGAGAACCAGGAGACAGTAGGGTGCCAAAAACCTAGAGAGAAGAGTATCAAGAAAGAGAGAGTCAATGGCTGCAGAGAAGTCAAGGAAACCGAAGATCGAGAAAAGACTATTGGATTTGCCAACTAAGAAAGAATATTGGTAATTTTGGAGAGAGTATTTTTGGTGGAATGATAAGTTTGGAAGCCAAATTGTAAGGGGTTAAGAAGAGAGTGGAAGTAAAGAAAGTGGAAGCACCTATTGCAGATGACCCTTTCAAGGAGTTTAGCACAAAAGGCAGAAGAAGTAGAGGGGAAGAATTACCCAGGAAAGGACCAGTTAACTTGAGGCCACTATAATTTATGTGAAAAAAACCTCAACTTTTCTTCCCTTCTGCTAAAACTTTCTTTGGACCGTTTATGGACAACATACTTTGGTGGGAAGTACTGCCAGCTTTCTGGGTTGCCCAGTGGAGATTTCCCTATGGTTCTGGGTGGAGAATCTAGTCAAAAGAGTCATCCTACCCCCACCAAAAATTGTTGACTATTCAAGCCAAAGTATCATTGGCTCAAAGACTGAAATACTAATAACATTCATTTCTCACTTGTTTACTTTCATGGGTTTCATCATCTCCAGAAACTCGTGATTTTTTGTAAGGTGAAATCAATTCAGAAATTCACGTTCCCTTACAGTTTCCTTTTATGTGTTTTTCCCCAGTTAGATTGTGAGTTCCTTGAGGGCAGAGACAGTCTCATGCCTTTCTTTATATCTTTAGCACTTAGTATAATTCCTGATACATAGTATGAGCTTAATACATGTTTATTAATTCTGACTGAATATCCAACATTTACTTTTCTCTTTACATACATTCTGTCATTGGAGCCTCATAACTACCTCATAAAATCTCTGTGGTAGCTAACTGAAGATGTTATTATGCTCATTTTATAGAGGTAACAGACTTAGAGAAAGATGAAGTAATTTGCTTATGGTCCTAGAGATAGTATGAGGGACAAGATTAGAACTCAGGTATGCCTGATTGAAAGTCTATCATTTTATCTATCCTTTCATCGGGGAAAAAAGTTCTTCCTTGTTAATGAAAATAGAAAAAAAAACCAAGTTATTCTGAGTAGTTATCTTTCTAAACTTTTCCCCCAAGGTTAGCTTATGGTTCTTTGTGAAGATATAGAAATGATTCACACCTACTTTCCCCATCCTTTACACCTAGCAAAGTTAAGTACTTCACAGCATGAACCCAATGGATAGCAATAATTTTCTGTAGCCTACAGTGTTGGGTAGAGTTTTTCCTCCCATTTTTATTTAGTTTTTTTTGCTAGGTTTCTTTTTCCAGAGCTTATGGATCTGGGCTAAGGTATAGAACTATAAGTGACTTGTTAATAAACAGGAACAAAACAAAACAAAAAAATAAACAGGAACAAAAATACCCCTGGACTGTCTCTAGCCTGTGCTAAGGCTGGTCTGCTATGATTTTGGTCTGTGATATTACAGGATCAGAAGTTTATAGACTTCGAGATGGAAGGAATTTCAGGAGTCATCTTTTCCAATTCATTCATTTTACTGATGTAGAAAGAGGTTAAGTGACTTACCCAAAGCCAAACAGGCAGGCATTCTCTCCACATTCCCAGTGCTACACTGTTCATTTCTGTCATCCTGGGGCTGCCATCACTAGGCAGGAGTAACAAATGGGTATGCTATACTTTGGCGCAGGCTCCGTCTGCGTCAGGCTACAATTTAGTTTGTGGCCTTTTGTCTTTGTGTTGTTGGAATGGTGCTTGAGATGAATGCATATGTTCTTGTGTGTAATTCTTCCAATGAAGTGGGGACCTAGAAGGTCATTTTCATAGCCTACCTTGCAGATGAAAAGGAGTGTTTGGTTTGTGTAGCATTCCCCAGAGGATATCCCATCTGCCTCATGCCCTCAGGTTGGGTTCCGCAAGAGACAGCTACTTCAGGTTCTGGTCACTCTGCAGATCCATCCTCCTAAAGTTATAATTCAGGAGTCCCCCCACAGCTATATTAAGCTTTAATAGTCAGCCAATAGACAGCCATCCTAACCAAAGGCATTTATTGAAATGGCATCACAGTATCAATAACAATAATGAAGAAGTTTGGAAGGGGTGGAATGGAGGAAGAATAATAATTTGTATTTTAGACATGTTGCCTTTGAGATGCCAATGGGACATCCAATTTGAGATGTACAAGAGGCAGTTGAAGATAGATAGATAGATGGATAGATAGATAGATAGATAGATAGATAGATAACTAGCTCAGGAGAAGTCCACGTAAATAGACCTGGGAATCATCTGTATAGAGACAGTTATTGAACTGATGAGAGCTGGTGAAATCCCCAAGGAGATAGTAGAGATTAAAAAGAAGGGAGGCCAGAATAGAACCTTCATAGACACCCCCTCATTATTGGTATGATCTTTATGACATTTAAGCAAAGGAGACTTGAGAAGAAGATGCAGGAAAATAGGCACACTAATGAATTGTTGATGGAACCAAGACTTCATCTAGCCATTCTGGAAATCAATTGGGAAATATACTCGAAAAATTCACTAAACTGCACATACCTTATGACTCAGTGATACCATGTCTAGGTCTGATCCCCCAAAGAGATCAAAAAAAGGGAAAAGACACATATGAACAAATATATTCATAGCAGCTCTTTTTTATTAGTGTTAAATAACCCAGAACTAATTGGGTACCCATCAAATTGGAGGGGGGGGAGTGAATGAACAAATTATGATATATGACTATAATAGAATATCACAAGGCATCTCTGTAGTACAGTGGATAGAGTACAAAAGTTGGACTTGGGAAGCCCTGAGATTTAATCCTGCCTTAGATAGTTCCTAGCTATGTGACTGTTGACAAATAACTTTACCTCTCTGTGTCCTGGTTTCCTCATCTGCAAAATGGATATAATAATACCACATATTTCATAATTTTGTTTTGATGTTCAAATGAGCTAACATTTGTAAAACATTCTGCAAACCTCAAGGTCCTATGTAAATTCTAGCTATCAGTGTCATCATAACTACTGTGCCATAAGAAATAACAAAAAGGATGGTTTTAGAAAAATCTAAGAATACTTACACGTGTGAACTGGTGCAGAATGAAGTTAGGATAACTAAAAGAACAATTTGTACAACAGCAGCACAATAATGTAGAAAAAGAAATTCTGTGAGATGTAAGAACTCTGATCAATGGAAATAACCAACCATGATTCCAGGGGCCTGATGATGAACCTAACAGAGGGATGATGGATTCAAGATATAAAATAAGACACATTACTGGACATGGACAACACACACATTGTTTTTGTTTGACTACGCCCATTTGTTATAAACAAGAATATTCTGGGAAATGTTTTAACAACAAGCTCTCTGGGGGGATAGAGGTAGATGCATTCCTGACAATTTTACATTTTAATCTGTATAATTAACATTTCTCCATTATTTCTTTTAAATCTATGCAAACAACAATGGGTAGCTAGTTAGCACAGTTAATAGAGTGCTGGGTCTGAAGTCAAGAACACTCATCTTCCTGAGTTCAAATCTGGCCTCAAACACTTACTAGCTTGTGACTCTGGTCAACTCACTTAACCCTGTTTGCCTCAGTTTCCTCATCTGTAAAATGACCTGAAAAGGAAATGGTGAACCACTCCAGTGTCTTTGCCAAGAAAACCCCAAATGGGGTTGTGAAGAGTCAGAAATGACTGCAAAACAACAATAGAATCCACAAAATAAGAAATCCAGTTTTGCCTATTTTGGAGGGGTTAATGTTCACACTGAAAATTTAACAATCCTGACTGATATTCTTTGAAGGGTGGCTGGCTCCACTACACCCTTGGATTTACAAGGATTGTGTTTTTCTTCTCGTTCTCAATTGGGAGGGAGTGGGAGGGAGAGAAAATAAATTTTTGTTAATTGAAAAAATAAATAAAATAACCTTTCCCTCCCACAAAAAAAAAATAAATGGAAGTAGATGGTAGGGTTGGGAGCCAAAGAAAACAAGCCTTCAGTTGAGCTTAGAAATTGTCTTTAAACTAATTATAGAACAGATATTCTAGCCCAAGTTACTTAAATTACCCAGTTGATCCATAGAATCTTTCTTATGATTCTGTGATAGAGTTGGGAGGAACTTTTAAGGTAGACTATCCCAACCTTCTCAGTTTGCAGATAGGAAACTGAGGCACAGAGGATTGAAGTCAATATTAGTGAAGTTGTTTGACTATGGATATTCTCTAAAGTTACAGATTAAGTTATTGATAGGGAATGGACTGGAGCCCTAATCTCCTGATTCCTTCCCATGGTTCAGTGCTATTTCCAATTTGTCACACAGGCTCCAAACCCTTGGAGAAAGCACTTAAGCAACAACTATGCAAAGTAAATGAATCTTTTATTAGTTTCTAATTTTTTTCTGTACCATTACATACAAACCCTTACTATCCTGCAAAAGGTTTTGACAGGCTTAAAAAGCCATGGAGGGGAGTTATTTCGATGAATTAGTATGCATTGGCACACTTACCTGTTTCTCCCACCAACTGACTCTTGGTGTCTCATGAAATCTTCACTTGCAAGATCAATTTTATTTAAAATAATTCATACTCCTCCAAATAGTAATGAGTGTCTCTCAGTCTCTATTGAATTATTTTTTTGTCAGTTATAGACATTTTTCCCCTTTGTTTATTGCTATGGGAAAAGCATTGGCCAGTAAGAAAAATAGAAAATGGCTTGTCTGTTTGGTTCTAGATATTTTGGGAAGAGAGAAAATGTGAAGAAAGTTCTCCGGACCAATTAGGATGCCTTCTTCTATTTCCTTTCTGTGAGTTTTCATGTGTATTCATAGACAGTGAGAACTTTAATAGGACTTGAAAAATATTTTTCCATAGCCAGTGGGGTCATCTTACGCTTTGTTGTATTCATTAGACCCTCACACCAGGCCTTCCAAATAAACTTTCATTTATTAGTCATCTGTACTTTTTTCCGTTTGACTCAGATTTCATCTGATTTGCTTGTAGACTACAAAAATTGCTAAGAAAAGACTCATTTTGGGAAAGAAAAATAAACAACCAAGAAAACTGTCTTTGAGTGAGGATTTCCACTGACTTCAAATCAATAAATAACAAACATTTAATAAACTCCTACTATGTGCCTAACAATAGCTAATATTTATGTAGCACTTACCTATGTGCTAGTCACTGTGTCAAGTGTTTTATAATTATTAGCTCATTTTATCCTCATAACAACCTTGGGATGTAGGTGATATTATTATCCCTATTTTATATACAGGAAACTGAGGCAAAAAGGTTACGTGACTCATGGTCACATGGCTAGTAAGTATCTGGGGCCAGATTTGAACTCTGCTTTTCTGTTCTGGCCAGAAACTTTGAAGGTTGATATTTTTGTAATAGTAAATTAAGCCATCTTTTGTTTTAGTTCTTACCTAGCCCTTAGTCATTGAATGGGTGTTGCCTCAGCAAACTGTGGCCTGGGAAAGACCTTAATTTAGAAAGGTCAAGGCCATCTACTGCAACACAGGCCATCTCTAGTCTTCTTGACTTTTCCATGACTCTGGAGGAAAAAGTGAGGCTGATGACCTTGTTCAGCTCTGCCATGCTTAAATCAAATTCACCCTTGTGATAACATTGCTTGTTAGACAAACAACAACAACAACACAACAACAGCACAACAACAACAACAACACTGCTGCCATTCCTGTCTCTTGGCCCAGATATACCATCCAGCACCCACTGTTCTGGGTATTAGGGATATAGAGTTAAAAACAAAGCAATCCCAACCCTCAAGGAGCTTATATTCCTCCAATCAATGTGATTAGAAGACTATTCATGAAGTGCCTTCAGTATATAGTTCACAACACCAGAGAAATGACAATAAAACATAATGTTAACAATTTAATTAGCAAGTGTTTATTAAGCAATAATAGGTATAAGACATTGTGCTGATTGTTGGGATACAAAAATCAAAAGAAAAGTCTTCTCGCAAGGAGTCTTGGGGAAAATGTACACACATAATTGTGTAATAGATTTTATTTGTTGTTGTTGGAGGAGATGTCCTCAAAAACTTTACAACTTATTAGAAAGGGCTGGCATATAATATGTGCTTAAAGAGAGGTCCATGCTGTTTTTAACATATCATTTGCTAATCTTTCAAGCAACAAAGTCTCCAGATACTTCAGATAATGCCCAAGAGAATTCTACCAATATCACCCATCACTCACATTCACAGTCAACAAACATTTATTGAATGCCTACTATGTGCCAAGTACTGTGCTAGGTGTCAGGGATACAAAAAAGAGGTAAGAGACAGTCCCTGTGCTCAAGGGGGGCAGCATGTACATCTTTTCTCCTGATGATTATGGTGATAATTCCCCAACTCTCCTCCCCCCTTTTTAAAGCAATTTACCAACACTTATTGACATCCTACTGTGGGAGATAAGAAGAAACATAATTACTGAAGCCCAGAAAGGTCTTGGTAGAAGAGATCTATGGACATCTGGTCCAACACCCTCTTTTTAAAGATGAGAAAACTGAGACTTGGTGAGGTTGTGACTCACTAATGGCCACAGAGCTAGTGGGTGACAGAATCAGAACTAGGCTAAGCTCCTGATTTTCAGTCTTTCTTCCACAACAAATATGATTCCTTCTTCCCTCAAAGAGAGGAGGGAAGATATAAGCAAAAATATTGAATTTAGCTGTGGCATGCACACACACGCACACACACACACACACACGCACACACACGTGCGTGTACACACATACATGCACACATGCATACACACACACTTGTATACTTACATACATGTTTTAGTGATGCATATTTAGTAAAATATTTAAAGCAGCATATAATGGTGAATTATTATTTTTCTTTGCTCAAAGTGACCCGGCTAACATGTGGTTCCCCCCAGGATTTATTGCCAGACTCCAAACAAAGCCCTCTCTCCACTGCACTATGTTGCCTGAAGATAGTGATTACATACTCTTTTTTTCTAGGCTAATATAACCTTTTGTTTCTTAAACCAATCCTCATATGCTAAATTTCCAAAGTCTACCATTACAATTGCTCTCCTCCAGATGTTCTTAGGGGCAGCTAAGTGGTACAGTGGATAGAATGCTGGGCCTGAAACCAGAAAGACTTATCTTCATGAGTTCAAATCTGACCTCAGACACTTATTAATTGTGAGATCCTGGGCAAGTCCCTTAACCCTGTTTGCCTCAGTTCCTCATCTGTAAAGTGAACTGAAGAAGGAATTGCCAAGAAAATTCCAAATTATGTTTTATTAAGAGTTGGATACAACTGAAATGATTGAACAACTACAAACAACAAAGATGCTCTTAGCTCACCAAAGCCCTTCCTAAAATGTGCCATCCAGAACTGCACACAATATTTTGGAAGTTTACCTGAATTGAGTTCTTCTGGTTTCTGGAAGATATTGCAACATTGCAATAATAGAGTTTTGGGGGGTAGGGCAGGGGGGTTTGAACATATGAGTTGATCAGTGGAAGCAGCTTTCACTGTGAAAATTCCTTCCAGCGAGGTAGACCAACAAATCATTTCTAATTTTCCATCTTGAGGGTTTCTTGCGAGTACTTAAGAGAGATTAAATGACAGAAAAAGAAACTGAGGTTCAGAAATAGGAGGTGAATTACTCAAGGTCACTCAGGAAGTCAATGGGAGAGCTAGGCCTCAACTTTTGGTCTCCTGCCTCTTAGTCTGGTGCTCTACAAATGTTAGCTCTTCTCTAGTTAATGATAAACCTATGTTAGAGGTCATGATTAGCTTGACATCGGAAATGTGTATGGATTGGAGGAGAGAGGGAGGAAGATGTATGAGCGATAACCAAAAGGGATGAGAATAGTGATGCTAGAAGCTTTTTGGAGGTTAAGGAAGAAAGGAGGAGGGCTGGACCTAGAATCGAGATGCCCCAAGTTCAAACCAAACCCAGCTTCCAGCACCTGTTAGCTTTTATCACCTCAGTTAAGCCATTCAATCTCTGTCTCAGTTTCTTCATTTGTAAATTTAGGTCACGCAGCTAATGTTTAGTAGAAGAAGGATTTGAACCTAGGTCTCCTTGACTCCAAAGCCATCCCTCAATACACTCTACCAGGATGCCTCTCTATTAATAACCACAGGTTCATAAAATTGTTAAGCCTGGAAGGAACTTTAAACTTTTCTAGTTCAGGCTTTTCATCATATAGACAAGGAATCTTAGAGTCAGAAGGGTTGGGACTGGGTTCAGAGTCACTCAGAAAGTCAGTGTCTGATTTAGGCCATACTTGATTTAATTCTAGAGTCCAAATGATCCTTAAAGTGCTATATCTAGTTTTCCAATTGGTGATCTCATAGATTAGTGGGGAAGCTTTTGAGATAAACAAGCTGCTCTTTTAGAGAGGGGTTTTTGTTCCACATAAATAGTATGCAGGTTGTTGACTGACAAATGTTGCATGTCTTAGCAACCTAAATAGCCACACCGAGCGGACTGTTTAGGAAATTATGAGTTCAAGTCTAAGTGAACATGAAAATATTAAATAGTCACTGATTTTTTCAGTCCTCTTGTGTCTGAAGTGATAAAATTCTGGGAAGAAGAGTCTGGTTGCTACTATGAGCTAAGCTATAAGAAGTTATATGAAGTTGCATTATGGTGTAGTGCATAGAATGTTGGACGTGGAGGCTGGAATAATTGGATTTGAATCCATACTCACACACTTGTTAGTTGTGTGACTATGGAGATGTATTTTTTTTCTGAAAATCTTGTTTCTTCATTTGTGAAATAGGAGTAAGAAGGATGAAGATTGAAAAAGGCCATTAGGTTTGGCAATCTATAGATCTCCGTTAGCTTTGGAAAGAGCAGTTTCAGCTGAATGATAAAGAGAAGCTATATTGTAGAGAATCAAGAAGTGAGAGGAAAAAAGTGGAGGCATCCATTGCAGATGGCTTTCTCAAGGAGTTTAACATCGAAAGGAGGAAAGATACAGTATGATAATTGGCATAGATTGTCAGATCAAGCAAGGATTTTTCAAGGATAGAAGAGATGTAGGTTTGTTTATATGTAGCACAGAAGTAGCCAGTAGCTAGCAAGATAATAAAGTTTAGTGAAAGACTGAGAATCTAATAGAGAAGATGGGATCTAGAGGACTTTGCCTTAGCAAGGAGATAGCATACATTTTGGTGTGAGACAAGGTTAAAAGAAAATATAGGGGATGACATGAGTGATATGAGTTGAAGAAAAGGAGAAAAGAGAACACTTTTAGCTAATGTCCTCAATTTTTAGGGAGGAAATATGAGTCAAGGTCCTGAGTTGAGAAGGTTAGAAGAAAGGGGACCACAGGAGACTTGAGAAGGGATGAGGTCTGCAATGTCTGCTGTGGTGAATGGAATAGTCAATCAATAAGGGAAGTATTAAAGGATTACCTTGCTGGAGTAAGGACCCAGCTTGGTGGTGTTGTGGTTACAGTGATGAACCTAAAGTCAAAATGACCCAAGTTCAAATCCAGCTTCAAACGCCTACTAGCTTTTCTCACCCCAGCTAAGACATTAAATCTCTGTCTTAGTTTTCTTACCCTAAAATGGGGATAATTATAGTACCTATCTTCCAGGGTTGTTGTGAAGATAAAAGAAAGATGTGAAGTTCTTTGCAAACCTTAACATTCTATTTTAATGCCAGCTGTTACTGAGATTATGTAATGGACTTGGTAAGCATTGTTTAATGATCTTTTCCAGCTCTGTTCAGCAGCATGTGAAAGGGAACGAAGGCAGCAGATGATGAAAATAATCCAAAGTTGGCTCTCAGTTCAAGAATAGAGTATTATAGAGTTGAGATAGTTGACAAAGGGACTAGATGGGGAAGGCAGGAATGTATGTAGCCATTATGGGGGTGATGGCCTCAGAAAGAACTGAGAGGAGGCCATGGGAAGACAAAGGCCAGTATTAGGAGTTATGAGATAGAGGGGAAGATAGAATGATAAATAATAATGATCAGGTAAAAGAATTTTGGAGTTCATGGAAATGGAAATGGAACACTCATGAGTGGTGGCATAATCAAGCAAGTGTATGATGGTCTTTGTGCGTAACTGGAGGAGGAGTAAGTCACAGGAAAGGAGTAGATAGAGGAAGTGGGAAGCTAGCGTGTTTGAGGGGGTATCAATATTTAAATTGAATTCCCTTAGTGTGAGGTCAGGAGCTGTAGTAGAACACAAAACTGCGAACCAGGCACTGAACTCATGGAGAAAGGAAGGAAGGAGAGTATGCAGGGGGTCAGTAGATACCATCTACTTGTCTCTTTCTTGAGTGATAAATTTGATTTCAACAAACCTTAGCAGGGGAAGAGGTTACTTAGTGGGAAAGTCTGAAACAGGCAATGGGGAACAGGGAGTGTTCTGACTCTACCCACAACAACTAGTTGGGGTTTTGAGGGAAAATATAACCAGTACTGGAAAGAGTGGCCAAGGATGCTGTGTCATGAGGAGGAAGCCAAGTCTCAGTGAGAGATAGAATATGGAAGGAGTTGAAAAGAAAAAGATTTAAGATGAAAACAAAATTGTTAACTATGGAGCTGGCATTCCAGAGAGCATAGCAGAAGAGGGAGGTAGACATGGAGTGGGGGACGTTTTGGGCATAGGATTGAAGATGGGTGTAAAAAAGTGGGTAGCCGGTAATGGATGGTAGAATTTGCATAATGAGAGCTGGACTATTGCAGAGCTCTCTAGGAAGACTGAGAGGCAAAGATGTCAGCGATGGTCAATCTGTATCTCAAGTTGCTGAAGGTTTGCTAATTCAATAAACCTCATTAACCAAGTCATAGTACCAGCCCAAGTTCATGAAGTCCATTTTTTTGTTGTTGCTATTTCCAATTTGTGATTTCATTGGCATCAGGAACTTATGATGAAAAGATTCCTTCTACCAGTTCAACAACTGTTCTGCAACTTGTGGTCTCAGAAAGTTGTGGGGGATATTGTCACGTTAAGTGACCAGTTCCAGACCATAAAGCGCAGCCAGATCTTCCTGAATAACAAGCCAGCCCTCTACCTGTCATGCCAAGCTGCTTCTTTCCAAGATCAATAAGATGTAAAAATGATTTAAAAAAACAACCTTCTGTGCCCTTTCTGGCTCTTTGTTGAGAATTGGGTTATTTTTGTGTCCAGCTCTTTGTGAACCCATTTGGAATTTTCTTCGCAAAGACATTGGAGTGGTTTGCCATTTCCTTTTCTAGCTCATTTTACAGATGAGTAAGCTAAGGCAAACTGAATGAAATGACTTTCCCAAGGTTACACTGCTATTGGGTGTCTGTGACTGGATTTGGACTTAGAAGCTGAATCTTCCTGACTCTAGGCCCAACATTCTATCCACTTCACCACTTAGCGGCCCCCAAACTGCAACAAACGTGGGTCACTGGAAAGAGCACTGGCTCTTGAGTTAGAAGTCCTGGATTTAAATTCTGCCTCTTATACTTATTACCTAGGGCAAATCATTTTACCTCCCTGGGCCTCAGTTTTCTCATCTATATAGGGGGTGGATTAGATGGCCTCTGAGATTTCTTTCAGGTTCCTATATGATCCTTTGAATGCTCCTGGATATCTGCCTGAGTCCAGGGATCTTGAAGGCTTCTCTCTTTACCGTGGGAAAGCAAACATTCTTTATGTTTCTGCCTCAGATTTTGGAATCAAGCTTGCAATGGACACTGGCATGTGCCTTTGGAGGCAACTATATAGCAGAAAAGCAGAAAAGCTGTGGTGGTTGGATTTTCCTCCATCTCTCTATAAGGGAAGAAAAAAAGGAAGTAGAAAAAACAGAGAAGTTCATGTCTTCCCCAGCTTGGGAAGATATTGGCTGATACACGTCAATCCGTTTGAAATGGCCTTGTGGTTCAAATATTTGTGTTTTGGTGCCAAGCATCTTACAACTGGTATATGATACTGGCTCCTGACTTCAAAGGAATCACAAAATTTGAGAATTGGAAGGAACCTCAGCAGCTCTCAAAGCTAACCCATAAACAAAAGGAATCCTCTCTCTAACATATCTGATCAGAAGCCATCCAGCCTCTGAACAGCTGTAAGGAGGCCAGCATTTGGCATTGAAGATCCCAGGGGATGCCATATTATAAGTAGGAGATCAGAAGGATTTCCTTCTACCTATGTGCCTATTCCTGCCAGAAATTCAGGCAGAGGCAAGAGCAGTTTGGATGTTTTGTTGAGTATGGAAGGGAGTATAATGTTCAAATACATTGGGGACTAGTTGTGAAGAGGTTTTAAAAGTTAAACAGAGGGAGAGTTTATATTTGATTTTAGAGGTGTAAAATCTATGACCCCCCCCCTGCCAAATGAGGGGTGATAGAGAGAACATTTATGAAGACATGGGCAATGACCCTTATGAACCCTGCACTGTGGCAGCAGAGAGGAGAGCAATGGTACAGTCTGGACGTAGTCCTTTTAGCTGTTTCCACAGCTAACTCAATTTAATTATATTCTTAAGTCCCCATGTTATGCATGTATGTAACTGAAAGGCATGTGACCATCCATTTAGCAAAATAACTCCCTTTTTAAATAGAAAGAGCATATAAGTTTAGCACAGTTGCACCGTCAAAAGCATAGTTACACCCTTAGGCATACATTTCATATAGAGAAGCTCAGCTGGTGTGCCTGGGCACTGTCTGATCTTACTCTGTGTGTGTGTGTGTGTGTGTGTGCACCTCAGGTAAGCCTCCTAACTTTTTCCCTTACACAGAGTTGCACACTTCCACAATTGTATAAAAGTTGGTCAGTCTGCTTTAGCTTAAGCACACTAGCCACTTGGTACCCAACCCTCACACCATACTGTCAGCTATCCTGCCATCTGCCTCAAACTTCACCATCGTTGACATCACAGCTACATTCTACTCAGTCCATGTGTCTCTGCAATCCCAGTACTTGTTTGCTTTCACCTGGGAAGACCGCCAATAAACTTAGACTGTTTTGCCTCGGAAGTATACTAAGAGCCCCACTCCCTTTTGTCAGACACTCAGGCAGAACCTGGAGGACTTGCATTTTCCTGATGCCCCGGTCCTCCTATAATATGTGTGCACAGAGGCTTGATCAACTGACTCTTTGTTTCTCCTTCAAACACTTTGTCAAAAGGGACACAAGGCTTCTTGGGAAAAGTTGTAGTTTGTGGAAACCATGGTAAAATTCCTTGGTCATATTTTGTCTCAAGTGACCATGGTGTTGGACTCTGAAAGACTTAAAGGAATCGTTGCCTTTCTTGAACTCAGGTCCAAGTGACAGCTTCAGGATTTCCTTGGACTTACAGGTTATTGCTGCTGTGGATTCTATCTTTTGTGGTCGTCACCAAGCCCCTTTATGATTTGCTCAGAAATTATGGACCAGACTCTCTCTATGAACTCTGTGCCACTGGAGGCAGTTAACCAGGTCAAATACACACTTATGACTGCTCCAGGCTTGGGACTGCCTAACTATGATTTTCTTTTCATCTCTTTGTGGACAAATGCACTGCTGGTTCCCCTATGCAGGATCATAGGGGAAGTAACTGACCTATGGTTCCTACAACCTGGCCTTTGATCCAGCGTGCAGGAATTCCCTACTTGTTTGTGTAGTGTCACCACAGCAGCCTCACTCTTCAAATCTACCAAGGACCTGGTGTTAGGTAATACACTCATTTTGCATGTCCCACATGCCATGGAAGCACTGCTATCTTCTCACTATTCTCAACATCTCTCAACTAACCCATTCACTAATCTGGAGGTTGTAACAACAATGTGACTTGCTGCTACTGCGGCTGTGTAAGGCCAATAACACCAGCACACAGAAAGGCTGCCAACACAGGTTCTTTAATCTGCTTTTCTAAGGAAAGCAACTTTAAGGGGTTAACAATCTTACTTTAATTAAACATACATATACCATTCACTTAGTTCAGGGGGAAAAGCCAGCACCCTGTACTTCAGAGCAAATACAAATAGAAATTACAAACAGAGACAATATAAACAGAGCAAACAACACAAACCAGTCTATCCATAGCAATACATAATTACCAGAGAAGCACCAGCATCTGGGTTTCTTCAAAGCTAGGGGTTCTTAACAATGGCTGCCCAGAGTCTGGTCTAGTCAAATCAGGACACTCTTCCAGTGAGTGAGAGTCCCAAACAAAATTCTAACCTCTGAGTTTATATACCCTTCTCAGGGCCTGAAGGCTTTACACCTAATCAGCAAAAGGGTGTGGGCCTTGGGCTTAGCACCTAGCAAGACTTAATCAAAGGTACTTGATTACTTTAGCATTCTAAAAGAGAAAAGAGTAAAAAAGTCCCACCTTAATTACCATTACACAGGTCTCTCTGCTTTCAGCTTGCTATATAACCATTGTTCTCTGTGGCTCACTCAACCTGGCCACCTCATTGCCCAAGATTCCAGATATGGACAGCCCTGATGACCTTTCAGGCCCTCTTTTGTCTCATGACTGAGTCACCCAGACTCAGGGTGAAACTCTGGGAAGAGATGGGCTACAGGAGACCCTGTTCCCTGATGCAGACCTCAACCTGTTTATCAATGGTTCCTGTCTCAGAAATCTGGCAGGAGAGCTGGTAGCTAGTTATGCCATGACTTCTGACACAAAGGTCATTGAGGCCAGCCATCTCCTGGACCATTGATTGGCTCAACAAGCTGAACTTGAGGCCCTGATTTGGGCTTGTGAACTTTCCCAAGACAAATCAGCTAATATTTATAACAACAGCCACTATGCCTTCAGAGTAGCCCATGACTTTGGGAGGATCTGGAAGTCCAAGGACTTCTTCTAATCTTCTAGAATCCCCATCCAGAATAGCTTCATGGTCAAATGACTCCTGGAAAGGTTGCCATCTTCACAATTAAAGGAAACAGTAAGGAAGACTCATATGAAGCACAAGGCAACTCCCTGGCTGACAGGACAGTCAAGGATGCAGCACTTCACCTATTCATTTGCTTTGCTACCCCTGCAGATGCTGCTGACCCAGACTTAAAGAAACTTTTTAACCAATTTCCTCAACTCCAGCAGACCATTTTGAGTCTCTTTGAATTTGAATTGCTTGTCCTAGACTGAATCTTTCTGGAAGAGCTGGGTATCTGGGTAGGTCGTGATGGCCCCCCTACTATCTCTGACTATGTTATAGACTCCTTAGCTGATCTCATCAATCAGTCCACCCACTGGGGCCCAGCTCACTTGCAGTTTCTTCCTGAACAGTGTTTCTGGAGTCACTTTAAAGATTCAGCCATAAAAGCCAGTGATGCCTGCCAGATTTGCCCCTTCTTCAATCCTGGGATACCCTACGAACATGCCTCTGGTAAATTTCCCATTCCTATAGGTCCCTTTCCACACTGGCAAATAGACTGTATACAGCCACCTTCTTACTCCAGATACTCATGGGTGCTTGTCTGTGTTTTTCTCTTCTCACATTGGACCAACACATTCCTTTCAGGACATGCCACTGCCCAGCAGACAGCTAAACTCTTTTCAGAAATATCTTCCCCTTCTGGGGCATGGCTACTGAGATCCACAGTGACCATGGCACCCACTTTACTGGTAGTGTCTTCATCTCTGCCCTGAAATCAGCTGGGGCTATCATCATTTGTACACACCTTACCATCCACAATCCTTTGCCTGACCAGACATGCTGGAATCTGCCTTGCTTCCACTGAACTGTATGACAATGGTGCTGACTGTCTGGCAAAAGGTGGTAAAATTCAGATTTTTTTGACACTCTTCATTGTGATACCACTGTTACCTATAAGTCAGAACCTAGGTCTGCAAGAGGAAATTCCACTATTGATACGCATTATGCTCTCTATTGTCTAGAGGGAAAAAAAAATCCAGGGCTACATTTGGTGCTCCTACTTGGCACCAGAGGCCGAGGCTATTCCTACTCATGCCAGTTCTTTTGCCGGTATCAGGAACTTGAAATTGATGCCATCTCCCTAGAAAGGACTGGGTATGTCTTTCTATGTGGAAGTGACACACTTTTGTGGCTTTACCTTGATGATGGAGGGGATTTTGCATCATCCTGTCCATGTCTCCTGATGTTAAGTTACAGGACAACTTGTCTGCCATCAAAGAAATCGATGTTCTCAACCTAGGCAATCCTTAGGGCCCAAATCAAACCCATCCTGCTTGGTTAGTCCTTCCACAGAACTGAAAGCACAGTTATATTCAGGACAAGTATGACAAAACTCACGGCATGAGTCCCTATAATGGAGACAAAGCCACTATCTCGCAGAGGGGCTACGACCTCCCTGAACAATGGAATGCCTAAGGCATGGTTTACTGACAGTTACCTTATGGATGGAACCTTTCTAGATGATGTACTAAGGAATCACAATGTGTACTCTCACCACAGAAATACAGATCTTCTTGGTTATACTCAGCTCACTATGGCCATCAGATACCTGATCCTGGCCATCACAGATGCCTTCAATGACACCATCACAGTCCTGGAAGTCCTCAATCACCAATCAGATTCCCTAGGCTTTGCTAGAATCAATAGATCAATCAGAAAACATTTGTAAATTTCTACTATGCACCAGGCACTGTCCTAAAATCTGGAGATACAAATGCAAAAGTAAAACAGTTTCTGCCCTCAAGTTCACACTCTAATTGGAGAGACAATATATATACAGATAAACATATTCAGAAGATATACAAAATGGTAGTTTGGGGAAAAAGGGCAACAGCAGCTGGGGAATCAGGAAAGGTTTCTTATAGGATGTGGCATTGGAGCTCAATCTCAAAGGAAGCAAGGGATTCCAAGAGGTAGACACGAAGAGGGAATGCATTCTGGGTATGGAGGACAGTCATTGGCAGGGCATGAAGTTGGAAGAAGATGGAGCATCTTATATTTCTTTCATAATATTTGGATATATACATATATAGTGTGTATCTCTGTGTGTGTGTGATGTTCATCTGTCCAAAGCAAGGACACTTTACCTTTCATTGTGTTTGCCTACCAGTTTCTATACCACTCCTCTCACATATGTCTAATTGTCCAGGCTAATGTATAGAGCACCAAAGAATTCCTATAAAATCAAGTCAGGTATAGAGCAGAAGAGTCATTGGAAATCATCACAGGCCCACATGGGATACATTTAAAGACACTATCCAACCACTTTGGTAACAACACGTTAAAGAGCAAGAGAGATTGCTTCACTAAATGAAGAACATGTTTTTATAGGTTTTTTCTGAAAGACTCCCATATTTACTTGGTAACACAGCTTTACCTCACGGTGGTTTTGACCAGATAAATGTAACACTCTTCTGTGAGGCCATTCATGCCCTTCTCTGTTATTAAATCTAGGAGTGTCTCCAACATGTTACAGTAAATGCTTTAAAAAAGGGTTGAAGAAGGAATCTTCAGAACACACATACTTCTGTCACTCCTGAGAACACATCTCCTAACTTATAGTTCAAGGTCAATTGTCACTATACTGCCACCATGCCAGATGCTAATTGAACTGGATGGAGTTTTATTCATAGAATGTTAACTGTTTAGATCCTGAAGAAATCTCAGTGGTCATCTGGTTCAAGATCCGTGTGAAACACATGAGGAAGCCCAAGTCCTCTGAAGCCCACACATATATCCATTTTTTCCTAGGGCTGAGAGGTAATGTGGTATAGTAGACAGAGAACTGGTCACAAAGCTAGGAAGACCTAGGTACAAATCCTGCCTCTGACACTTACTGGCTGTATTACCCTGGGCATTTAACCTTTTAGCACTGTAGGAAACTTTCTAAGAGAGAAGGTATGGCCTACATTGGTCAGAGGATTTTCTAAGTTACCTAGAACAGTGAAATCCCTTTCTAGACACATGGCCCAAAAAGTCATGTTGTCGCATTCAGTTAAAAAATAAAGTTAGGCCTTTTGTGGACATCTTACCTATTCTTCAAGTCATATATCCTACTATTATGCATGTATATGTATATATACTCATATACACATATACATATACATTCAATATATATGTGTGTGCATGTACACACACACACACACACACACACACACACACACACACCGTATTTCCCCATGTATAAGATGCACCTTAATTTTGGGGCCCGAAATTTGAAAAAAAAATGTATTACATAAAGTTATTGAACTCAAGTTTTATTCATCTGCTCATAGCTTTCAGGCATCTTTTGGGCAAGTCTGGTGCATGTATGCATGCTTAGTCCATTCCATTTCATGAACCTGAAGCACCAATTGTGTCCTCCTTTGAAATCAGTAACTTCTTTTTCATGAGCAATTCTTCTTGCCTCATGCTGAGCCATCTTTGTGGACACAGGAATTCCAATTGCCCTTTGCTCTTCAATCCGTATCTAATTCCCTCTCTAAATCGGGCCATTTTGCTGACTTTCCTTTCATGGCCTTCTTCTGCTGTGGCATTTTCAGTAGGGTTTCTCTTCCTGTAGCCAGTCTTGGATTGTTTTCTCAGTGTGAGGAGGACCAAACTTACGTTCATCAGTACAATTTCCATTCACTTTTGCAAACTGCATCAATTTTAACTTGAATTCAGCACTGTATGAAAGTCTTTTCTGAGCCATTTCTGGGCAGACGGTGACAAAACATAGCCTAATATACTGGTAACAAATGCTAAGCAATGAGCGCAAAGACAACAAGAGCAAAAAAGCGGGAAATGCAAGTAAAAAAAATCTACAACAATGAGCACAAAAACAAGCCTGAAAAAGTGGGAAATGCAAGTAAAAAAATCTACAACCACTGTATAAGATGCACCCAGTTTTTAGACCCCAAATTTTTTGAAAAAGGGTGCATCTTATACATGGGGAAATATGGTGTATATTTGAATATAAAACTTTTCTACAGAAAAAAAAAATTTGTGCCCACCCAAAGATGCTACCACTTTGAAGGAGCAAGGCAAAAATAGAAGGTAGCTGAAATCTGTTTAGAAGTGAGAGAAGAGAAGAGGAGCAGAGGAGAATTACTTTAAAGTCATATATCTTCATAAGTTCTTTTCACAGTCAGCATCTAAGGGTAGCTGCTGTTTAGATTAGGGCTTTGGCAAAGAAATATCTTTGTATGCCAAGAAACATGTAAAAGCCCCAGAAAAAAATTAGAAAAACCTCTTAGGAATAAAATTTCACTTAGGAAGTCAGCATGGTATAATAGATGTGACATTGGATTTGGATTAAGGATACCCTGGGTCAGCATGGTATAATAGATGTGACATTGGATTTGGATTAAGGATACCCTGGGTTCAAATTCAGTCTCAGATACTTGACTAGCTATGTTGTCTTGAGTTAAGACATGAAATGTGTCTGTGTTTTAGTTTCTTCACCAGTAAAATGAAAGTGTTGGAGTAAATTGCCTCTGCGGTTCCCTTCTTACTCCAATGATCCTAGGAGCCCAAATCAACTGAGTTCCTGAGAAGGCAAATAAATAGTTTGCTGCAATAGTTATTAATAAGAGCTAATAGCAACAATAAAATCATTGTTTTTTTTAAAAAAACTTACAATATTTTAATTAACAAAACTCTATTTTCTTTCCTCCAATCGACCCACATTAGTGGGGGCGGGGAGGATGGAGTGGGGAGAGAAGGAAAACAAAACTAAACCCTTGCAACAAATATGCATAGACAAGCAAAACATATTCCCACATTGGCCATGTCTAATAAATATATATGGTTCATTCTGTATCATAAGTCCTTCACTTTTCTTTTAGGAGGTGGCTGGTAAGCTTCATCATCAGTCCTCTAGAATCATGCTTTGGCATTGTATTGATCAGAGTTCCTAAGTCCTAAAGTTGTTTGTTTTTATAGTGTTGTTGTAACAATTTATTCTCCTGGTTCTGCTTACTTCACCCTAAATCAAATGATACAAATCTTCTCAGATGTCTCTAAAACTACCCCTTTTATCATTTTCTTTAGCACATTAGTGCTTAATGACATGACTGAAACCACAGTTGAAGGATTGACATAGTACTCTACATTTTTTTGCTTAACTAAATTATTCTCTCTGTCTGTCCCTCTGTCTTTCTCTGTTTCTCTCTGTCTCTCTCTCTCTTGTCTCTGTCTCTCTCTGTCTGTGTCTCTGTCTGTCTCTCTCTCTCTCTCTCTCGCTCTCTCTCTCTCTCGCTCTCGCTCTAACTCTTGTTCTCACTTTTGCTCTTCTACAAAGGATTGGATAGGATGTTAGTACTATCCTATGTCCTTATAATTATTTTCTATATGTGTTTTTTTTTCCACTTAATAAAGGTTAAGTCCTTGAAGGCAGGGAATGTTTTGCTTTTTCTTGGTATCTCCAGCAGTTACTTAATCATCTGAGAGCATGAAAAGTTGCAACCATGTGGGATAGACAGACAGAACAATAGAGAGATAGATAGATGGGTAAATAGATAGGCAAACTAATTTCTAACCTCACATGTCCAACTACTTTTCAGACATCTCATACTGGATGTCCAAAGTTCATCTTAAACTCAACATGTTCAAAACTGAACTTAGTATCTTTTCCCCTAAACCCCACCTTCCTCTTCCCTGCTCCCCCACTTAACTTCCTTATTACTCTCTTGGACAGGCCCATTTTCCCAGTCCCTCAGGCTCACAATGTAGGTCTCATCCTCCACTCCTCACTGTCTCTCACTCACCCATATCCAATCTGTTGCCAGTCAATTTCACCTTTGCAGCATCTATCAAATACGCCCACCTCTCTCCTGTGATACTGACACCATCCTGGTGCTGCCCTCATCACTTCATGCTTGGACTATCATAATAGCCTGCTGGTGGATCTACCTGCCTCAAGTCTCTGCCCACTCCAATCTGTTCTCCACTCAGCCACCAAAGTGAATTTCCTAAAATGCAGGTCAGACCATGTTACCCTGCCCCCACTCAATTAAATCCAGTGGGTGCCTATCACCTCTAGGATTAAATACAAAATTATGTTTGATATTCAAAGCTCTTTATACTCTCCCCCTCCCCCACACCTCCATTATTTCAAAGACTATATTATTCTTCCTGACTACTTGATACATTAAGTAATATTCTTCAGTCCTTTTACCTTCCTCTCTAGTAGGGATATCCAGCTGAATCAGCAGAAATACAAACATAGTACTCTGTCTGCAGGTCAGCGTAAAATTCCCCTTGTTTCCCGTGCTGTTTGATTGCGTGAAATCAGGATTGTAGATCTACTGGACAATGCTACCTTGATGCGGTATGAGAAATTATTTTCATGGGAAACTTTTCTCCTGTTCAACTTACAATAATCATATCTTGCTAATATGTTACTTGTTATCTTCATTTGTCTTTCAGTTCTATATTGCTTCTTCATCTTCCCAAAGAGAAAACAGAGAGAAAAGTAAATTTGAAGAGGCAGAGTAAAATCTTAACTTGTATCACAAGGTTGGAAGGTATGTGTTACCCTAATAAAGTTATGGGGGTTCTTAACCCAATACTCACTTGCACTGATGAGCTGGCCCCCAGGTCAAAGCTAGCTAGCTAGATCTCTTCTAAAGGCCTCTAGGGGTACCCTTGAGTGATTGAGGGTAGTTTTCTAATGCTATCAGCTCAATCCTCCATTTTAATGCATTCCCTCCAATGTCTCTTCAATATCACCTAAATAAGTGATAAGACTAGCATCTCATTATTGCTTAAATAATCAATACGTTTTCACAAAGAGATATTTACTGAAAAGATACGGCAAGTAAGTTAAATTTTAAAAGGATTTCCTCCAAATGCCAAGGGGCCCAGTCCACCACCTCAGTCCGTGGGGAGAGTGGGCTCAAAACTAAAGAGGTCACTACAAAGCACTGGAGCAGGTGGGTGGCATGGTGGATAGAGTGCTGGGCCTGGAGTTATAAAGCTTAGAGTTGAAATTCAGTCTCAGATACTTAATAGCTGTGTGACCCTGGGCAAGTCACTTGACCCTGTTTGCCCCAGTTTCCTCATTTGTAAAATGAGCTGGAGAAGGAAATGACAAATCACTTTAGTATCTTTTGCCAAGAAAACCCCAAATGGGGTCATGAGGAGTCAGACACAACTGAAATGACTGAATAATAACAAAAATAATGAAACTGTAACTAGATCAAGTTCACTTCTGAATGCTACATACCTTATGGATTAAATTATTCCTTCATTTTTATTCATTCCCTTGGCTTCCTGGTTGATTCATGGGGTCAAGCAGGGCTCTCTTAGGGTCTTTGCTGGAGTGGCAGGCTCAGCTACTGATAAACTCTAGTATAGACTCCAGTTGTTGGACTTCTGGCTGCTTGTTCTCTTGACCTTCCAAAGCCTACGAGGTCACAACTATCTCCAAAACTTCTTACTTAATAGCAGGAAAAGATGGAAACCACAGATTCAGAATCAGTAGCAAGACCATGCACTCACAGGATTTCACCTGGGTGAGAGAGGGCAAAGGCTCCTCCTAAGCAGTTCATCCTCATTCACTTATATGCAGTCAGATAAGAAAGAAGCCAAGTGTCCTTGTGGAAATCTTTTATATCCAGTTAGGTGGTGAAGTGGATAGAGTGCTGAACCCACAGTTGGATAGACTCATGTTTCTGAGTTCAAATCTAGTTTCAGACACTTACTAGTTTTGTGACCTTGGGCAAGTCACTTAACCCTGTGTGCCTCAGTTTCCTCATCTGTAAAATGATCTAGAGAAGGAAATACTCCAGTATCTTTGACAAGAAAACCCCAAAACCACAAAGAGAACAACTGAACAACAACAAAACCAGCTCAACAATTAAAAAGCCCCCCAAATCATAGAATACATACATATGATACCTGCTTGGAGAACGTGGAGAACAAGCATCCCAAGCCTTCCCTCACCCAAATCAAAGTCAACAGCAAGTCATGTCATCATCTCCCTGATATCATGGTCTTCAAGAATGAAGGACAAACACAACAACAACCCAGAAGGAGGTTCACCAAAGCTCCATGTGATTTCCCTGCACATATTCCCAGGACTGGACTCTCATTAGTCAGTTTTCATTTACAAAAGAATAATGCAACTGGGTTCAATAGGTTCTTTGCTGACACTTCCTGGTTTGACCTGGAGTGAATCTGGTGAGCAGAACCAGAATGGGGGACTGTCCCAGCCAAGGTATACCAGGCTTCATGGCACCCATCATCACAATGAGTGTGTTTTGGGGATCATCAGAATCTTTGTTCTCTGCTTCATCCCAAAGGGTTCAATCAGGGTGTTACCATTGTCATGCTAGTAACCTGTGATGTTTGTTGCTATCTCTTTTGACTGATTGCTACTCTGTCCCAGCTCAATCCTCTCTCTGGACCACAGTTTAAAAGTGAAACCATCTTATATCTCAAATTTCCCTGGCCTTGAGGAGGAGTATGATCTATGGGATTCTCAGTCATTTACGTAAAGAAGATAAATCCTCTTAATGTTAAAGTACTTCTTAATCCAAAGACTGCCTTGACTCAGCTGTTTGGAGACCAACTGCCTTAAATATTTACACTATACTTGAATTTTCAACTTATTCTAAAGTTTAGTAACTTTTTTCTGTTACTTTTTAAAAAAAATCCTCTTTCTTAAATTGTATACCTACTTTATCTAAAGTATATGCCAAATACACCAAAAGGTATATGGGATCTATTGATGCAAAAGAATGTGATTTTAATGAATGTATTTTTCTCTTTTCCCCATTCACATCTAAGGACTTGAAGATAGTCCATTTTTTCCTCCCTCACCATTTACCACATTAAAAACAAATTATGTATTTAAGGCTTCTGAAGTAGAATGAGTGGTTACAGTTCTGTTAATCATTAGTAGATGATGTTCAGAGAAAAAATGCACCCTAAAGGTATTGGATCTATATTTTCCAAAGAATTTAAAATTAAATTTCTATCTCTCTTTGGAATAAATTATTTTTTCCTTCTGTGGGAAAAACCCCCAAAACAAACCAAAACAAACAAAAAACACACAAAAGAGTGATACAAAGAAAGAGGTGAAAAAAGATATACCACTAAGACTTTGGGTTTAGAAAATAGGCATTAGAATTTTGCCAGAAAGATGAAGCTGGTCTCCTCTTTGGGTTTTGAAGAAAGATAAGGTTTCTGGATGAGGAAGGAGTGCATTCTAGGCATAAAGGATGACTTAGGACACCATGGTCACAAACCCATGTGATTGGGAGGTTGTTTGAGCCATCAGTAGAAATAGGGAGGTTTGTCATAGAATGTAAGCTCCTTAGGGGACTGTTTCATTGTTGTCTTCATATTTCCAGGATGGCTAGGTGATGAAGTAGATATGGCACCAGGCCTAGCGTCAGGAAGACTTGAGTTCAAATCCTGCCTCAGACGCTTACTAGCTGTGTGACCCTGGGCAAGTTACTTAACACTATTTGCCTCAGTTTCCTTATCTGTAAAATGGGCTGGAGAGGGAAATGGCAAACCATTCCAGTATCTCTGCCAAGACAACCCCAAGTGGGTTCACAAAGAGTAGGACACATGACTAAAATCATTTGAGCAGCATCTTTCTCAGCACCTTCCATCCTGGATTGAGACACTGAATAAATAGTAGTTCAATTGAATGAGAAGCTGATCTGCATAATGAATTTTAAGAACAACCACAAAAAGAAATTTTTTTTCCTCACTTCTGTTGGGGCAAAAGGCAAAATCAAAAAAGAGACAGGCCTACTGTGTGGGGTGGGTGCTGTTATTTCTAGGGTGTCAGGTACTTTTAGAGTCCTAACTTTCTAAACCTGATGATCCACCATTAATTTTTTTTAATTGGTTTAGAGCTAAGATCACTATTAAGAGCCAAAGCATCAACCTTGGGAAGGGCAAAATTTCAAGATGTTAATAGTCTTTGACATTTAGCATGAATTAAAGTTGGGAAGAGACATTATTTTGTTAGCAGGGAGAGGAGTAGATGAGTAAAAGGCTAGCCCCTGAGTCTTGACCCTGCTCAAGCTGGATGGAGGTGTTATCATGAAGTTAGGTAAAGGATACCAAATAGGGAATCTAGAAGTATCCAAGAAAAATTTCCACAACAACAATTTTCTCCCCATATATTGCCATAGGACCGACAGAGTAGAAAAAAAAGCATTGATTAAAGAGAACATTCCTCTCCTGGCTCTTTTTTTGTGACTCTACACTTAATTACCATGCCTCTGTTAACTTCTCACTCTGGGATTTCTGTCAGCACTATGGGCTTTCCACCCAGGAATCTCTCTCCACTTCAGAGGCCTCCTTCTGTCTTTGGCGAGTTCCTTCTAGGCCCTTCATTTTGGGCAAGGATCTAGGCTAGTCTTCGTCCCTCTATGCTCTGCTCCTGACTCCTTTTCAGCTTCCTTTTATGTATCATCTTCCCAAATTTCAGTGTAAACTCCTTGAGAAGAGGGACAATTATTTTTACTTGTATTTGTGTCCTCAATACTTAGCATAGTGCCCATCCCATAGCAAGCACTTTATAAATCTTGTCGATGGGCTGACATTTAGTTCATTAGTAATGATGATATTTAACATCAGTTAATCAATAAACATTTATTAAGCACCTACTGTGTGCCAAGCACTGTGCTGAGTTCTGGACGACTTCTTAGAAAAGAAAACTAGAGATGCATATTTTCAAATACTCTCACAGTTCTGAGGCAATGTTCTAAGGAATTGTGTCTACTTTTCCAATTTCTATATCTTAGCACATAGTAACTGAGGCCATTTTCTTCTGCACCTGTTCCTCTTCCCAAACCTCTCAGGTCTTTGCTGCAAAGACTGGTATAAACAGTTTAAAATCCATTATCAGGCTGCCAGTATAAAGACTGATCCCACTGGTCCAAAAGGAAATGATGGTTATTATGAATTCAAATTGCATATACTAAAAAGAATGTCTGGAGTGTTCCTTTAAAAAGAAAGGAAACTATTTGCAAAATATTTATATTTTGTTTATGAAATGAAACTTGAGGAAAGGAGATAGCTTTTTATATATTCATTGGCTTTATGCAAGGAAATAACACAACACTATTAGTATGGTATAAAAGAGGATGGGTATTGGAGGGAATTAGAAGACATGGGTTTGAATTTGTACTCCAACACTTACTAGCTGTGTGACTTGGGTTAAGTTATTTAAGTTTACCAGGCTTCAGTTTCCTCATCTGTAAAATGGGAATACAATTACCTCTGTCACAGGATTGTAGATGGAATCAAATGATAATATATATGTGACATCTGAAGTACCCTAGAAATATAAATTTTTGTCATTGTTACCAAAAGAAAATAGAAGATTTACCACCATTCCTTATGAGGAGCAGCTAGGTGGTACAGTGGATAGAGCAACAGGCCTGGAGTCATGAAGACCTGAGTTCAAATGTGGCCCCAGACCCTTCCTAGCTGTGTGACCCTCGGCAAATTACTTAATCCTGTGTGCCTCAGTTTGCTCATCTGTAAAATGAGCTGGAGAAGGAAATGGCAAACTAGTCCAGTATCTTTGCCAAGAAAACCCCAAAAGGGGTTATTAAGAGTCAGACACAACTGAAAAGTGACTAAGCAACAACATTCTTTATGAATCAGTCAATAAAATTTGTTGATAGCTCATTTTCTGTTAAGTCCATAAAATAAATTGTAGTGTAGAAAAAATTAAGACTGTCTGGACTGTCTGCCCTCAAGGATCAAAAATGTAGAGCTGGAAAACCCTTAAAGGTCATTGAGTCCAATCCCCACTTTTTGTAGATGAGGAAGATTAAGTGATTTGTCTAAAGTCATAGAAATATGGAGTGGCCAAGCCAGTATGTGAACCCAGGTCCTCCAACCCTAAATCCAGCATTCTTTCTGCTGTGTCATGCACCCCCATGGCCCAGTTCATAAAACTTCTACAGGAATAGGCAGCATGTATCTATGTAGTGCTTTAAGGTTTATAAAGAACTTCACAATTATTATTTCATTTGATCCTCATAACACTCTTATGAGGTAGGTGCTATTATTACCTCTACCTTACAGATGAGGAAACCGAGGTAAGACTTGGTTAAGCGACTTGTCTAGACACAGTGAGTATGTGAAGCAGGAGTTGAACTCAGGTCTTCCCGACTTCCAAGATCAGTATTCTATGCTCTGTCCCACCTAGGTGCTTGGTAGTCTATTTTCTACAAAAATAATGAATTCTAGATATTTTGATCTTAGTAGGTCATAGTCATCATTATCATAATATATTTAATAGATTGTATTGTTGTGGGTTTTTTTTTGCTAACTCTGTGATTTCATTGGTGTAGGGAACAGATGGGGAGAAAAGTGGCTACCAATGCAGATCAGGACCAGCTCTACAACTTATTTTAGACAGTTGATTGGTGAACTAACTGTTAAGTGACTTGCTCAGAGTGACACAGCCAACATGTTTTAGAGGCAGAATTTGAATCCATCACACACAAGTCAAGATGTCATTGGTCCTGTTTGAAAATGGAGGATGAGCAGCAACTCCGAGGCAAACTTTCTTTCCCTTCTACCATGCTTCCCCCAGAGTACGTGGTTTTGGAAACAAATTTGTTTTCTGGAGCTAGTTTTAAAATAGTGCACATCTTGTATACTTGGAGAGTTTGTAATGATCATGTATGGATCATGAATCCATCCATCCATACACGAGGAGACACATATTCTATACTCAGATGAATCTACAATTGCTGTTATTTCTGCGTTCATGTTGTCTCTTGCATATACGCCTTTCTCTCTTCTAATAGTGCCACAAGCCTGGTGCAGGCCTTCATCACCTTCAACCTGCACTATCGCAAAAACCTGCTGGGTCTCCCTGCTTTGTCTCTCCACATTCCAGTCCATTCTCCATTCAGCTATCAAATTGCACTTCCCAAAGCTCAGATCTGATCATGTCACTACCCACACCCATTCAGTGAACTCAGGTAGCTCCCCGTTTCCTCTTGGATCAAATATAATATCCACTGCTTGGCTTTTATGACCTTTCATAACCTGGATTCCTACCTTTCCAGTCTTCTTAGACCTTAATCTCTCTGTTTCCCTCCCCTCCGCACCCCCAACTATGTACTCTGCAATCCAGTGACAATGGCTTCCTTGCTTCCTCATTCAAGATACCCTATCTCCTGATTCCATCCATTTTCATTAGCGGTCCCTCATACCTAGAATTTTCTCCCTCCCCATTTCTGCCTCCCAGTTTCTGTCAAACCTCATCTAAGGTCCCACCTTCTATCAGAAGCCTTTCCTGGCTCCTCTTCATTCTTTGTGTCTTCCTTTGAGACTACCTCCATTTTATCCTGTATATATTTTGTTTGAACACAGTTAATTGCGTGTTGTTTCCCCGTTGAGCTTTGAGTTCCTTGATAGTAGGGACTGGTGGTTGTTTGCATTTCTTCATGTCCTTAGCACTGTGCCTAGGAGACAGTAGGTGTTTAATAAATGCATGCTGATTTGCTAATTTGAATATACATTTCCCTCTATAGTTACAGAATAAAATGTATTTGTATCTTCTCAGCCTGTGCAATTCTTGGAAAAGAGGCACTCTAAGAGTTGGAGGCAAGGAGGGAACGCTATCCAAGCATAGGGAATGGTTGTGGCAAAGGCATGGAAGGTGGGAGATGAAATATCAGTATCCTTTCATAAATCCTTCACAGAAGATCTATCCAATGTGCTTTCTTCCAGTCTTTAAATGTTTAATGGCTATAAGTACTCCCTGGGGCTGAGTGGTTATTTGTCTATTATCTCTCATCCTGACTAATAATTGACTCACATCCTTTACTGGTCATACATGTCCCTGATGATATCTTCTATGCCGTATCTTTGAATGTAAGTCATCATTGGGAAGATTCAGACCTCTTGCACCCAGCCTGCCTCTCTCCATTGCCCTCTGGGTTACTTGCAATTTTAATTCTTTGGAAATTGTGGTGTTTCCTGATTCACAGTGTTGTCGTATCACATGTCAAATACCAGTTAAAAAAAAGGGCTCTTGCGTTGTGTACAGAGTAGTTTAGCATTACTCAGAGTGGTATGGGATTTCTCAAATGCAACCCACTCCATTCTCACCTTATTTGACTCAGAACTCATTTTATCAACCATACACAATGTCTGTTTCTAATACATTTAACACACTCGCACATATACACCAACATACACATGACACACACATGCAATCAATCAAGTAGTGTTAATTAACACAGTATTTTCTAGGCACTGTTCTAGGTTTTAGGAATGCAATTACCGTGGATGAAATGATCCCTACTCACAATGAACTTACATTCTAATGAGAGACAAATGCACATAAAATATATGTACAGCATAAATACAAAGTTCATAAACACACATGCACAAAGTAATTAAATATAAAATAGTTTACAGTGAATACACTAGCACTTGGCAGAATCACAAAAGAAAATAATCACCATACATGATGCCTAAGCTGTATCACCAAGGAAAAGAGAGAAATGAAGCAGATATTTGGAGGGAGCACATTCTAGGCACAGGGGACAGCCCGTGTCATGGTATGGATGTAGGAGATAGAGTGGCAAGAGAGGGAAGGAACAGTGAAGGCAGTTTGGCTGGATTGGAGAATGTGAAAGGACTGGATTGAGAATTCCAGTCTACAATGAGAAATGAGGATCATGTTCCATAGTTTTAAAAGCTAAGCAGAACCAAGTGAAGTAAACATGTCAAAAAGCATTTATTAAGTGTCTACTATGTTCTGGTTGGTTGGTTGTTGTCCTTCATTCTTGAAGAGGACCAAAATGACATCACTATGTTTGAGTCAAGATTCAGTGTGTCTGACTGTGGCTGATCAGGTCAATACGAGCTCGGGATGCTCTACCACAGTTGAGGCTCAAATAGTCCACGCGAACATTTATGGTGGATATTCTAAATTTGTGCATCCTGCATTTCCTTTGGGCTGTTTCAATTCTGCTTTGCTCATAGAGCACAGCACTTTTTCTGATGTGGGTACACCATTCTAAGCGGTCCTGTGCCAATGTCTCTCATGTTACACAATCAATTCCAAAGTTCTTGAGAGAGACCTTGAGAGTGTCCTTGTATCGCTTCTTCTGACCACCATGTGAATGCTTGCCCAGTTCTCCATGAGTTCTCCATAAAATAGTCTTTTGGCAAGTGGATGTTTTGCAAGAGAACAGCCAGATCATTGGAGTTGTGCTCTCTGAAGCAGAGTTTGAAAGCTTGGCAGTTTAGTTCAAGTAAGGACCTCAGTGTCTGGTACCTTATCCTGCCAGGTGATCTTCAGAATCTTCCTAAGATAATTCAAATGGAAACAATTCAGTTTCCTGGCATGGCACTGGTAGAATGTCTAGGTTTCATAGGCATACAACAATGAGGTCAGCACCATGGCTCTGTAGACCTTCAGTTTGGTAATCAGTCTAATGTCCCTTCTTTCCCATACTTTCCTTCAGAGCCTCCCAAACACTGAGCTAGCTCTAGCAATGTGTGTGCCAACTTCATTATCAACATGTACATCCCTAGAAAGTGTACTACCAAGTGAACTTATACACAACATTCAAAACTTCTCCATTTGCTGTAACTGATGGTTCCATGTATGGATGCTATGATAGTGGCTGTTGGAGCACCTGTGCTTTCTTGCTACCAGTTCACCCTGAACAAACCCTGTACCCCACTATGTTCTAAGCATGGCACTAAACACTGGAAATACAAAGAAAGACAGATAAACAATCCCTACTCTCAAGGAGCTCACAGTCGAAAGAGGGGGAGAAAATCTTGCAAACAACTATGTACAAATAAGATATATACATGATAAACTGGAGATAATCTTAGAAGGAGGGCATTCATATTAAGTGGGAGATGAAGAAAGGTTTCTTACGAAAGGTCAGATTTTAGTTGTGTCTTGAAGGAAGCCAGGTAATCCAGGAGGCAGAGGTGAGAAAGAAGAATCACAGACATGGGGGTGAGGGGAGCCGCTGAAAATACCAGGAGTCTGGAGATGGAGTGATATGTGTTTAAGGACCAGAGTAATACTGTTAGTATTGTAATTGTCAGAGCCAGGACTTAAATCTAGGTCTTCTGATGCTTTCAGTCCTGTTTCCACAAAAACTCACTTCATCTTCCTCTTCCTCAAGAGCCTCAAGTCTGTTCTTTCCATTGGTACAAGCCTATTGAAAATTTGGTAATATATTGGTAACTCATGGTCCAAGATTCCTGCTCTGACTTGATATGGACTAAGTTCTGGGTTTAGGGGACTTTTAACAAATCACTTTTTTTGGCTAGTCCCCTTACCAATGTCTTTGGCGGTGTTGATCTTCATACTACCACACCCATCCCCAATCTAGGAGGAGAGTTAGGAAAATTCGTAACATAGGTGTAACAGATCAGCATTTGGCATCGATCTCTCTGCTGAGGTACATCCCATTTTGTTTTAACTCTCTGGAGTGGACAGTCAGACAAAAGTTGACACTTCTCCACACAATTATCACCTGTATCTCTATTTCATAATGCCTATTCTTTTTCTGGTAGTTCTATTATTACCCCCACCCCAAGCTTCTGATCACTTTGCCTTTCTACTATTCAAAACTCTTTCAATCTCTTACACCTACGCCCCTGACCTCCTGAGACTGCCCCAGCTTCCTTTAAATTTCTTGTTCTGGAAAGTTGGGCTATACCATGGCTTCACACATGAACTTTGGCATTCTGCCAAAGAGGGAAATCTTCTAGGACTTATGAAAACTGAAGTCATCTACATGCATATTCTTCTCTGCTCCCATCCATAGATAGATAAAGTGATTCTTAACTGCTCTCTGCCTTGGTATCCTCTTATCAGACCATAGGATTGAGAGTAGTGACTTGTCCTACTCCATTATTTTAAAAAATATGGACAATGCTTCTTGTGCTATCTACCTCTCAGGGCTATTTTAAGTTTATAATACTTTGTAAATTTTAAAATGCTATAGAACCTTAAACTACTTTTATTGTTATTGTAGTCATAAAGGGCCATATAAATATGAGCTATTATTGCTATAACAGAGGTCACTGATTTCATTATTTTGGTTGCAAAGTATAAGTTGCAGTGTACTCACATTTCACAGAAAAATCTCTCTGAATTCACATCCCAACCTGAGTCTCTAGACTCAAATATAAGTTCAGTTCTGTCTTGACAAGTGAGTTACCCTAATAAATTACAATGTAGAGCTGGTAGGGAGGACAAGAATTTTCTCTTCTACTTTAAATAAGATGCATGCCTGACATAGTGAGAGGCAGAAATGTACTTTTCTGTTGCCTGTAGCTATGACCAATCTCTGCATTCATATTTAAAGCAGGAAAATGATCTTCCCCTAATGCAGCCCTCTGGGATTTAATGACCAGCAATCCAATGCTCATCTGTGTCAGGTAATTTGAGAGAAGTTAGCACCTGGAGGACACGGTGTCAAATGAATGTTGCCCTCTTATCATTTTGCATATTCCTCATGCCCAATGAATGGATGCCCAATATTCCTGGGTAGGCTGTTTAATCACAGAATGTTACAGCTGAAACAGATCTTAGTGAAATTGAAATGAAGTTGAGAGAATTAGGTTAGAACCTTGGCTTTAATATGCCCTAGTTGTACCACCATGAGTTGTGGATTCTCATTAGCTGAGGAAGTTTCCAACACAGGGGTCCCTCCACATTTATGGAATCACTGGTACAAACTACAAAATTCCCATCATCTGTCTGTCTATCTGCCTGCCTGTCTCTCAGTCCAAGTTGTTCTTGCAATCTTAAAGAAATTCTTTGGACTGGTATGGCTGACAGCATGTGAGGTGGGGAGGTGTGAGTGACTGGAGAATGGGGGAGTGTTGACTGGAAGGCTGAGAGTACCTAGGGCCTCAGTTGCGGGGGAGGCAGGGTAAGCCCACAGTGGCTCTTTGGATAACTCTAATTATAATTTCCCACTTCTGAGTACCCACAAACCATTCCAGAGGGAGGACCTCCTTGTTTCTTTCCTTCTGTTTTAACTCTTTTCCTCTTTATAAGTCCTTTCCACAAACCCGAAGTGGTAAGTGGGGGAAGGGGTTTGGTCAGGGATCACCACTCCAAGTTCTTTTTTGTTTTTCACCTCAGATCCTTGGAAGACTTCTCTGAAGCCATGTGAGTACCAATGGGGACTGGACGGAGAGCATATGTAGGTAATAACAGCACATGAATCGACTATTAGTGAAACACAGGAAAATTCTGATTCAACTGTATGTTGTGCCCATGTTTTAATTAAATACCTTCTATTTTATTGTTTAAAATAAATTTTAAAAATTTGACCAACATAGAACTCAGGCAATCATTTTCAAAATGGCCATACAAAAATTTATCTATGATTTTGTGAAGCTATGATAGTTCTGAATGGAAAATGGTAATTTTTGAAAATGACATTAAAAATTCCTCTTTAATTTAGTCTTAATTTTAGCTGCTACCCTGCCTCTCCCCCCCATTTAAAACACCATTATAAGACAGACCTTATAATAGTTGACATTATAATGAGACAGAGTTCTGGGCAGTTGGGTAGATGGATAATGGTGATATGGATGTGGCAATGAAGCAAAAGGATGTGAAAGGGGAAACTGTCACCAAAAATGGGGTGGGGGAGAAATAAGTGAATGTTAAAGGAAAATTTATCTTTCACGTTTTGCTCCAGGGACAGCCCTGAGTTTCAATGTTGGGGATGAGAAGAATTGCAACAGTATTCCTATCAGTTCATCTTGCTAACTTTATAAGATGTCCTCTAAAAGGATTTCCTCCCCTCATACCTTTGCATAGGTTTGCATGTAGGCCCCAAATGCCCTACCTCCTCCTCATCATTCTCTCAGAATCCTTAGCTTCCTTCAAGACTCACCATAGTATCTCCTTCTGGGGGTTAAGTGGGGGATACTTTCCTGGTCCTGATCAGCAATAGTTTGTGTTCTTCCCTCCCTTAGATTATATTGTATTTATCTGTTTAAGTGGCAGTATCCCTGTAGTAAAAAGTAAGCCCTTTGAAGACAGGGTCTGCTGCATTTTATTTTTTTCCTTTGTATATCCAGAGTATGGCATAATGCAAATAGGCACTTAAGTGATTGGGGAATGAATGAACAAATGAATGAATGAATACCTTGATATTTAAAGAAAATATATCTGGAGTATGACTCCTTCCCTACCTCATGCTTCATCTACAACACAGAGAGCAAGAATTAACATGCAAGAATGTGAAAAAAGTTCTCTTTCCAACAAAACCTTAAAATTTCATGATATGAGATCTTTCTTCAAAGGGAAATCATTTGTCCCAGGAACAGATTTTGCATTTGGATGTGGATGTTGTTTTGAAAGGAAAACAAATGAGTGTAATATGACCCCACCAGCCTCATGCCCACTCAGGTACCACAAATACTATATGAAACCATGAAAGAAACCACATCAAGGCTGATCAAACCCTTGAGAACTTCAAGGAAATCACATTAGCCATATGTCAAGTCTCTGTGGGTTCTTCCTTAGGAAAAGCAAACTTTCTAGAACCTCAGCTAATTGCAAAAGTCATCAAAATAGAATAAGTCATCCCATGACATGAAACAGCAGAAATCCGCAAACCCCTGAAACCCCCTGAATTCCACAAATTTAGGGTTTCCCTCTTTTTTTTTCTTTCTTGCATAGCTGTCATTGAGTATACTTAAACACACTGGTAGCTGCTTAGGTGGAATCATTTTGTTCCCTCAACAATTATATACTTAATTTTTATTTGTTTATATCGGATTATACTCTGGGTCCAAAGTTGCATATATGCAGTAGCCTCCAAACATTTGGCCCAAGTTCATTTCCAGGGCAACACTCTGATGTGGGAAGGTGGCTGAGAGAGGCAGCCCAGTAGCGGGAATGATCAGTAATCAGGGGAAGAAGCAGATCTGTAACTAGGGTGGGGCAACCTGGTATTTGCACCCAGAGTGACAAAGTTTAGGGGATTCTGAAAGAATATTCATGGGCCATGTTCCCTACTTTTAGCAGCCATAACCCAGATAAGCTTCCCTCATCCTTCTCCCTTTGCTACTGTGTTTCCCCAGGCACAAAAAATTCCTGGTACGTATGGCTCTGAGGAAGATGAGTTAATCCCATCCATGAGTAATAAAAGCACAATACAGAATCTCAGGTGAGATTCTGTCAGCTTTGAGAGGGAGAGAGACATACGAGAGTTAGTGACCAACATATGAGAGTTGGTGAGCGGAATGTTTACTCGGGCTCTGATAAAAAGTACTCACCAACAAAATAGTTACCATTAACAGAACTTATATACTACATGAGTGCCAATGATGATGATGACCTCACTCTCATCTTTTTTGGTTGAGTTCAGATACAAACAGGGCTGGTACAAGTCTCTTTCCTATAGTTATGAAAATAGAATAACCCTGTATAATAATGTGCAACATACTATGCATTTAACAAGTTCCATGACATTTTATGACACAGGATAGTGTAAAATCCACAGAACTCTGAAACTCCTAAATTCTACAAATTTACCAACTTGTGGTTCACTTCCCTTGTATCCTACAGACTCTTGCACTGGTGGATAATATAGCTGTTTGTTGTTGTTGTTGTTTTCTGTTGAATAAAAGTACGAGAGTATAAGTTCATTGGCTATAGGTTCATTGAAAACATTCTTGGTACAACCCTGGGAGTAGATTGGAAAGTCAATAGGGATGATATAGAACTTCATCCTGTTTCCATATAGTTTTGATCTCTCCATATATGCTTCCCTATGCTTGGTGTTTTTTGTTCCATTCCACAATGCTTTGGTCTTTGATAATGTTTGATAATGTTCTAGTATAGTTTGTTAGGGCAGCTAGGTAACACAGTCTGGAGTGTTGAGCCTGGAGTCGGCACGACTCATCTTTCTGAGTTCAAATCAGGCCTCAGACACTTAGTAGTTGTGTGACACTGGGCAAGTCACTTAACCCTGTTTGTTTCAAGTAAGCTGGAGAATAAAATGGAAAACAACTCCAGTACCTTTGCCAGGAAAAGGTCAAATGGGGTCAAGAAGAACCAATCATGACTGAAAAATGACTGAATAGTTTGCTGGTTCAGTTCTGCAGGATATTTTGAGGTCTATATTTATTACAATGTTAATTTTTGATATATATGTCCCTGAAAGAGAGAGAGCTTCTGATATATCATTCTAACTACCAGGTAATATTTTGCTGGGCATGGCATAGATAATAAACTTTCACAATCTATAGCCATATCCCCATCATTTCCATAATACTTATTCATATGATCTCATTATCTTCCATTATTATTTTTATTGTTGTTGTTGTTGTGGTTGTGGTTATTATTGTGTTGGTTGTTATTTTCCTCTTTTTGTGTTTGATGCAGCTCAGATAAAAATGATCTGGGACAAGTTGCCATCCTCTCATTTTATGTTTAGTGTATGAAAAACTGACTCATAGGTAGATAAAATGATTCCTTTTTATAATCCAATACAATTTTCGGGTCTTCTTTTTAATGCTTATTGAAGGCATCTTTGGGGCAACTCAAGTATCACTTTGGATGATAGGTACATCATTTTGTGTCTACATGCTTTTATTTCTTTTACTAGATCTGTCTTTTAAGAACTTTCCATTTCATGTCAATTCATGTTAACAAGCATTCAATGTGGTTACATCTGCTAAAAATAGTATTTTAAAATTTCTATGGTTCAACGTTAAGTCTGGGTGATTGTAAGCAGCAGTTCTGTCTGTGATCATACCCTAGGTCAAGCACAGGTTATATGTTGAGCTCTCAAGGATATTTTGTGTTTCGTATTTTGTATTTTGGGAATTTATTGTCCATTAGTTTATGACTGATAGCGAACTTGTGACACATAATTCTGACCATTTGATTGCATCTCTTGTAGGTGCTAAATTTGTGTCACCTTCAGTGATATGTTGTTGTTTTTCATCCTTCATTTTCAAAGAGGACCAATAATATCACAGGGTGATGTGTGGACTTACAGTTGAATTAGATTTAAATGAGGCAGAGTTGCACAAAGTCATCAGCCTTATTCTCTCTTCTAGAGTCATCAAAGTCTAGTGGAAAGACAAGAGTCAAGACAACTGGCAATGGCCTGGAATGCAGTGGATGACCTCAGCATCTTCAATGTCTGAGTGAGCCCTGAGTGCTCCACAGTGTCTGCTTTGGCCGCCTTCATGGTCATTGGAACAAATTATTCTCATCTGTCCATTCCACTGGGGAAAGTCTTCACATGCCTGGGGTAGATATCCCCCTAATTCACCAATGGGTATGAGTCCTGTTGGTTATCTTCCATATGGTTTAACTCATCTGCCAAGATAGTTATACTTGGGTGTGGCCACTATGCATGCTACAGCTTCTTGGAGCCACAGGTGAGAGTTATAGCCCTTAGTATGTCCTTGCCACATCTGCATTGATGGTTAAATCCAGGCTTCTTAAGGATGAACTTTCTGTAGTTTCTTGTAGCGATGACCTGGTGTTGTATTATGATAATGAACACTTCCATTTCTATAAACAAATCTTTTAAACTTCAATGACTTTATTTTGAGGTCTTGTAGATATTACCCCATATATGGCCTAGTAGTTCTCCTTTTGACCTTACCTGTTCTTAGACCTATATTTGGTGGTAAAGCAGTATCATTTGTGTATGTATTATTATTGTTGGTGATGGTAGTGACTTCATGATGCTGCTGCTGCTGTTGACTTCATCCTTATCATCATCATCATCATCATCATGATGTCCAGACTATGATTTCCTTGGTCTGGGAATATCTTAGTGTCAAAATACCCTCCAGCAAAATTATTAGAGGCTCATACTTTTTAAAGTATAACCAATTAACGGCTAAAAGTGACGCACAAAGAATTATATTTTATGTTTCTACCCAGTTCACCTAGAGAATGATGCTAGAGAGAGGGTGATTATAAATGTTTAAGGACATTAACACCATCTTGCCCTGGGCTTTGCAATAAGCAAGACATAGACTTGAGGGAAAAGGTACGGATACTGAACATAGGACATTTCTGCAGCAGCTCCTGAAGGAGGAAACAAGCTTCTTTTGGCTATAGCAGAAGCAGGATGATAACCCTTATGACTCAAACAATAGCTTTTTGATGAGCCAGGTGGCCTCTAGCCTAGAAGGAGCTGTGTGTCCCGATAAGGGTAAATTCTCCTAGGGAATCCTTAAGGGGAGAAATAACTATTAAGACGTGGTACAATTTAACCATGAGCCTAGTTGCAGAGTCGATGCCCTCTGAGGAATATCACCCCATCTGCCTACATAGAGACAAGTAGCAGGAGACCATGTACTTGCCCCCACTCCCAAATCAAGTTTGTTTATGTATTTCTTGGGTTCTTTTCATGGAACATTGCTCTACCAGTATTTTGAATGTGCCTTGACAAAAGCTACTTCTGGCTGCTTCCATTTGTTTTGTCTCTGCCCATTTGTTGAAGCACTTTGTTCTACATGTGATAGGTCCAGACCTGGGTTTTCTTTAATGCAAGGAATTACTGGTATGGAAACTCCCTCGATCAACACAGATCAACAACTCACCTATAACTCATTGTCTTCATTGGCTTGAGTGTGGAGAGGTTAAATGGGTTGGCAGTTATCACAAAACTAATTTCTGAGGTAAAATTTGAACTCAGGTCTTCCTTATAACTTTTACTACCTTTCTCATGAGACATTTTTAGTACCATTGACTGGTATATCAAATGTCATTCCTTGTGTATGTTGTCTGACTTGTGAAGGAAGCAAGATGTAGCGGAAAGAGGCTTGGCTTTAGAGTCAGGGTACTTGGGTTCAGATTCTAGCTCTGCTAAAGGCCCATGTGACTTTTAGCAACTCATTTTACCTCTTTTTGGGGCCTCAGTTTCCACAATTGTTGTTCATCAAATATAATTGCCGGAAAGGAACCTATAGCTCATCTAGTACAACCTCTTTATTTTATAGATGAGGAAACGGAGACCCTGAGAACCAGAGTGACTTGCTTAAGGTCACACAGGTAGTAATTCTATGGCAGGCAAATTTTCAAACCCAGATGATATTCAAATTCCACTGCTTCTTCTACTACCCCACAATGTCATTCTAAAATGAGAAAGTTGAACTAAATGATCTCTAAGTTGCCTTTAAGCTCTAAATCCCATGGTCCTATTTCATTTGGATGTGACTATGAAAAGGAGCCAATTTATGATTGAATGGCCTTGATGTCAACAGACTGTAAGTATTGCTTTGAACATGCCAACTAGCCTCAGGCTGGATCTCTACAACAGAATGTGAAGTAGCAATTTGACAATTATCCAGTTAATTTGATGGATGTAGACAGCTCAACTGGACAATTAATTTTTTTTCAAACAGATTCACTTTGCTCCAGTAAATCGAGAGATTAAAAGGCTGTATTTTATGCATTGTTTTCTGACAATAGTATCATATAGAACAGTGGGCAGCAGCAGAGAGTGAACTGATTTAGGTCTAAAGGAGAAGCAGGTCATTCATTCCTGCATCCCCAGAAGTTCCATGTTCTCTACACCTGAAATTACTTTTTATTTACTCTGCATATAGTTGGAATATCCATGCACATGTTGTCTGCCTCCAGGAAACAAACCAACAAAAAATCAGTTCCTTTGATGGCAAGGACTATTTTGTTTTTATTTTTTATATCTCTGATATCTAACATAATTCCTGCCTCATAGCAGGTGCTCAATGAATGCTTATTGAAATGAGCTGGTTCAATACTGGATTAATCAGATTAGATTGAATAGGAATTTAAAGAACTCCACCTCATAAAGGGCTCTAAAGTAATTTCAGTTCTGAGTATCACATTTGGGGGAACATCCAGAGCAGAGCAGCCAGGAGAGTGAAGGGACTTATAGATATCATGTGAAGACTGATGGAAGGATCAAGGGGTGTTGATGAGGTATCTAGGTGGCACAGTGGATAGGGAACTGAACCTTGAGTCAGAAAGCCCTGTGTTTAAATACCACCTCAGACACTTAGTAGCTATGTGATGCTGGGCAAGTTACTCAGCTTCTATCTACCCCAGTTTCCTTATCTATAAAATGGGGATAATGATAACATCTATTTCTCAGGGTTGTGTGGATAAAATGAGATATTTGTAAAATTCTTTGCAAACATTGCAGTGCTATATAAATACTAGCTGCTGTGTTTAATTGAATAAGAGATGATTTAGGGAGGATATAACAGGGTTGTTAAAATACTTAAATGACTTATGTGGAACAGGAATTTAGCCCCTGTTTCTTGTATCTAGAGGCCAGAACTACAAGCAATAAATGGAAGTTAGAGAGAGGGAAATTTGGTTTGATATAAAGCAAGACTACCTAATAATTAGAGCTGTCCTAAAGAAGAATGGCCTGCCTCGACTATTTGCTCTCTTTTTTCCCTTCTTTTTTGGTTTCATTTCTCCTTCCTCATGATTCATTCCAATTGTTATAATTCTTCTTTACAACTGGACTATTATGTAAATAAGTTTAATGTGAAGGTAAATGTAGGACCTACATTTGATTACATGCTGTCTTGGGGGGGGGAGGGGGAGGAGAGGGAAGGAGAGAAAATTTGGAACCCAAAAACCTGTTGAACTTAATGTTGTAAACTAAAAATAAAAAAAAAAACTAGTTTATATTTAAAAAAAAGAACAGGCTGCCTCAGAAGGCAATGGTTCCTCTTCATTAGAGCTGTTCAAGTAAAGCCTGGGCGATTTAATTTTGGGGATGTTCTAGAGGTGATGAGTGTTCAAGTTATGAATTGGTCTAAATGAATGCTGAGGTCTCTTTCAAAATGAAATTCTGTAATTCTCTTGTTCTTTGAGGTAGCAGTATTAGTTGACAATTATACCTCAGAAATGTCATGTAAATATTATCTTTCTGTGTTGAAGATGTACAGGAAGTTCCTGTTTATACAGAGTGGTTGGGAAATGGAAAATTCTGGTTAATCAAAAGGTTAATATGAATCAAATATGCTGGTTAGCAGTTACCTTATTGTATATGAGACATGTATTATTGATTTTCTAACAATCAGTATACAACAAATTATGCCCAATACAATACTATGCCGAGTAAAATCTAATGATTCTTTTCTCAAAAGTCACTTCAGGATTTTGCTTTGCTTCAGGTCGTCATTATGAACATTAATAATCATTCGCTAATTCAACTCAATAAATATATTACAGATAACAGTTAAGACAGTGAATATTCAGTATCTAAATTATCTACTAGGATGTCTATATTGATAATAGTTCACATTGAGATGTACGTTCCACCTTAATTCAATTCCATTAATCAAACATTTATTGTGCCTACTATGTATAAAGCACTAGGCTAGTCAGTAGGGATTTGACAAACTCAATTTGTACCCTCAAGAAACTGACAGTCTAATAGGAAGATAGGATATATATATATATATATATATATATATATATATATATATATATATATGTACGTTATAAAATCCAAGAAGTGAAATTTTACAAAGTACATTCTTCATAATTTCATAGCTCCAAGTACTAGGCCTAGAATCAGGAAGACCTGAGTTGAATTCAAATCTGTCCTCAGACATATTAGCTGTGTGATGTGGGCAAGTCACTTAACCTCCATCTGCCTCAGTTTATTTAACTGTAAATAGCCACCTCCCAGGGTTGATGTAAGGATCAAATGAGATAATATTTGTGAAGCAATCAGCACAATTCCTGGCATATAATAGATGCTTAATAAATATTTCCCTGCTTCTTTCTTTTCTTCCTTCCATGCTTCCTTTCATTCCTTCCTTCCTTCTCTCATAACAACCCTATGAGGTAAGTAGTACAAATATTATGATTCCCATTTTACAGATAAAGAGACTGAGATTCATACAGCACAAGTGAATAGCTTATGGAAATGTAGTCAGTAACTGGAGGAACTAGGATTCCAATGCAGATTTTTTTTCTAATTTCAATCCAGTGATCTTTCTATTTATACCACACTATCAACCAAAAGGGTCTACCCTAACTAATAGCTGAAAATAACTCAGATGCTATTGATTTTGACATATGGGCAATTTGGGGGAGAGGGTAGAAAATAGTTTTACATGTTACATATTTAAAAGAATAACATCAATCTTCTTTCAGTGATGGTGGATGGCTTCATATCATAAAACACTGTAGTCTCTAAAGAATAAAAGTTGAGAATGACCCACAGGACAATGGAAACATGAATTGTGAGCATGAACAGTCTACAACCATACCACAGAATTGTACAGAAGAAGGGTTATAAGGAATGGCACTGAATAAGTGTACGCCTGAACAATAAGATGGGCCAGTCAACTCCATGGTGAGAGTGAGAGATAAACAAGGCACGAACAGTCTCTATGGTACATTGATATCTATATGATATCAAAAGAACACATTGAGAGGCTAAAGCATAGTGGGTATACCTTTCATGCAAGTTTATTATTATTATTGCATTGATCAGAACTGAGTCTTTCAAAATCCATTTTTACAATACTGTTGTTATTATACAAATGGTTTTCTGGAATCTGCTCTTCATGTGTTGGAGTTTCATTTGTATTCCAAGACCCAACTTAATGGTGGAGAGTCATTGCCAGGCATGGATAGCTTGCAATCTATATTATTGAAGGGAGTACCCATGTTGATGAGATAAACATAAGAATGGTAATGATGATAGTGATGATAGCTAGCATTTAAAAGACACTATAAGATTTAAAAAGTGCTTTTTTATGCAAGCTATCTTATCCGAAGACTCTTCTTCCTGAGGCCAAAGATCTGGCCTCAGAAAATTACTAACTGTGTGACACTGGGCAAGTCAATTATCTCTAGTTGCCTCAGTTCCTCATCTGTAAAATGAGCTGTAGAAGGAAATGTATCCAGTATCCTTTGCCAAATATCTTTGCGCCCCCCCAGAACCCCAAAAAACAAATGGGGTCACGAAGAGTCAGACATGATTGGGACAACTGACCACCACCACCACCAATTCTCATTTGATATTCAGATTGCACATCTATTGGAATACTGTGGCGTAGGAAACTCAGGGTTAGGGGTTAGGAAATGGGTTTTTATTTTTAATCATTGTAGTTCTAACATTGATTTTCAAAATTCAAGTGAATATTAAGGAAAAGAAATACAGTGGTTCTTTAACCTAAAATTCAGCAGTGAGGATTATGTGGTGATTTTATAACCAACCCCACATCCTAATAAAGGCCAGTCATATTGACATTACAGAGCACAGGTTCATGCCTGTTCTTTCCATTCTGGTAAATGCTTTGAATCTTGCTACTAAGTCTCACTAACCCTGTAGGTATTTCCCCTGAAATCCTATGAGGATACATTTATCTTATTGCTGAGAAAATGCATATAAATGACTGAGCCAGTTTAGTGGTCTTTGCCAAAAATAGCTTGTCCTTTTGACTCACCCAGTCTGCCAGTAAATGCTATTTTTTTCTGTCCACAGATAGGCTAAATCTAGTAACGGCACATACAGTACATTTGACATGAGATGCAATGTAGCACTGGCTTGGTTTTGGGAAAACTTGCATTGAGGCACATCTTAGGACAGTCGATTTTAGTGCTCAAAAAAGCTTTAGATATAATCTAACTCAACTTACCTGTTTTATCAAATGTAAGGAAAAACTGAGGAAGTGAATTGTTCAGTGAAAAGAGCACCAGACACAAATTTGCACTCTGAATTCTCCACTTAACCAGCTGGTGATAATGGGGAGAACATTGAATTTTTCTGAATGTTCCTCATTTGTAGAATGAAGACAGTAGTAGTTGGCATTTAAATAATAGCTAGCTGATATGTAGACATAAATATAGATATATGTAGATAGATATAAGTAGATATATATATATATATAGATAGATAGGTAGATATATAGATATGTAATTACTATCATTTGCATGGTACTTTAAGGATTACAAAGTACTTTGCAGTTATTACTTACTTGATCCTCGCAAAAATCCTTGGAGGTGAGAGCTCTTATTATCCACATTTTACAGATGACAAAATTAGGGATGAGAGAGATTAAATGATTTCCAAAAGATTATACAACTAGTAAGCATATGAGGCAGGAATGGAACTCAGATCTTCTCAACTACAGGGCCAACAACTTATCCGCTGAGCCACCTAGTTCATTTCCCCTCTAGCTGTTCTCCTGGACTTAATAATTTCCAAAAAACTCATCCTTCAAGGTGACATCAACTCTGAAACTCACGCTTCTTCAGTACCACTGTCCCCTTGCTTCCCTTCCTCATTTTCTTCTCCAGCTGCAGGTCTTCATCATGCCTCCAGGCTAGGTGGCCTCTTTGCTTCTTTCATTTATTTATTTTTTGTCAATTATATAGAAAGACAATTTTTAACTATCATTTTAAAAAAATTGAGTCCCAAATTCTCTCCCTCTCTTCTTCCCCACTCCCTTCCTTGGGAAGGCAAGCCATCTGATATAGGTTATATATGTGTAATTATGCAAAATACAAATACTCTCCTCTTTTCAACTTTTTCTTGGTGTTGTCTCCTTCATTAGACCATAAATTCCTTGAGATCAACCATTTCTACCATTATCTACAATTTCAGCTAGAGTGTTTCACTGGCTCCTGGTCTCTTTAAGGCTCTAGGCTATACTAGAAAGAAGGTAAAGAAATTAACAATGCTCAATTTGTCAATATATTTGCATAGGTCCACTAGGGTAATATTAGTTCATTTATTCATTTGTCCAACATTTATTCAGCTCCTACTGTGCACACAATACTATTGCAGGTGCTGAGGCAGATTGATTTAGATGGCATGTTACATGCCCTCTTGAAGATTACTGGGTCACAAGCTGACATATATAATATAATTAGTATAATACAAACTAATATATGTCAAGTTCATTGACAGGAATAAAATAAGACAAAATACAAGTCAGAAAAAGCAGATACTAAACATCCACTGCAAACAAAAGGTGAAAATATCATTTGTGACTGGAGAGAGAGAAGTCAGGGAAGGCTTCATGGGGAAAGTGGCCATTAAGTTGGGTCTTGGAATACAAATGAAACTCCAACACATGAAGAGCAGATTCCAGAAAACCATTTGTATAATAACAACAGTATTGTAAAAATGGATTTTGAAAAACTCAGTTCTGATCAATGCAATAATGAACCATGATTCCCGAAGACTGAAAGCTACCTGCCTCTTGGCAGACAGGTGATGGACTAAGCCTGGAGAATGTGAGAATTTGTTTTTCTTGACTATGTATATTTATAGCAAAGCCTTGGGGGAGGGGTAATGAATGTTTGTTGATTGAATAAAAAATAAAATTCAATTTAAAAAAAGCTTCAATACGTGGAAATGGGAGTTGGGGTGCACTCTTGATATAAGCAGTAGAACGAACCTGGATTCAGGAAAGCAAGAGACAGAATAGTGTAGCATGGGTGGGTTGTATCATTCAGAAGCGGGAAAAAGTGATGTGAGAAAAAGCAACAGTGCTAAGTTAGGGCCATATCGTAGAGTGCTTTAAGTGCCAAGTTAAGTAGAAAGTAAACCCCTTGAGGGTAAAGGTTATGATTTTTTTAAATCTTTGTATCTTGACATGGTAGGAATAAGGAGAGGCTAGAGGCTGGGAAACTGGATGGCAGATTTTTTGTGATGGTCTCTGTGAGAGGTTATTAGTGCCTAAATGAATTGAGGTGGTGATAATGGAAATGAAAAGAAAAAGTCCAATGTAAATGGAATTGTGCAGATAAAATTGACTTGACTCGTAACTATTTAGATTTAGGGGGAACGGGTGGGAAATTGTTTATGTGGCTGGCTAGAAAAAATGTTTCTATTTACATGGTTATATGATAGATTTAAGAAGGAAAAATAGTTCAGATATAAACATGTTGAATTTGAGGTGCTGAGATGACACCTTGCTATAGATATCTGTCTAGCAGTTAAAAATATAAATATAGAAGTCTTGGGCAAGAACAGAGCTCTGTGTACATTTAAGTAAATGACATTAGTCAATCAACAAGCATTTATTAAGTGTTACTATGTGCTAGGCACTGGGGATACAGAACCAAACATGAAATAATCTCTGCCCTCAAGGTGCTTACATTCTATTAGAGGAGAAGCCAAGTATATAAATATATTCCAGATTAATACAAAGTCAGTTTTTGATGGGAGACATTAGCAGCTCTGTGGACCGGGAAAGCCTCAGGTCGGAAATGACATATGTTGAATTTTGAAAGAAATTAGGGATTCTAAGACCATAAACAGAAAGATCATTCATTGTGAAGACGATTGGAGAACTTATGAAAATACCTGCTCCAGAAAACAAAGACATAGCAAAATTTTTTGAAGAACAGAACAAGGATTATCAATTAATGCAAAGATAGGAGATGGTGAAAAATATGTTGTTAAATATGGTTCATTAAACAAAAAAGGCCAGTGGGTTGAAAAATACAAATCTATTGGCTATATGTTGGGAACATTTTTCTAATTACTCAACAAATATTTATTGAGTATCTAATATTTGTCAGACACTAGACTTACAAAGGCATTAATGGCTCCGTGTCATCAAAGTAACACTTGAAATTGTGGTAGTAGATGAGATAACAAGGGAGAACGTGTGGAGAAAGAAAACAGATGTTCCAAGAATAGGTCCTTAAGTGATACCTACAGGTAAAATCAAGCCAATAAACATTTATGAAGCACCTATTATGTGCCACGCAATTTGCTACATGCTGGAGATATAAAGAAAGGCAAAAGACAGTTCCTGCTCACAGTCTAACGGGAGAGGCAACATGCAAGCAATGTTTGAACAAGAATTATATGGTATAAAATGGATATAATCTAAGAGGAAAGACACTTACTTTAAGGGGAATATGGGAAAGCTTCTGGTAGAAGGTGAAACTTTAGCTGGGACTTGAAGGAAGCTAGGACAGCCAATAGGCAATATAAGGAGGGAGAACATTTCAGGCATGGGAGTCAGACATTGAAGATATAGAGTCAGAAGATGGGATTATGTTGTACAAGGAACAATGGATGAGAGAGTGTCACTGGATGAGAGAGTATGTGAAAAAGATTATGCTATAAAAGATTGCAAAAGAAGGAGACATGTTAGGAAGGGCTTGAATGCCATCCAGAGGATTTTATATTTGATGTTGGAGACGATAGGAATCACTGAAGTGTATTGGATAAGAGGGTGATGTAGTTGGATCTGTCCTTTAGAAAGATCGATTTGATAGCTGGTTGGAGGATTGTTTGAAGTGGGGAGACTTTAGGCAGAGACACTGGTCAGTGGGCTATTGCGATAGTCCAGCTGTGAGGTGAGAGGACCTTGCACCAAGGTGGTAGCAGTGTCAGAGAAGAGAAAGGGGCATATCCTAAAGATATCGTCAAGGCAGAAACAAGAGGACATGGCCACTGATTGAATAAAGAGGGTGAGAGAGAGTGAAGAGTCAAGGATGGTATGTAGGTTGAGAGCCCAGGTAACAGGAAGAAGGCTATTTCCTTCACAGTGATAGGAAAGTTAAGAGGGGAGGGCTTGGAGGAAAAGGTGATGAATTCATCTATGGACATGTGTCTTTGAGATGTCTATAGGACATCCAGTTGGAAAATATCCAATAAGCAGTTAGAGACGCAAGACTGGAAGTTAGGAAAAATAGATCTGAGAATCATCAAAATGGAAATGATAATTGAATCCATGAGAAATGATGAGATCGCCAAATAAAATAGTATAGAGGGAGGATAGAATTGGGCCCATGATGGAGCATTGTGGGGGTACTGACAGCAGGCATGGCCTGGATAAATATTCAGCAAAAGAAACTGAGAAGGGGTAATCAGATAGGAAGGGAACCAGAAGAGAGTGGTGGCCCAGAAACCCAGAGAGAAGGGAGTATGAAGGAGGAGAATGGGACTAATAGGGTCAAAGGCTGCAGAGGTGGCAAGAATATGAAGATCAAGAAAGGCCATAGGATTTGGCAATTAAGAGACCATTGTGACTCTGGGGAGAGCAGTTACAGGTGAATGATGAAGTCAGAAGATAGACTCCAGAGAGTTAAGAAGAGAGTGAGAAGAAATGTAGTACCTATCTACTGATTGTAGACAGCCTTCTCAAGGAGTTTGACCATGAAAAGAAAAAGATAAGGAAGAGAACTAGTCAGCTTGGGTGAATCAAGTGAGGTTTTGTTTTTGTTTTGTTTATTAGGATAGGGGAGACTTGGTAGTGGTACATGAAAAGGCCTGAGCCTAAAAGGGCCAGGGTCTCCCATTGCATCCAGGGTCATCTCCAGTCATCCTGATGAATATCTGGTAACTGGATCCAGATGGTTCTGGAGGAGAAAGTGAGGCTGGTGACCTTGTACAGGCCTCCCTCCCTCAAATCAAAGTCAACAGCAAGTTGTGTCATCATTTCCCTGATGCCAGGGTCGTCTTCAAAAACAAAGGACAAACACAACCTGTAGGCAGTAGGGATTCACTGGGGGCAGCTAGGTGGCACAATGGATAGAGCATTGGGCCTGAAGTTGGGAAGACTCACTTTCCTTAGTTCAGATCCAACCTCAGACACTTACTAGCTGTGTGACCCTAGGCAAGTCATTTAACTCATTGCCTCAGTTTCCTCATCTGTAAAATGAGCTGACAAAGGAAATGCAAGCCACTCCAGTATCTTTGCCAAGAAAACCCAAAATGGGATCACAGAGAATTGGACACAACTGAGAACGATTGACCAACAGCAATAAAAGGGAAGCAATAAATATAATAATCATAATGCTAGCCTTTATGTAGCTCTTACTACATACCAGGCTCTGTACTAAGTGGTTTACAAATATTATCTTATTTGAGCCTCACAACAGCCTAGGGAGGTAAGCACTATTATTATCTCCTTTTTACAGCTGAGAAAACTGAGGCAAACAGAGATCAAGTGACTTGCCCAGGGCCCAATAACTAGTGAGTATCTGAGGCTGAGATATGGACTCAGGACTTCCTGACTCTAGGCCCAGGGCTGTATTTACTGCATCACCCAGCAGCCATTTGACAAGGAGACGACAAAGATAAGTGAGAAAGTGAGGATGATAAAAAGGGCAATCTGCTGGAGAAGGTGGAATGGAATGGGGGATGGAGAAGCGTTTGCCTTGGTAAGGAGAATGGTTGCTTCTTCATGTGAGACAGGGGTGGAGGAGGAGATTGTGGGTAGAAAGCATCTGACTTATGTGAAAAGAGGAGATGATGAAAGGGAGCTCTCTGCATATGGCCTCCAATGTTTCAGTGAAATATGAGAAAAGAGCAGAGAAGAGACTGAGTAGGAGGGGACTTTCTTAGATCATTGTCATGGGGCCAAATGAAGGGAGTGATTCAGGACTGATGTCAACAGTATCAAACAGTGACTACTGGTCCAGTGGTGGGGACAAAGGTCAGATGGCAATGTGATAAGAGTCCCTGTGGTATGCTGTAGCAGAAGAGAGTGAGTGGGAAGGGACTTTCATAGGTCATTGTCATGGAAGCCAAAGGAAGGGATTCAGGACTGATGTCAAAAATGGTTAATGCCACAGAGAGGTCCAAAGAGAAAAGCCATTGGGGTTTGTGTTCAAGAAAGAGGTATTGTTGATCTTCAGATGGTGATTTCCAGTCCAGTGATTGGGGAAAAAAGTCAACTGACAATGGAAGAAGAGTCCTTGTGGTATGCCACAGTAGCACAAAGGAACACATTATAGAAACAGTCAAGAAAAGAAAATATTCTGTGGAACTGAATGAAACCCAAAGTCCCAACAAAACCCAACCACTATTTCTGAATGCCAGGGATAGATGTGGGTGGTCTTCCCAATGCAGTATGTGTGAGAGGTTCATGCCGATCAGCAAGTTCTCAACCCCCAATCCCTAATAGCACCTGAATCATTCCTGTGGCTGTTAAGAATTCCCAATGTGACCCTGAATCTCCCTCTGCTCTGCCAGAGAAGCAGCAGCAGTAATCTATTCCACAGTAATTTCTTCAGTCATTTCAGTTGTGTTCAACTCTTTGTGACCCCATTCAGAGTTTTCTTGGCAAAGACACTGGAGTGACTTGCCATTTCCATCTCCAGCTCATTTTACAGATGAGGAAACTGAGGCAAACAGAGTTAAGTGACTTGCTCAGGATCACACAGCTAGTAAAAGTCTGACGCTAGATTTGAACTGATGAAAGGGAGTCTTCCTGATTCCAAGCCCAGTGCTCCATCCAGTGTACCACTCAGCTGCCCTTCCATGGTATTACTGACTCCAATACTTCTGCTTTTATATTGACTTCTACAACTCTTGATTTTAGCATAGCTACCACTAGCACGATCTTACATTTAAAAGGCAGAATTTTGTAATGGATGGGCCTTGGAGGCAGAAAGACTTGGGTTCAAATCCTGCCTCTGACACAGCCAAGAAATAACTGCCCCAGGCAAGCCTCTGAACCTCAGTGCCCCAGGCCACTCTCTAAGAGTGTATATTAAAGACATTTCTTGATTTGCATTGGTAGAGTGAGTTTTCAGCATCTGTATCCTGAAATCATAGATGTGGATCAAAGAGAGCTTACATTTATTTGACTCAATGCACTGTTCAAAGTGCTTTTGTTTCCTGATCCTCACCACAATGCTGAGAGTGAGGCTGGACTGATACTATGATTTGGCATTTACAGATGAGAAAACTGAGGCTTGGAACAGAGAGAGGGAACTCAGAGACGACCTCCAGCTAATACCTGAAGCATAAATCTCTGCCATAAAATTTTGATAGGGGGCCAATCAGCCATCTACCACTTCAGTATTTCCAAGGATGGGGAATGAAGTCCCTCCTTAAGTAGTCCATTACAGTCTGAGATAGCTAGTAAGAGTGGGAACGCATAGAATACCACCCTACATCCAGAATCCATGCAAGCATGCCATCATGAAACTGGCAGACAATACTGATGAATCTATGGGCAACCAAATTTCACCATGATTTTCCACGAGTCCTCATGACTGAGATTATCAAAGGCCTTGGTCAGGTCAAGAGATGTTATATATAGACTTCTTTTCCGCTCCTGGAATTTCTCTTGGAGTTGGGCAGCAAACAACATGTCAACCTTTCCTTACCTCTTTCCAAAACCATACTGGCTCTCAGGCAAGTAGATATCTTTCAGGTGAAGGATCAGCCAATTAAGGATTACCTAAGAGACTATTTTACAGAGAATTTGCACCAGGCAAATGCTCACATGATGGTCAAAAAAAGCAATATAAGGTATCAATTGTGAAATATGGGAGATGCTGATGAGGGACTGCCCAACACAGTGTGCCCACATCAAAAAAAGGCACTGTGTTTTTTGAGCAAGGCAGCATCACAGTAGCACAAAGAAAACTTGAACTGCACAAATCCAGAGATATCTCCATCCTAAATGTTCTAAAAGACTACTTGGGCCCAACCTGTGGTAGAGCCTTCCAAACTTGTATTAGACTGATTAGCCACAGCCAGTACCCTGACCCCAACATCACGTTGTCATTGATATGCTTTGAAAGCAACATCGAGGAGAAGTCAGAGCTAGGAGATGAAGCTAGAGAGATATCTTTGAGGTCATTAGTATCTAATGACATTGTAATGAGCTCTTTGAGTTCAGGAGCTGTTTGTTTTTGGTCCTTGCATCCCTAGCGCTTAGGGAAGTGCTGGGCACATGGTAAGAACTTAATAATGCTTCTTGATTGATTGACTTGTACCAAGCTGACTTGCCTTGATGATTCTGTTCAAATTCATTTTATGTGGACCAACCCCACAGGATGTGATCAGAGAGAATGCTCTCTCTCCTTATCTCCTCTTGGAATTACTAGTTTCCTTCAAAACAACTAAATGCCACCTTCTACACAAATTTTATACACACACATATGTATATATGTGTGTGTATGTGTTTATATATACAATATCCATATATTGTGTATATGTGTGCATATATGTGTACATACACATATACATATTTGCACACAATTATGTGTTGTATACACACATATATACACATACAATCTGTGTACATGTATAAATGTATGTGACATGTGTATATATAAACATATGTATGTGTGCATGTGACTATATACCATATACAGATATATACCTGTACATTTGCCTATGTACATACATATGTGTATATATGCATATGCATACATTTTTGTGTGCATATGTGTGTGGGTATGTGTTATCCATGCATATCCATGCAATATACATGTAAGTATGCACATGTAAATTATACACTTATGTATTCAATGTCTATACATGTATGCGCATGTATATTTATATATGTACATGTACACATAAATTTATAACAAATGCTATATCCATAAACATGTATCCATATAATATGTATATTAAATGTATCAATGTATTATTTGTGTAGATATGTATATCTACCTGTGATGCAGAACCCCCTTGCCCCTCCTCCATCGCAGCTCCTCAAGGACAGGGGCTGTTATAGTTTTTATCATTGTAAAGACAGCTGTTAGCACAGTGCCTGGGACAAAGTAGACACTCAATAAATGCTTGTTGATACAGGATTTTCAGTTGAAGAAAGTGCTGCTGTGTTACACTGGAGAAAACAGATAGGCTTTTGCTTGCTCGACATTTAGTGAGAAACGGCAAGTTTAGCTGATTATATTGGCTATTACTGGCCTGCACTTCAGATCTGAGTGGTTGGGCTGCCAAGGGGAGTGGGAAAAGACTCCAATCAGCTCCTTTTGCCTTTTAAGGGCTAGGTTGGGGTTTAAGGAAAAGGAGAATGCACTTTCACCCTCATTTTGCTGATTCATTCCATTCTGACACTCCTTATAGTACATTAAGATTTGTTTAAGTGTTTGGGTCTTTAATTTTTCAGTGCTTATCTGATGTCTTCTATGTGAGAATTACAAACACTCAGCCTTTTTCTTTCCAGATGATCTGTGTAAGCTGTAATTAGAGAAATGCGTCTTAAGCAGATTTCCAACTTCTGAAGGTTAATGCAGTTCATTTTCTGCCCTTTTTCTTCTATGTCTTTTTTTTTTAAAACTTATGGGTCACTTATTCATCTGTGAGGGGGAATATTATGCAGAGTGGGTATAAAATGGTATTTAAAAAAATAAATAAGGGAGAGATCTTTTGATGAAAACCTAACATCAGAAAGGATACCTGAAACCAGGACACAAGCAAAAGGAGTCAACAGGAGCTACCCAGGAGCAAAAGTCCATTTCAGGAGAAGGCAAACTGTCCCACATCAGAAAGGCTGAGAGGGAACACTTGATTATTTAAAAAAAACAAGCATACAAACCTAGAACAATCAAATAAGTATCTTCTCTTCTACCAAGGTCATGGGATTACAAAGCTACACATGGAAGGGACCTAAATTCAACCCAGTCATTTTATGGATGTGGAAATTAAAGCTCAGAGAGGACAAGTGACTTGCCCATGGTCACACCGTGCCAGAGGCAGGATTACAAACACAGGTCTTCCTGATTCCCAGGCTAGCACTTTACTATATCATACTGCATGAACTTGTTTGCATCCCAGTAACATCCAAGTGTCAGACCTTATTATTGGTGGAAATGATGGAAAGGGTGATATTAAGGATTAATTAAGGATATTAAGGATAATATTGAAGATTAAGGATGATTGTTGAGATGGAGAGATGATAAGATGATAAGTTTAGATGTGAAAGGGACCTTGAACTTTGGAAGGGACCTTAGGGGTCATCTAATCCAACACCTTAATTTTGCAGATGTGGAAACTGGGCCCCAGAAAAGTTAAGTGACTTCTCTGAAGTCACAAAGGTAATAAGTACAAGAGTGGAGAGTCAAGACCACTGGACCAATGATAGAATAGAGTTTAAATATTGGCCTAGGTAAGTATAGAGAGGCTCATCACCAGAAAGTTGACCATAAGGACAATAATGGACATAGTAAAATAACGACTTTCTATTAAGAGGCTGTGATCTGTAATGGTGGAAGGACTACCCACACCCTAAAGGGGGAAACATGAAAGGAAAGAGGCTTTGGACTAGAGCCAAGAAGAGGAGAGAGAGAGAGAGAGAGAGAGAGAGAGAGAGAGAGAGAGAGAGTGTAAGTGTGTGTGTGTGAGAGAGAGAGAAATAGAGAGAGACAGAGAGAAATAGGCAGACAGAGAGACAGAGAGAGACAGAGAAAAAGAGAGAAACAGAGAGAGACAGAGAGATAGAGAGAGACGGAGACAGAGAGGGAGACAGAGAGAGACAGAGAGACAGACAGAGAGAGGTGTTGGGAAGTGGATTATCAAGTATCAGGATATGATATCCTATCTCGAAACTCGACAATAATAGCAAAATTCCTATGAAATGCATATGATAGCAGCCTTCATATCCCTTATTCATCAAAGGCAACTGGGTGGCGCGGTGGATTGTACACTGTCTTGGGGCTAGGAAGAGCTGATTTCAAGTGTAGTCTCATATAATTTCCCAGCTGAGTGAACCTGAGCAAGTCACTTAATCTCTGTTTGCCTCAGTTTCCTTATCTGCAAAATGGTGATAACAATAGCACCTACCTCCCAGGATTGACATGAGTACAAAATGGGGTATTTGTAAAGTGTGTTGTAAAACATAAAGTAGATATAAAGAAATACTAGCTATTTTCTTATTATTGATCAATTAGCTTTCTCCCTTTTTGGCTAAGGTGCTAATCCCTTGATGGCAAAAAAAAATCTCAGCCTTGTTTTGGGTGTCCCCTTCCCCAACACAGTGTAAATGTCAGGCACATAGTGTCTATACTTGTAGTTTAATTCATTTGTTATTTAATGTTAATATCCTTGCCTTTCACTATGATAATCTTTGTTATTTCTTTCAATTAGAGACTCGACAAATTTAAAGGGGGAGTCAAATCTCAAAAAATTCCTTCCAGTTCTGTGAGAACAAACAACAATGTGGAAATGTACCAAGCTCTTAACTGTAGCTTGTGGGGAAATTCCAGTGCTCTTTGGCAAATTCACATAAAAAATCCACCTTAAAGTCCCAGAGCTCTTAGAAAGAAAATAGCATGACTGATTTATAATTTAATAAGTCTATGATTTGAAAAAATGTTGAATGCACTAATGTGCACCAATGTGTGATGGTCCATTTGCCCAAAGTCGCATAGCTAAGAAGTATCTTAGCCAAGATTTGAACCTAAACTCTTCCACTCCAAACCCAGCATATTCTCTATAATGCTATGCCATGATTATCAGGGAGGGGCAGCTAGGTGGCACAGTGGATAGAGTACTGGAGAAATGACTGCTTTCCGATGATCTCATTTGATTTTTGGACAGCTCTCATTTTGATGTTAAAATCTGATTCCTGTAGGTTCTACCTATGGACCCATTCTCTCTGTCTTCATCTCTGTCCCTTGGCTTCCCTGTATTCCTTTAGGTCTCAGCTAAAATCCTACCTTGTGCAAGTAACCATTTCCAATGTGTCTTTCCTCTATGCTTCTCTCCAATTCGTGTTGTCTATATCCTGTTTATACATAGCTGTTTGCATGTTGTCTACTCCATTAGACTGAGCTCCTTGAGAGCAGGGACTGCCTTTTTGCCTTTCTTTCCATCAGCACAGTGGCTGGCACATGGTAGGTGCTTAATAAATGCTTGTTGACTTGACTGACGGAAGCTACTATTTTCTACGTTTGAAATTGTCATCATCATTGCCAACAAATATTTATTGGTCTTAAAGCACTCTTAAGAGTCAAAAACTATAATTTTATCAGTGTCAGGAACTTCTAATGGGGAAGTTCCCTCTGCCCTCCACTGATATAGACCGGTCTTAGAGCAATACAAAATTGCCCAGAATGGCACATTGAGAAGCTAAGTGAATTGCCCATGGTCACAGTTCTAGTGTATGGCCAAGGTAGGACTGGAATTTCAACCTTTCTGACCCCAAGGCCACTCCCTCTGTCCACTAGGCCATGTCACCTCTTTAATAGCATTAACTCATCCTTTAATCCAATATCCTGTAGCATCTAATACTTTAAAAATGGATTTAATGATGTTTAGGGATTGCAACCTTGTTTCAGGGTGGTCTCCTGGTAATTGGAGGGATTATTTTAAAGTCCTTGGAGTGTGAGAGAGATCAATGACATTGACAACGGAAGTCCCCTGGTCTCCTGGGAGTACTCCTTCAGAACACACAAGTATTCTCTAAAGTAACTGTCTTAAAGCACAGGTCCAGTTATGTCACCTGCCTGCTCTTTGACACAGTTACACTGGCCTTCTGCCTGTTTCGTGAACAAGAAGCTCCATCTCTTGGCTCCAGGCATTCTCTCTGGCTATCCCTAATGCCTGAAACACTCTCCCTCTTCTTCTCTGACCACTGACCTTCCTGACTTCCTTTAAGTCCCAACTAAAATCCAATTTTTTACAGGAAGCCTGCCCCAACCCCTCTTAATTCCAGTGTTTTCCCTCTATTATTTCCTAGTTATCCTGTATATAGCTTGCTTTGTCTATATTTGTTTGCACATTGACTCCCTCATTGGATTGTAAGCTCCTTGAAGGCAGGTATTCCTCTTTTTGTATCCACAGCACTTAACACAGTTCCTGGCACAGAGTAGGTGCTTAATAGATGTATACTGATTGATTGATTGTCCTTCCAGTATGTGTCTGTTAATTTTTTTATTACTACATAAACATAGAACTTGCAGCACATGCACATCTGTTGAGATTTCAGGTTGGATTAGATGGCTCCTAAAGACTGTTTCAAATCTGTGATTCTGTGAGAAATAACATTAATCCTTCTTAGTCATTTATGCCTTAGTGTTACTTTTTTGAAAATAGATTCTGATAGGAAACAACATGAAGATGCCAGGCGCATTGGGCAAGGGAGGGCAGTGGAAAGAGTATGAATGAATATATTTCATGCTTCTTACTATAACTTCAAGACATTCCCCTTCCCACCATTGTCCTAATAACCTTTCTGACTTAGAGGCTCACTCTTTTCAAATCTACCAAACTATCCAAATCATGGTGAGAATTAAATTCTAGCCCCTAGATGTTTTTTCAAGTTCAGTAGATAAATGGCTCACAATTTTTCTTTCCATTCCAGTCTCTGCCTATTTACTTGATTTCAGCTTCCGTGTTAATGTTCATTCAAACACCCTACTTCCTCATTCATCAACCTCTCTTCCCATGATCTGCTCCTTCATCCAGGCCCTGAGATAGTTATAGCTTTGATTCCATCATTTCCCACAATTACTCCATTTCCATAATTTCTAATTCACAAATCTTTCTATTTTATCATATCCTTTCATCACTTTTCATGCTTCCTTTCTCTTAAAGTTGTTTTCCATTTTATGGTCATTTGGTCACTCCACCCTTCCTTGTTCTTCTGAGCCATTCCATATTCTCTGGCCTCATTTATCTCTCTTGAAAACTTTGACCCTAAGTTGACTAGTACAGCTTTATGTGCTGCCCTCTACTTTCAAATCCTTTGCTTCTTCGTCTTATTGCCGTTCATCCTTTTGCAAACCTTGACCCCAGAATATTCCTATCATCTTTCTTCTCCACTTTATACTCTCATGATCCTAGATGTCCCAGGAAGAAAGCATGCATACCCTGGCTGACTGGGTCCACTACACATTTATGTCACTTAATATCTACTGCGTACTCATTCATTACCTTTTATTCTTCTCTGTTTAATTCTTTATTACATTACTCATAATGTCTTTTTGAGACCCTTTTGAGACCCTTTATTTACTCTTTTCAAGCCATTTACATGACTACTCCCACTTCCTCTAGGAGAGGAAATGCCATTCTTTGTTACATAACATGATCCATTAAAGAAAAAAATGAGGCCATCTATTAAGCACTTCCTCTCTGCCTCAATTCTTTACTTCAACTAACCTCAAATTATCCTTGATTTATTCCATCTTTACTCCATTTGCAGAGAAAGAGATGACCCTCCTAATTAATGTCGACTCTTCTACTTGTATCATTGTTCTCTTCCTCTCTTGTCTCCACTAGGAACTTATCTCTTTGAATATCCTTCCTTTCTCTAATTTTTTTTTCATTTTTTTGTTCTTTTTACATCCTAATAATCTTTTAAATTTGAAGCAAGAATTCTTAACCTTGAATCCATAGATAGATTTTAAGGGGTCTATGAACTTTGATAGGAAAAAATACATCTTTATTTCAATATAATTTATTTCCTTTGTAATTATATATATATGTATATAGATACATACATATATATATATATATATATATATATATATATATATTGTTTTATGCATTTGAAAACACTATTTTGAGAAATAGTCCATGGGCTTCACCAAGCTGCCATTAGGATCCATGATACGACTAAGGTTAAGAATTCTTGAGTTTAAAAATGTTTGTTGTTATCTTTTGTTTTTATATCACCTTCATTTCCTAATATAGTCTTTTTCTCCCACCCAAAGAAACATCTCTTTTAACAAAAAAGAAGCTGCTGTCTAATTTTCTTTTTTAAAAATTTATTTATTTATTTTTAGTTTTCAACATTCACTTCCATAAGATTTTGAGTTTTAAATTGTTTCCCTTTTCCTCTCCTCCCCCCTCCCCAAGATGGCATGCAATCTGATATGGGCTCTACTTATACATTAATATTAAACATATTTTCACACTAGTCATGATGTAAAGAAAAATTAGAACTAATGGAAGAAACCACGAGAAAGAAGAAACAAAACAAAAGAACAAAAGAAAAGGAGAGCAAATAGTATGCTTCCATCTGCATTCAGACTCCAAAGTTCTTTCTCTGGATATGGATAACATTTTCCATCATGAGTCCTTTGGAGTTGTCTTAGATCCTTGCATTGCTGAGAAGAGCTAAGTCTATCAAAGTCAGTCATCACACAATGTGTTTGTTCCTGTGTACAATGTTCTCCTGGTTCTGCTCATTTCACTCAGCATCAGTTCATATAAGTCTTTCCATGTTATTCTGAAGTCCACTTGCTCATCGTTTCTTATAGCACAATAACATTCCATTACACAACTTGTTCAATCATTCCCCACTTGATGCATGTCCCCTCAATTTCCAATTGTTTGCCACCACACTGTTTAATTTTTGATCTCTCATTATCTACTGTCTTCTGCCTCAATATCAGATCTCCTCCATGCTCAAAAAAGCTTAAAGTGATCCTATTATCTTCTCAAACTATCATCCTTTATTTCTCCTCTATTTCATAGCCAAATTCCTATAAAAGCTATCCAGCCTTTTTGCCTCTACATTCTCAACTCTTATCCACTTCACAACTTCTCTCAACCTGGCTTCTGCCCCACTACTCAAATGAAAATGCTCAAAGGTCTCTTCCTTGCAAATCCTTTTGTAAGCTCTCATATGCCTTGACCATTTTTCAGTGTTTGATGTTACTCCTCAATATTCTTTCCACTCCGGATTTTTGTAAGCTCTCATATTCCTCGACCATTTTTCAGTGTTTGATGTTACTCCTCAATATTCTTTCCACTCCGTATTTCATAGCACTGTTTTCATCTAGTTGTATCAGTCTGGTTCATCTTTATTCAGTCTCCTTTGCTGTATTATCATCACTGACCTCTTTCCTTACTTTGGCTGTCCTAGGCTATCTTGTCTTCACTCTCCTTATCCTTTTTCAGTAATCTCAACAGTTATCCTGGGTTAGCATTTCCAAACAAATGACTACCTCATATAGAAATCTAGTCCTCATATTTCTCCTGAGCTTCAGTCCCACATCTACAAATGTTGGCTGTATTGAGAAAAGAATGATTTTGAGTCACCTTTGCCATTTGATATTACAGATATTATTTCAGAACTTTAAGGTCAGCTCTTGGAAACAAGCCTGAGGAAGAACATTGCTACTTGAAACCCAGGCTTTCAGAAGATATATTTTGGCTCTCAGAAAGTGATGGGGTATAGAATCTGGGAGCTCCCTTGAACTCTCCTTGAATCTTCCCACTTGATCTGGCCTTTGCCTGAGACCATAAGCCTTCCGTTATTGCTAGACCAAATCTCTGTTACCTCTGAATTACCTTTAGCTACTTCTCACCTTTGATTCTATCAAAATCCCATTCTCATGGTTCCTGGAGTCTGACTTCTATTCACCCCAGTCCCATCAAGATCCTCCTTAGACTTCTCCTCAAGATCCTCCCTAAACTCCTCCTCTAGTCAACCCAGACTACTTGACAACCCTAGATCCCTCCCACAGTCTTCTGTATATAAGATCCATCTTGCTTCCATGAAGGCACTCAGATTCTATCAAGCCTGCTTATAAAAGCTCAAGGTTCAATCCTGGTTAGCTGGCATTAGTGATATAAATGGTCAGGCTCCTTTAGAGTCTACCCAAAATGGTGAATCTTTAATAAACTTTGTTTTTCTCTTTGGCTGAAAGAAGGCACGAGTCAAATTCATTTGTCAGGACCTGGCGTGTCAATATTTTGGGGTCACAAACACCCCTAAAACTTCAACATATGGTTCCCTGACCTCAACAAAAGGACTTTTAGCTCCCAGTCTCAAGATACTGCCAAGGTCTCAGAAATATGCACCACTAGAACACTCAAATATTTTAATTGGCTATTTGGCTACAGGATTGTGAGAATTGTGTATATCGTAAAATCAGAACAATGAGACCTCCAAGTATAAGAGCTTTGAAATAAGGAAAAAACAAACAGGTAACAACAGTTGTCAGACAACTCTTCCTGGATACCCCATAAGCATCTTCAACTCAACATGTTCAAAGACTCATTATCTCTCCTCCTAAACTTGTCTCATCTTTGTTATTCCTTTATTTCTGTTGAGTTCACCACATTATTCCAGTCACCCAGACTCATAACCTTGAGTTCTCTGCAGTTCATCAGTCACCTCTAAAAGCCAATCAGTTGCCAAATCTAGTGGATTCACCAGCATCTTTCAAATCTGTCCTCTACCCTTCTCTCATACTCCTTTTTCGGCTTTTACCACCTGTCATCTGAAATATTGCATTAACCTCCCAATTAAATCTCCAAGCATTTAGCCTTTTCCTGAATTCTCAAATTTATCCTCTGTACAGAGCCAAGTTGTTATTACGAAAGTTCAGATCTGACCATGCAGTGCTCCTGCTCAATAAGTTTCAGTGGCTTCCTATTGTCTCTTGAATAAAATGTAAAATCCCCTGTCACTAAAAGCCCGTCATAGTCTGACTCTAGGCTGATTAATCATTTCTCCTACACAGAAGCTCTTCACTTTCAACAAACTGACCTATTTACTCTCCTTTGTACATGACATTCTATCCCTTGCCCCCATGTCTTTGCAAAAGCTGTCTCATGTTTCCCTTCCACCCACACATCTCTAGAAACTCCTACCTCTGCTCACAATTCAGCTCAAGAGCCTTCTCCTACCACAGGCTTTTCCTTCTTTCCCAAGTTATTAGTGCTTCCGGCTCCCGGAAATGTCTTTGTATTCATTCTGCACTGATTTTGTATTTGAACACATATATTTATTATTCATACTTGATGGGACCTCGCTGAACACACACATCACACATTCATTTATTTTTGACCCTAATTAGCATCTAGCTGAATACCCATACACCACAAATATATACACACATATTTGTTTTTGGGACTAATTAAAACCTAAATGAACACACACACACACACACACACACACAGAGAGAGAGAGAGAGAGAGAGAGAGAGAGAGAGAGAGAGAGAGAGAGACAGAGAGAGAGAGAGAAAGAGAGACAGAGACAGAGACAGAGAGACAGAAAGACAGAGAGAGAGAGCAGGAGACTTTCAACTTCTGGAGGATCAGGATTATTTCATTTTTTATTTCTCTCCTCCCTCTAATAACTAGTACAATGCTTGATACATGGTAGCTACTTAACAAATGTTTTAAAAAATTAGATGTAATTCATATTTTCCCTAGGACACTAACTACTGGATGTAGAAATAAATTTAAGGCATAGACAGATGGATTATTCACTAAATTGTAAGTAACACCCATAAATTTTATTTTTTGTGTGCCTTCTGCTCATTGGAGCTACTCAATAATGTTCCCTTGAATGAATGAATGGATGAATAATTAAATGAATGTAGGAACTCCCAAGGGGTCACTGAAACTAAGATGGCATTTGAACTTTGTGAGGGTAAGCCTGAGCTTGGTGAATTTCACATTCTGTTGATGAGGAAGTGACTTTGGAACACTAGGTACATTCTGAGCGTGATATTTTCATAGAACCCCAACTGCCCACAATTGACTCACATCAGTCAGGGTTTTATTTCCCTACTTGCTTTTCTGGTAACTCTTGAAGATTAATTTACCTCCTTCATCTCACTTCTTGGTATTGTCAGCTCATTTTACTCGATGCTTCAGGTCAGATATTGCCTTCTCCATGAATCCTTCCCAGCAGGAAATCATCTCTCCTTTGTCTGATCTTGTAGCACTTTGTATTTGTTATGAATCCATCATGTTCTAATTTTTTTATTTTTATTCTAATAATATTTGGTGTGCTTTATCACCCCTATTAGGCTCTAAGTTTCATGGAGGACATATATAGGTGGCCTAGTGGATAGGGTATCAAGAAGACTTGGTTTTAAAACCTGTCTTAGACCCTTACTGGTTGGGTGATTCTCTAGAAGTCACAACCTCTTCTAGCTTCAGTTTTCCCATTAATAAAAATGATGGTGATGATGATGATAATAATAATAATAATAATAGGTGACATTTTAATAGCACTTACTATGTGCTAGACGCTGTTACAAATCTGTAAAATGCTTATAATAATAGCACTTACCTGATAGGGTTATTGTAAGACACCAGTGGAACAATATATTCAAAATGCTTTGTAAACCTATTATTGTAGGGATTATGTCTTATTAATCTTTCAATAGTATCTCTTACAGCCTTCTCATCCTGATATGCAGATGACCCTGGTTCTTGAAAGTCAAACTAACAAACTACAAGCTTGGGGAGGTCTTGTCTAACTGGAAAAGCTTCAAATGCAGGCCTGATAACAAATTGTCTGCCTGTCATAAGAGGGTCAGAGGAACTAGTCTAGAGAGGTCATCATCAGAAGATTGGCCACCACGTGATGAGTTGGGATGGTTTTGGCTCCAGCAGTGCATGAAGACCATTAAGGTCTGTACTAAGGAAAGTCACTAAGATGAAAGTGCTGATCTAGAAATTCTTAAATATTGGAATGTCTCCTGGGACCTATCTGTTCTTTTATTATTTTGTAATTTTTTTATTTATTTAAAACTTAAATACAAAATGAGAAAAGAAAAAAAAATCACCATATACACAGCAGAACATAAGAGAAGATTCAATATAATACAATACATTTCCATTTCAAAGAAGCCTATATAACAAATACTACACATTGTTTTCAAAGCTGCCCAGCTTTTCTTTGCTTCCATGTGAGTTTTGTTTTGTTCTCTGTTGTGTACTTTTTACTTTTTTTCCTCTCTCTCTCCCCATCCCACCCTAAAGAAGGCTACAATTAAGCATGGAGATATCTATGTCTCTATATACACATATTCATATATATATGTGTGTGTATGTATATGTTTGTATATGTGTCTATGTCTATATGTGTATGTATATGTGTATATACACACACACACATCCCATATATATACACATATAACTGTTTCTTTATATATACACACACATAGATATCTATAAACATACACATATATACATATATACATTCATACCTAGCCCTGTTCTCAAATGGTTTAATGAATATATGAATGGACTTTCTCTGTTTAAGCAAAAAAAGGTGCGCAGGTGTACCATATAAAATTTTATCATCATGATCATTGTCATCATCATCATTTCTTCCTGTAGTGATAAACTTTATAGAGGCTGCATAGTATATTGGAGAGTGTTCTAGGTTTGGAGTTAAGAGATGTGTTCAAATCTTGTTTTGGGCTCTTGTTTTTGTTGTTTGTCCTTCATTCTCAAAGAGGACCATGACATCAGGAAGGTGATGCCATGACATGCAAGTGAATTGGATTTAAGTGAAGGAGGGATGTGCAAAGTCACCAGCCTCTCTCCTCTGGAGAGAGTGGCTGTATCCAATGGCTAGATATGGATCAGGACAACTGGAGATGACGCAGATGCAGTGGGAAACCTTGACTTTTTAAGCTAGAGTCTTTCCCAGGTCTCAGTTTGACTGAGGCAATGTTCATTCAGTGATTAAGGTTAGGTAAGAAATGAGGCAGAGAATGGTCTTTTTCCGTAGTTAAAAAAATCAATCCAGGGGAAGACCCTCATGGTTTCTGGCCAAAACAGAAACAATTGCTACTAACGTTCACTCTGAGCTAATCAGAGCCCAAACGAGGACCAAGTGAGGCTCGGTCTGGGACCTATTGTTATCCTATCAGGCCTCTGCCTCATTTCTTTAGGCTCTTACTAGCCATATAACCCATAGAAAATCATTTAACTGCTTTGTGCCTTAGGTAACTACGCAGGACTGGTTTACTTAGTTACTCAGCTTGACCTCATCCACTTCTCCTGTCCTCTTCTCTCCCTCCCCCTACCTGAGGACGTTTTGCCCAAAGGAAGGGAAATTTTGATGGCTGAAAGCTACCTAGATAATTTGGGGCTTACTGGCTAGATTTCATTCTCAAAGACCAAGACTTAAACCCAAATTCACCCTTGATCTGAGGGATTGGACAACAACAGGTCCCTGCCCAAGCACCACTTAATGGTTATTTTTTGGGGGCTCTCTAGACTCAGAGTGAATGTAAATAGTAACTTTCTCTTTTGGCCAGCAACTCTGGGGATCATCCCTTCCCAGTTTGATTTTTTTTAATTAAAGGGGCCATCCCTTGATTCACTGCTTAATGAGACCTATTCCCTGAATGGGCATTGCCTTACTCAAAGTGAGAACTTGAAAAGACCCTAGCTTAAAAGGGCCAAGGTCTCCCGTTGCATCCTGGCCCATCTCCAGTCCTCCTGATCAATATCTAGCCACTGGACCCCGATTGCTCTGGAGGAGAAAGTGAGGCTGGTGACTTTGCACAGCCCTCCCTCACTCAAATCAAAGTCAATTGCAAGTCCTGTTATCATCTCCCTGATGTCATGGTCCTCTTTGAGAAAAAAGGAGAAACCACAACCGCAATGAGTTACAGATGACCTTCAATCTATATTAGTGAAAGGAATTCCTAAATCACAAGTTCTATAGGTTGTTGGTATCAACATCGAGATGTACTTTTAACTCAAAGCATGTGTTGATTAAAAGTCAACTAATTGCTGCATCACAATGATGGATTCCTGTTTATGGAGAATAAGCCATGTGTAAATTGGAAAGAATGGGATATTTATGACATACTTTGTGCATGGTATACTCATGCCAAATGTAAATGGCTTAGATATTAGTTTTCTAAAAACTAGGATAGGAATTTGGATTAATGGGATCTATTAAAGTTTCTAGGGCTTCATCATTTTCGGAAAATATTCCAACACACACATACACATATGCTTTTTGGTCTGTGTGTGAATTATTTGACTCACTTATGCTTTTAAGAGATAACTTTTCACCCCTAGCTGTAAGTAAGAGAGCCAAGCATTATAGGATGCTGTCAAATGTACATAGTACAAAAGTACATAGTAGGCATACATAGGGTAGGGTACATAGTAGGCAAATATTAGCTATCATCATCACTACTGCTGCTATTACTACTACTACTACTATCACAACCACTCTTTTTATCCAGAATTTATTTCAATTCAGGAGCATTCATTAAGTATATAATATGTACCAGGAATTGGGTTTGGCACTGACTATGGTAAGTAAATTTAAAAAAGAGAAATCTAGTCCCTGCTCTCAGGAAGCTTATATTCTACTTGTAGGAAACAACACACATACAGATATGTAAATACAAAATATATAAGTAAACACAAAATGATTTTGAAGAAAGTTGAGAAGACTTGGGTTTGTGTCCTAACTCTGCTACTTAGCAGTCATGTAAAGAGAAATTAGCCACTTGACTTGTCTGAATGGCAGTCTTTCATCTGTAAAATGAGAACAGTAATCTTACACTGACTATGCCATCCAACACTGTTGTTTTGGGGGCCAGGGAGACCTGAGTTCAATGCTATCTTCAAACACTTGCTAGCTGTATAACCCAGGGCAAGTCTTTTTGCCTCAGTTTCTTCATCTGTAAAATGGAGATAATAATAGCATTTACTTCCCAGAGTTATTGTAAGGATCAAATGAGGTGATATTTGTAAAATGCTTTGTAGACCTTAAAGTACTACATAAATGATAGTTATTATTATTGGTGGTGGTAAAGAAAATCCTTTGTAAACTCTAAAATACTGAATCAATGTGACTTGCTATGGCTATTCATTTGTACTTATTTTATTTCCTCTTGTACTTACTTTTTGCTTTTTAATACTGTGATATGCCTTGTAGGGTTAGAAAGGCATCATGAATCACCCTAGAAAAATTTTTTACTGTATACCATTGCTTCCTTAGACTTTAAACCCTCTGCTCCTGGCTTTCTGACAAAATGGTCATGCTCTTGGGTTTCAGAGAAACATGAGTCCAGGAAGGATGTCTGTTCTGATTTCAAAATAAAATGTCTATGTATGCTCTAGTGATATTTCCCTGAAACCTTACTGCACACCAGCAGCTGAGGATAGGAAATAAAAACTAATGGGTCAAAAAGGCTGATAAGTGACAACCTTCATAAAGCAAAATTACAGTATTTTATAGAAAGGGAAACTTGCTTGCTTCTTTCATAAGGGGTGAATTATGTATTAGGGAGACAGACACAGATTCTTAGGGCTGAAAATAACCTTCTGAGGTCATTTCTTCAGAAACTCTAATTTAAATAATAGAAAAAGTAAGTCAGAGAGAGTTAAAGTGACTTTCCCAAGGTCATACAGGACAGCAGTTCCTGAGCTGAGCAGAAAACCATCTCAGTCCAGTGGCCTTCTACTACATACTAGTTCTGAATATTTGCCAGCAACTAGAGTCATGGGCTTACCAAATTACACATCTTCTCTTGAAGCATAGATTTTTTTTTGTTTTAAAATTTAAAAAAAATTCATTAAGCAAAACTTTTATAGATATCTTCTATTTTTACATCATTTTCATTTCACAATAAAGAGAAACTCACATTTCCCCTCACAGAGAGAAATTCCTTTTTAAGAAAGGATTAAAAGGAAAAGAATTTTTTAAAAATATAGCAAAACCAATGAAAAAGAAAACTCATAGCCCGACACCTCTCCAAAGAAGCACAACATATTGATTTCTTAACAGCTCTCTTGACAGTTGCTGATGACATCCTTCTTGACAAATTCAATGACCTTTTCTTGGTTGTTCTTCTTCTTGACTGGCATTTATAAAAGTCTTTAAAGTTTGCAAAGAGTTTTACATTAATTATCTCAGTATGCCTCATAACAACCTCTTGAGGTAGGTGCTACATTAGCTCATTTGACGATGAAGAAACTGAGGTTTAAAGAACTTAAGTGTTTTGCCCATTTAAAGAACTTAAGTGTTTTGCCCGTGGCCATACACTAGAAGGTGTCAGTCAAGAGATAGGATTTGAACTCATGTCTTCTTGCTGTCCAATCTAGGACTCTATCCTGTATGCTATGCTGCTCACTGAAGCATAAGATACTGATAACATAGATCTAATAACATTTAGATGCTTTCCTCATAACAATCCTATGAAGTAGAGAGTCTAAGTATTATCCTCATCAACTAGGTGAGGAAAGAGAAACTCATAGAGGTGATTTATCCACTCTGTGGGTAAATGTCAGAACCAAGAGGCAAACCTAAATCACAGAATCTCAGTTAGAAAAGACCTTAGAGACCTTAGAGTCACAATAGTTCAGTATGTGAACTAAAATCCTCTCCACAACAAACCTGACAAGCTACCACCAAGCTTTTGATTGAAGATCTCTATTGAGGAAGATCCTACTACCTCCAGGGGAAGCCCAGTCTAATTTGGAATGTTCCTAATTGTTCGTAAATTTTTCCTCCTCTTACATCAAGCTAATATTTTCTTCTTTGAAACTTCCATCCACTCCTTTTAATTTTGTTCTCTGGGGTCAAACATACCAAGTCTAATCAGTCTGTCTTCCATGAGATAATGATAGCCTTTCAAATACTGGAAGATAGCTTTCATTCCCCATTTCCCTCCCATTCTGATCCAAGTCTTCTCTTCATTGCTTGGTATGAATGGCTCTACTTTCTTTAACTGTTCTTCACATGGCATGGTCTTTATTCCCTACAGTCATCCTGGTCACCCTTCTTTGGAGGCTTACCAGATTATAATTAGGAAAATTACACTTGAATATCCCTCCTGTTCTCTGAAACTCAAAATGCTCATTTACTCGTAATCATTCCTTCCTCTCCTAAATTAACTCTTCCTCCTAAGTATGTGATTCCTGTCAGTGATACTCAAATAACATTAAAATAGTCCAAGCCATCTCTTCTCTCATTAATATGGATATTCTCCCTAATAGTACAGATTACATCCAGTGTGGCTCAAGGGCATACTCTTCTATAAGTTTACAACAGAATGTCCTCCCAGTGGGTTGGTATCCTTCCTCTACTTCTATAACTGCAGGGGTACCAGTGGAATACTCTCATCATCCTTACCAGATACGCCTATTTCTTGCCACATGACCATCCCATCTTCCTTCACAATTATACATTTCTTTGATGATATTCTTTACTGTGGTTCTTCATAGTTCTTCATTCTATATTATAGCCTGCTCACCCCCCCTCCAATGCATCATTATTACCCCTGAATAATATTTAGTTTTAAAATCTTCAGAGTCATATCTTTTAGCCATACCACAACATCAGAACAACAATGATATTAAAACGATGGGCCTTTATCAAATGGGGAATGGTTAAAAATTATGATGCATTAATGAAATGAAATATTCCAGTGCAATAAGAAATGATGAATATAGTAAAGCATGAAAAGATTTAGATGAAAAGACTTTGAATACAAAGTAAAGCAAGAACCAGGAAAACAGTATACACAATGACTACACCAATGTAACTGGAAAGAACAATAATCAAACAAGAGAGTAAAAGCTAAAGGTCGCAAAATTGTAATGACCAAGTCTGGCCCCCATGGGAGTAGAGAAATGAGAAGACACCACTTCCGGCTTCTTTGCAGAAGAGTTGTGGGGGGATGCAATGGATTACAATACTGCAAATAATATCACATTTTCTGAATGTGTTGAATAATTTTGCTGAGCTTTTTTTCTTCCTCTCTTTTAAAAATAAATTTGTATCAATTTTTTTTACATAGCCACAGTTTTCACTGTATGTCCACTTTTCCTCTCTCACAGACAACCACGTCACATTATAAATAATATTTTTAAGGAAAAAAGGAGGAAAAAGAAAAATCAGAAAATGTGATCATTGCATTTAAAAAGTCTAAAGATATGAGCAATATGCTATACTCACATTGTAAAGGAGTAAGGTGGGAAGTTCCTTCTCATTTCTCTTCAACTATTCTTATTCATCTTAATTTTGTAACATTCGCTTTTGATTATTATTTTCAATTTCATTGTTGTAGTTGCTTTGTTTATTGTTTTCTTGGCTTTATTTTCTTCTTTCTGCATCAAATTATGTAAATCTTTCCACTTTTCTCTATATTCACTATATTTTTATTTTTTGCAACACAGTAATATTACTTTACGTTGGTCTGCCTTAATTTCTTTAGCTATTCCCCAATAGATGGACATCTACTTTTCTCCCTCAGATTCTTTCCTACCACCCAAAAAAGTGATGCTATAAATATTTAGGGGCATATGGAGGCTTTCTTCTTAATATTGACATCCTTGAAGTATAAGACTGGTAGTGGAATCTTTGGATCAAAGAGTATGGACATTTTAGTGGCTTTCTTTTTGTATGCAAAATTCTAATTTTTTTTAAATGATTTTGTTAATTCATAGTTCCATCAATGCCAACATACACCAGTGTGAGTGTGCCTACATTCCCACAACCCTTCCAACATTGACTATTCCTATCTTCTGTCAGATTTGGCAATTTTCTGAGTGTGAGGTAAAAGTTCAGAGTTATTTTTATTTGTGAGACAATAGAGAAGCATGTGGGGGTAAGAGGATGAGTAGGCTGCAATACAGAACAAACAAAGAACTATGAAGAACCAGAATGAAGAATGTCATCAAAGAACGTATAATTGTAAAGGAAGATGGAATGGTCATGTGACAAGAAACGGGCATACCTGGTGAGGATGACCAGAGTGTTCCACTGGTATCCCTGAAGTAATAGGAGAAGTAGAGGCAGGCTACCAACCCATTGGAAGGACATTCTATTGTAAACTTGTAGGAGATTATGTCCTCAAGCCACCCAGGATAAGCATGGATCTTTTGTAATCTGTCTTGTTATTAGTGATTTGGAGATTCCTTCATGTGGTTCTTAACAGTTTGCATCTCTTCTTTTGAGAACTATTTGTTCATATTTTTTACTACTTGTCTACTGGGGAATGGCTTTTACCTATATGTATAATGTCCATGTATATACACACACATACACACATTCGTATGTGCAAATATACAATATGCATATATGTATTCATGTATATACATATATTGTGCTTCAGATATGTTCCTCCACCATTGTTTCTTCTAAGTTTGACATTTGCCATTATTTCCTTTTATTCTTCTAGAAAAAAATCTCTTTACGTTGGGTTGCTGTTGTTGTTTTTAACTGCAGATGCCTTTCTTTTTCTATTTTATTTTCCCTTTTTTTCCTGGAAAATTTTATTTTGTTACTCTACCTTCTTTGATTGATGCATATGTTTGTTATTCTAGTTTTTCTGTTGTCTGAAATGGCTACAAAGCAAATAATCTCACACCTTTTTATTAGGGGTAGGAATACTTCTAAGACCTCTCTTTTTATTGAATACTCATTGCTTTTAACTGATGATTAGACTCAGGTTACATCTTGAGCTGTGTCTTGAGCTCTTCCTTTCCATGGTTTCTGATGGGTGTAGAATGGTCTTGTGTTATTCAAATTTCCATTCTTTTATATTTGGAAGTCTTTTCCCTGGATTTTTGTTTGATTCATTATGTATTATTTTTCACTGGAATTATTCAATTAACCACTATTTGAGTTGGAGTTTATAGCACAGTTTTTAAATTTTTGAGGTGATGTTTTTATTCCTTTGATTGGCACTTTGTTTTCTGTATTCAGAAGTTCTGGGAATTTGTCTTATATTATTATTGCTTTATAGTGTTTAAATTCTTTCTTTTTACTTGTCATATTCTTAGAGATTTATATTCCTTAGTTTATCTCTATGTATCCTTTCTTTGAGATTAATGCTTTGCTTGTATAGAAACCATATCCAGATTATCCTTCACTTCTTTTTTAGCAACATTTGCTGCCATAAATTCATGTTTTTTTCTATTCTCCCAGTTATTTCTGCTGTGCAGAAAGAGTCTGCTTTTATGATTCTTATTTCTCTCTTAAACCATTTGGGAACATATTTCTGTGATTCCATGCTCTCTGGAGAATCAATAGGGTTCTCTGACTCAGCAGCTAGATTTATTTTCATTTGTCTTTAAGTATTATTGAGAGATTTTGGACTCATTTAGATGTCCTGAAGACCAACTTCGTTTCTATTATGAATATCTTCCCTGTTGGTTTATCTGCTTATGTGTAACTGAATTTTCTTATTTCTGGGATCTTTGATAATTTCATACCCCCCCAATCTATATTCTCCTATTGCTCACTTTCTTACTCTTTCCCCTTTGATGCATATCTCCTGAAAGAGCTAGACCTCAAAGCTATCTCAGCTTCCTCGCATGCAAGGAAAGTCACTTTTCTCTAGGCCCAGTATCTGCCCATCGTGACTTATAGAGGGACACAAGTGACTTTAGCTGGATGCCCATCTTCTTTCCTTTAGGTCTTGTAGAGTCTCTCTATACATACCAGTGCCCTGCCTTTTCTCCCTCTGTTCCTAAGGTCTCTGACTGAGCATTATTACAGTTCACTGTGTTGCTACCCAAAAGCAGAGCATGCTTCTGTTTTCTTGTACTTCTACTTCATCTGTACAGGATGGGGAGGGGGTGCAGACTTGACTTCTGCTTGTTGTCACAGAACGTTGGGTTGAGGACAGGGAAAAGTAGCGTGCTGGTAAAGACTACAGCAGCAGTGAGGAAATTGCTGAGTGGATCCCAGAATACAAGCCTGTGGATCCTATTGTGCAGCCCTGCCAGAGAATGGGGACTGTTGCAGGTGGTGTTACTGAGAGAACAAGTTAGGGATTAGAGATTAGCCTTGCTGGCTGTTAATGCATCAAATCACTATCCATTCAAGTTCTTGCTGTCTTAGCCTGTGGATTCAGCTGCAATTGGTTTACCTCTTGCATGCATTTTTATTCTGCTGATGAGAGGTTATGAGCATTAGAGAAAATGGCTAGTCCTCCATTTTATTGGTCATGTAACCATAAAACTTTTCTTCCTCTTCTTTTATTCCTTATTATAAAAGTTGACTCCGAGATGGGGAAAGGGAAGTAAGCAGTGGGAAATGTAGGTGATTTTTTTAAGATATCAATAAATTTTATTCTTTTAAAAAGAGGGCCTTTGTTTCTTGGAGAAGTGAGAACATTAAAGTAATTTAACGATTACCCTAAAACTCTGATTCCAATAGATTTCCATTAATAGATATAATTAAAGCACCTGACTCAGAGGTTGTCCACCTATTTTGTTCAAAGATATGCTTCTACTTGGTTTTTCCTGTGTGCATCATGAAGCTGTAATTTTTTTAGGGGTTATAAATCTCTTCCAAGCAGCTCTGAATGTTCTATTGGGTTGATGGAACAAGTACAGTGATGCCCACTGTCTTATAATAATAACAATAATAATAACAATAATTCACATTTACACAGTTCTTTCAACTTTTCAAAGTGATAGATAGATAGACAATGTTTCTGTTTGACACTCATTCAACAAACCTCTTAGACAGGTATCTTTATTGTTCCTACTTATAGAGGGAGAACTAAGGCTCAGAGAGGTCAGAGTCCCAGAGTTAGTAAGAATTTGAGGTAGGATTTGAACCCAAGTCTCTCAAACTGATAGTATAGCACTCTGTCTCTGTTTCGGCAATCAGGCTAGCTACTGCTGTGGGGGTGTAAAACCAACAACAACCAGCTCACAGAATGCTGCAAGTCCAGGTTCTTTTGATCTGCTTTATTAAGGAAAGCAATGTTATGGGGTTAACAATCTTACTTTAATCCAGTATACAAATATCATGCACTTAGTTCAGGGGGAAAAGCCAGCATCCTGAACTTAAGAGCCAATACAAACAAATTACAAACATCAACAGACAGACCTTGTCTGATTCAAATCTGAAGGCATAGTTATCAGAGTTTAACAAAGTCAGAACATCCGGGTTTACAAGCTGGAGGGCTCTTAACTATAGCTGCCTGGAGTCTCCCCATCAGCATGCTGCCAAGAGTGAGAGCCCTAAGCAAATAGCTCTGTCTTCCTTTTTGATGCACTCTTTAGCTATCATCAAAAGTCATCTAAGCGACCAGAACTTAAGCTCTTACTATTGGCTCTGGTCTTAGCAACTCCCCTTAGGACCCCGAGGGCTTCATGCCCACAGGGGCTTAGGACCTAGTAGCTAGGGGTTTGGGGCCTGCTTGGGAGTGAAGATATAATCACACCTCCCTTCATTGGCCCCACCTTAGTTACCAATGCACTCTCTCCTAAGCCATACTGCCTCTGTAAGGGAAATGCTACCATATTTTTACTGGTCTTCTAGAAAAATCCTTTGTGACTTTTACCTCTTCTTCGTCTCGTCTGTCACCAAGCCCTGATTATTTCTTCCTTTGCGATGATTCTTTGATTTATCTTTTCCTCTCCATTTGTTCTACTACTACCACAATTTGAAACTTCTCTGCCTTTCTTAAATAGTATCCTGGTTGGTGCACCAGAATGAAATATCTCTCTTTTTCTAGTCTACCCTGAAACCTGTTACTAAACTCCCAATAGATTTCCACTAACGAGTATAATAAAAACACCTTCCTCCACCAAAAAAAAAACAGTTTCATCATTTCACTTTCCTATTCAAATGATGGACTTGGAGTTAGGAAGGCCTGAGTGAAAATACAACCTCAGAATCTTGTTAGCTGTGTGACCCTGGGCAAGTTGCTTAATTTTCCTGTGCCTTAGTTTCCTTATCTGTAATATTGTTGTGAGGACAAAATGAGATAATAATTGTAAAACAATTTGCAAACTTTAAAGCACTATGTAAGTGCTGTCTATTAGTTATTCACGAAATATTTCCTGTCTTATTTCCTCAATGTAGACCCTTGAGTTCCATGAAGGCAGGTGTGATTTTTTCTATTTCTTTTATTTCTTATTCTTATGTGTTTCTTATTTTTATTTCTTTCCCCATCTTCTAGCACAATTCTTACCCTATCTTGAGTAGATTTGTTCATTTCTTGATTAGACTATTTCCAGCTACCAATCTTGGCCCTGAATTACATTTTATTGGGTTACAGCTAATATATCTCTTACAATGACATTTCTGAGGTGGCATGTAAAGAATACTACTGTTCCCATTCTCCAAATGGAAATGTAGACAAAGTAACCAGTGACCTCTCTACATGTCCCAAAGTCTTTGAGACTCAAACCAAGAGTGACTTACAGTTTGGGACACCAAAACTAGACCAGAAGGGTTTGGTGGAGGCAAAACCAAAACCACCTCTAGTTCGAAGATTTCTCTTTCTAGGATACTTTAGAAAGACAAAAAAAAACTTCATGAAGATCTGTTCACTTCCATTTCATAAGCACTTCCATTATAGATCCAATCCTACTACAAATGGATTTGCTAAGTACCTACTATGTACAAGATAGTATAAAGTGCTGAGGATACAAAACAAAAAGTGAAATAAATTGTCCTATTCAAGATTTTAAATAACAAAATTAGTTTTATCATGTGGCTTGTAGTATACATAAGTATGTGTGCACATGTATGTAAATATGAATTATGCATTTATAGATCTAAGTATATATGTATGTGTATATTTAGGGAGTACATCCCAAATATAGAGGGGCTAGTTAGTGAAAAAGTCTGGAGGTAGAAGATAGTGTTGTGTTTGAGGAATGCCAAGAAAGCCAGTCTGGCTGCACAGCAGCATTAATATGAATGTGGTTCAGTACTTCCAGTAATGTATCTGCTTGGGCACCAGCCTATTATAGTGGAGAGAGCACTGGTCTTTGAAGAAGGAGACCTGACTTTGAATTCCACCTCAGATACTTATTAGCTGTGTGACCATGAGTAAGTCACTTAACCCTGTTTGCCTCAGTTTCCTCACCTGCAAAGTGAGCTGGAGAAGGAAATGGTAAACCACACCAGTATCTTTGCCAAGAAAGCCCCAAATGGGGTCATGAAGAGTCAGACATGACTGAAATGAATGAACAACACTTCAATGAATCTATGATCTGGCCCCACATGGTGCGGTGTCTGGAGCATTGCACCTACAGTCAGGAAGATCTGACTTCAAGTCTGGATTCAGATGCTGGTTGTATAACCCCGGGCAAGTCAGGGTCTTCTGTCTTGAGCTCTACCTGAGTTTCCTCAGCTATAAAATGGGAATTTTAATAGGACCTATCTCTCAATGTTGTTGTGAGGATAAAATGAGATAATATTTGTGAAAAGTTTCATAAACTTTCAAGTTATTATCATCTTATCTTTGTGATTATTTCTCTTAATGGTACAAATCACAATGCAGCCATCACTTCTTGTGTGATTCTTAGTTTTTCCAAGGCAGCTCATACAGGTTCCCTATGGCCCATTGTTAAATGTCAGTGTATTTATACCTGGGAAATCTAGCAAATGTCACAAATCAGGGCTTGATTTATTGTTATGTTGATTGATTTGTTGAATTAAGAATGTGGTGGGAAAAGTTTTTTTCTTTTTTTAGTACAGATTAAACTTAAAAGTGTATCTTGCATGCACTTTCCCCCCACCTCCCTCAAGATTGTTGCTAAACATTTACCAGCACACCACTGCCCCTAGGTCTTTTTACATTCCTGGGTATCATCAGTGCATCACTTTGGCTGTTCATTAATTGTCTCTCATTTTTGCAATCAAACTGACTCATCTCCCTTCCTGATAATAAATTAATTTAAAATATATATTTTATTGAATTTTTTGTCTATCACAGTAATTTTCCACCCCACTCCAGGCTGAAATATCCCTTGTGACAGAAAAAAAATACAAAACATCAAATATGGATCTTCACTGGTTTTTCTGGTTTTACTCAGAATTACATAGTGTTTTAATAAATTTTTTTGCCTTGTTGTAGACTTCATGAATATTGTTCTCTTGGTTCTGTTGATTTCATTTAATTCATACAATTTTCACACACCTGAGTTCCTCATAGTTGTTATTCCTTAAAGCAGAACAGTATTCTATGGCATTCATATTTTACACTATATTTTAAATAATATATTTTAAAGCCATTTCCTAATTGATGGCCATATAGAATTTCAGAATTACATACTATGAGAATTGGAGGGGACCTCAATAGTCATTTAGGTTAGAATGCTCTTAAACAAGGAGAATCACCATTATAATGAGGGGTGAACCAGTTGCTGCTTGAAGACCTCCAAGGAGGTGAAACCTACCACATCTGAGAGTAACCCGTTCTATTTTGTATAGATTGAATTGTTTGGAAGTTTGTTTTTCCTGACATATAACCCTAAATTGGCCTCTTTATACTTCCACCCACTTGATTTTGCCCTCTGGAGACAAACAGAACTAGTCTAACCCTTCTTCCATAAAACAGTCCTTCAAATATTTGAAGACAGCTTTTATGCCCTCCCTTCTTCCAACAGGGTTCTCTTATTCAGGCTAAGGGTTCTTAGTTCTTTCACTCAAATATGCTCCACTATGTTTCCTCTTTCTGGTTCTTGTGTAGAGAGGTAGTGAGTCTGAGTAAATGCAGGAACCAGAGGGGCTAGATGTGATTAGATAGTGTTTGGGTGAAGGTTAATGGAGAAACAGATGTGAGTTTTGTCAATAGACTATTGAATTGATAATTTATGCAATTATGAAATGGGAGCATGTATGCCCAGTTCTTTGGGTATTATCTGAGAAAGCCCATAATGACAGCATGAAATGGGGCTATAATCAGACTTTAATTAAGCACAGAGGACACTGAGTGAAGTTCAAAATGGGTAGCAAGGTGGGAATATAGGCAGATGGGATGGTCAAAAAAGGCAGGTTGCATGGAGAAGAGGATGAGGAAGGGGAGAGGCACAATCACTCACATAACCATGGGTTTGAGTTGGGATCACCAGGTAATTTATTTGTAACCCTGGGCATAAGCCTGCACGTTCATATAAGACTCTCCTTAATGATGAAGAGAGTGAATACTTGATGCTCTTGTGCCTACAGGAGGGGAGGAGCTGGAGACAGCTTAGAAGAAAAGAGTTCCTTAGCTGAGGCGCCTAAGTGGCACACTGAATAAAGTTCTGGACCTGGAGTCAGGAACATAGGTCTGAGTTCAAATCTGACCATAGACACCAGTTCTGTGATCTTGGGGAAGTAATTCAACTGCTGTTGCTTAAGTTTCCTTAACTATAAAATGGAAATAATGTATAATACCACCTCCCTCCCAGGCTTGTTGTGAGGATCAAGTGAAATAATATTTGTAAAAGTACTTAGCCTGGAATGTTGTGGGTACTTTAAAAATGTGTATTCCCTCCCCTTTCTCTTCTCTTCTGGCTTCTAGCTTTGAGAGAATACATACAGAATTCCGGGTTCTCTTCTGGATTGAGGTCCCTAGAGTGAAAGAAAAGGACTCCAAAAAGGAACCCACATGTAGTGGTGTTGTTGCCTTAAGTATGTCCTATTTCCAACTTGCCTTGCTAGAGATTTGGGGGAATTTCCCTTGGGTGATATTGGACCCTTCCTCCCGTTCTCTCCATTCCCACTCCAGCTCTCTGTCTATCTCTCATACACACCCAACACATAGAGTAAATATCTCACTTTGGGCTGGAGCATTCCTTCACTTTGTGTATTGCCTGATATGTTCAAATCTGTATAACTTCTTTGATTTCTGTTTGCTATTCACTTGGATAGATGGATTATTCTCTATTCATTATATATGATGGGCTTTGAATAACTAGTATTTAGTGGGAAGGGAGCTGAACCTTCAGGAATCAAACTTTCATTTGGAGATGGTGGGAGAAATACCTATTCACACCTCTCTGCCAGCCACTACAACTGGACAAACTCACGTAGGAATGCACATAACCTACATGAGAAATACATACACAGAAACCTCCTATGTATAAATAGTAATAGCTAACATTCATGTAGTGCTTACTATGTGCCAGGCACTGTGCTAAATTTTACAATTATTATTTCATTTGATCCTCACAATGGCCCTGGAAGGAAGGTATTATCCACATTTTACTCACAAGGAACTGAGATGAACAGAGGTTAAGTGATTTGCCAGGGCAACAAAGCTAGTAAGAATCTGATGCTTAATTTGAAATCAGATATGTTCTTACTCCAGACTTAGCATTTTATACACTGTACCACTTAATTGCCCCAAGTGTAAAGCACTTTTCAAGTCTGAAAACCCTATATAAATGTGCCTGGGGCTCTGAGAGTTTGTGCCAATAATTATCTCTATAAATAAATAATAGAGAATATAATAAAAGCTTTAGAGTAGAATAGACAAGGTCTAATGGCAAAGTGGATAGAGTGATGGACTTGGAATCAGGAAGAACTGAGTTCAAACCCTGCCTCAGACATTTAGTAGCTGTATAATGCTGGGCTAGTCAGTTAACTTCCCTCAGCCTCAGTAATATGGGTATAATAATAGTACTTACATCAAAGGGTTGCTGTGAGACAACCTATGTCAAATACCTATCAAACTTTAAAGAGTTATATAAATGTTGGATATTATGATAACTTAGAAGGAGGAAGAATAATTTCTGCTTATAGTGGTCAAAGAATGCTTCATGGAAGAGACTGGGTCTGATTTGAGTGCTAATGAATAGATAGAATTTTTAAAAATGGTGATGGAGGTAGAGAATAAGGATATTATTTCTGCCATGGAATCCAGGATATACAAAGGCAGAGGGGGAAGAAATCTATTCTTGTGTAGGTAATGCAAGCTGAACCATGACTCATAGTTTTGTAGTATTTACAACTGGAAAGAACTTTAGAGATCAGCTGCGAGCACTCTTTCATTGTAAGGTCAATCAAGGCCCATCAAGGTTTAAGTGACCTAAATAAGATTACTTTTAGTTACAAATCCAATTCCCTTTTCACTATACCAGGAGACTTGGATTCAAGTTCTAGGTCTAATGCTGACTACTTGGGTAACCTCGGGCATGTCATCACCTACCCTCCATGCCCATCACCACCATTATTACATCCACTTTACGTGAATATATACATGGCTGAATTTGTAGAATTTGGTACCTGAAAGCATATTCCTCAACAATAAAAGTTACTTTGCCATGTTTTATTAAGCTAAATTTTCTCCCCAATGGCCAATAATGCACACTTAATAATTTATCTCTTGATGTTCATAATAGATAATCCATGTATTATTTAGTATATTTCACATGTATTATAAATTTCATATATAAAGAAAACAATTTCCCTACTATATTACATTGTCATAGTTGATTAAGCTAAATGTCCCCCAAAGAGTCAGTCAGGTGCATTTGATAATTTATCCCTTTTTGTTCATATGTATATTTTATTAAAATTCCATATATATAAATAAATAATATTAAATAAATATATATAAAAATTATCAAATGCACACATTGACTATTTGGGAAACATTTAGCTTAATTATAAATTATACATGCAATGATATTAATATGTAGTATTAATATGCCACATTGATATAATATTAATGCATCTCATATTTTAATATATTCTATTAATTTGATATAGGTATCAATACATATATTAAAATATGTCATGTATATATATAACATATTAATACCTATATCAGATTAATAGAGCATATGTTAATATATTGCTATAACAGCAATGTATTAAGTTTTTATATAACAATAATACAATATTATGTTTTTGCATATGTACATCTGTATCTATGAACTTTATTTCAGGGAGATGAAGGCATATTAAAAACATCCTGATGTAGTAACAAATAACAATTTTGACTGCATCTCTAGGCTTTTCCATACTGGTTTGGAAGAGCAAGTTGAGGTGTATTCTCATGAGAGATAGGAAGACCCTTGTACATCCGAAAAATCTTGGTTAACAGTCCTCACCTAAAGCATAGTGTGAACTCATTGGTAAGGGAGGATAAGCTCTGTGGAAGCTGCTGTTTTTAGAGGGAAGAAAATATTTACTTAGAGTAGAAGGATTCCTAAAAGCCATATCTGTTTCCTAAGTTTTAAAAATCTCATTTCAGGATAGTAGAAACTTCAAAGGAATCACTGTTCTGGTCAAAACAAAAACAAACTTTCTTCATTTAAACCTTTAAGTTGACCTCTACTATAAATGGATCTGAATTATACAATTGTTTATTTGTGCAAATTTCATCAGTCTCCTGCAGGCATCATGAGAAATAGCTTCTGTTCAGCCATCTTGCTAACAGACCAAACTAAAATTGTCCTGAAAAAGAAATTATTCTTCCCCCTCAGTGTCACAGGGTCATCTGAAATAGACTTCCTCTTGCTCTCTTTTAATCTGTTCTACTTCACTAGTCCCTCTTTGTGTTCTGGAAGGTACTATCTTATTTACTTTGATGGTTTCTCCACTAATTGAACCCAGCACTTAATTGATTCTTCCTTGATTATTTTTGGATGTTTCTAAAGCTCCTACCCCTAGGGGCAGAATCCTTGTCAAATGATTTAGAGGAGATGCTTACTTGTTGGACCTACTTTAAGGTTATTGCTATTCATGGCGCCATGAAAAAGTTTATACCTTTGAGTGAAAATACATAGGGTAGCATGATACTCATTTTATGTAAAGCACCGTAATACCCACTGTGAATGGATTGAGATCATTTCAGGGGGAAAAATGTGTAAGATTGTAATCAATTTCCTCCTTCTTTGTAATTTTTTTCCTCTCTGCACAATGGGAGTGAGTAACCAGACTGATGAGATTACTAATCTGTTGTAGATTAGTAATCATTGTAGTTTAACTGGATTCATGGCTAGCTGTGAGGATTTGTGATTGGTTGTTCAGTAAAGTTCCTATACAGGGTGTTCCTAAAGTCTGGGCACATGGGCAAAAATGCATATTTTCAAGAAATTAAATGAATGAAATTTTTGACAACATTTTATTTAATTGGAATATTAACAAATAACATCTTCAATATGATTTCCATCGTTTGTGATGCAAACGTTGATGTGCTTTGCAAGATTCACATGAACTCAATGCAATAACTCCACATTGCTGTCATTTTTTGCACATTCACTCTTTATGCGTTCAATCAAGTGTGTTGCATCTGTGATTTTCATTGAGTACACCTTCTCCTTTAGCATACCCCAGAAAAAGAAATCAAGGGGGCTAAGGTCTGTTAATAGTCCAATTAAATAAATAAAATGTTGTTGAAAATCTTTTCCTATGTGTCCAGACTTCATGCTGAAGACCAGGGAATTCCAAAATCAAGACTAAATGAATAAAGGGAGAAGCACTTTTATCAAGGATCTATCATACCTTTGCTGTTGGAACTCCCTTTCTGCATCCATCCCAGAGTCTGTAAAAATTATGCAGGGCTCCAAGAGGTTGAGTGATATGCCTTTAGTAATAAAGCTAGTGTCAGAAGCTTGAGCCTACATCACACTGCCTCTTTATAGGAGCCCTTATCTCTCCTGTCTGGACCTGCGATTGTCTACGTAGGGAATTCTTGGAGTGTAAACTTCCTTCAATGATTCAGATCTAGATTGTTGTCTTAGAGAGATATTTGGGAGCACTGAAAGAGGTACTTTTAAGGGTGAAGAGATTATTTCAATGGAAGAAAATTCATTCCTGCAGTTTCCCTGTGGCTTTGTGTTTCTCATGCATCTTGTACATGTCGTTCTAGAAAAGGGAGCTATCCAAATACGGCACCTGCAGGTATATGACTGTGCTTTGTGAAGTCTTGTCTTGACATTACCTGATGTCATTGGCCCTCTTTGAGAAGGAAGGAAGAAGAACAACAAACTGTTCTTTGTGAAGAATTCCATCAAGGCATTTTAAAAGGGTAATTTCATTTCAAGACTTATGATCATCTAACATAATAATTCACATTTGCATTGTACTTTAAGGTAGAAAAATAGTATGTTATAGTAAATAGAGAAGACCATGGTCAAGTCCCACCTGTCACATACATACTGACTCTGGGACCTCGGGGAAGTCATAGCCTCTCAGTACTTCAGGCAACTCTAAGGATGTAAGTCACTGAGAAAGTAATAATCTGCATTGGTAGAGGGGCTTCCTCACTGGGAGTTTCCAATACTGGTGAAGTCATAGGTCTGTTTCTTTTCCTCTCATCCCAAGATTTATAGTGTTTTCCTCCCAACAGTTCTGTGAAGTAGAAAGATGCAAGGATCTACTCTAGTTTACAGAGAAGAAATGGGAATTCTGAGCAGTTAAGGGGCTTGCCCAAGGTCACAAAACAAATAAATATGTGAGTCAGGATTTGAAGCCAGGACTTCTTCTTTCAAGTCCACTACTCTATATACTATGACATATATGGAAATTTTTCCACTATGCCCCCTAAGCTCATATTCTCATCCTCCTCAAAAAATATTAGCTTCATCTACTATCATTTCATTGGGGATTTTCCAGGCTTCTATATTTAGAATATGTGTGTGAATGTGTGTATGTGTATGTGTGTAATGAATCATAGTGTCCACCTGTAAATGTTATAAACAGATGATATAAATACCTCTGCGTAATATGACTCAAAAACATCATTTCTGCTGTACAGTTTTAGCTTGAGTTCAAACAATATTCCTGATTCCAAGAACCTTGTGGCTTTTGGCTTCTGGGTCAGTGGGTGGAGAATACTGGAAAACCTTCATTTTGTACTTACTGCCAGCTCTGGCTGTGTGGCTGCTCATGGGGAGAGGAAACTGTCTTTCCATTTGCTTTGGAAGCCACTACTTAGCTTTATCATAATCATTAAGCAGAAGCAACTTGCATTTGGTTCCCAAACCCAACCATTGTTGCCTCTCCCCCAATCAGGGACCCATTTTGTGCTTTCAGAATAATTGTATTTTGTCTTGCTTTTAGCTACCCCTCTTAATTGGCAATAATTGTGGAGCAGGTTGGGACTTTTTATTTCTTGTGCTGTGTATGAGGTGTGTGAGATGTGATAAATACTATTAAATATAAACAACATTACATGTAACATCAAATATCAAATGATAGAACTGTATTAAGTATAGTATTACATATTATAGTATTACATAATGTTAACTATCATTAAGTAATGTTAAATGACTAAATATATTACTGTTACATGTTAAATAATACTTCAGTGCAACAGAGATACTTGGCAAAGGAAAAAAAATCACTTCCCTCTGTTCTGTGCCATAATGTTCCATTTTCTAATAGAATTTTTCCTGATTTTTATAGTTGGATGCAGATATTCATGTTTCCCCACCTTGGCTGATAATATTTACATTTTGCAAAATGATGTGGGGACTGTTCTTTGTTTTGTATTTGTATCACCAGCCTTTAGTGCATTGCCTGGAACATAGTAGTAGCACATTACAGTTGTTGTATTAGATTAGTTTGGATTGAATTGGAAATGACCTTTCTGACAACTGGTCCCATGGGTAAACCTTTGCTGAATGTGTAACAGTGATTACTCTGGCCTGAAGGCCAGTGGTTGAAGGGCAGGTATGTTACTTTCTATCCCTCTCTCAGGATTTCCTGCTACCTTTAAGGGTGATGGGAAGGGGTATCTCATTTTTGACATTGGCTTAAGCCCTGGGGCCCAAGTACCCCAGTTCTATTTAATCATTTACATCAGCACTTTTACAAAAGAATACTTACTTCAAAGGTATAGCAAGAACAAATGTACAAACTCCACCTCCCACCCCATGTCCTACCTCACCCTCAGACACCTTAGGGACATAATTCCCTAAACTACTCTATCTCTGAAGAGGAGAAAAGAATCAGGCTTAATCCTAAATGACTGGGTTTAGCTTAGTTCTTACATAGCATTAGTTTACCAGTTTCCAACTATGAAGTACCCCTGGACTAGAATCCAGGGACCTTGGCTTTTAAGGATTCCTTGCTGGGCTGGTAGGGACCATTTTACTGGAATCCTGGGCTCCAAGATTGCCATAACTCAAGGTCCCAGACTCAGAATTCCACTCTCTACACCTAGAGCTGAAAAAGGCTAATGAAGTAAGACTAAAACCCTAAATCCTCTTCTTAAGACCACAGGGCCCCAGTGGAATTGGAAGGTGGCCCATCCCTCCTGACTAATTTAGTACATATGTCCACATTGTGGACAAGTGAGTCCTTTACTCCTGGACGCCACTAGAGACAAAAACTGTGCCTCAGTCAGGTAGATTTAAAGATGAAAACAGTTCTGGCCTATCAGTCAATGAAAACATAACACAATTCAGAATATTTTCTCTCAGAGATAAGTCCGTGGCTCCCTCCACATGGGTGCCACCATTTTGGGTGATCTGTGCACATGCCTAAGCCTCATTACAAACACATTTACTCAGCACTCACTATGCGTCAGCAACTTATGCTAAGCTCTAGTAATGTACATAAAAAAATGCATTTGTTGTAGTGATGGGAGAAATATTCTAACCCCTGCTCCTGTGTGAGCTAAACTAGTTTTTCTTTAAAAGTCATTGAAACCAACCATAAGACTTGATTAGCTCAAGCTGCTGACATTACTTGATGGTGACCTGGGTACAAAATAACCATGATGCCTGGTGAATTTCAATGGAGAATTCCGGTAAAGAAGCTTGGCACAGCTGTATCAAATTGTTTGAATATCCTTCTCCTGATATGGCTAAGTAAATCTTCTTTTGTTAATCATTGAATGGCCCATAGGTGTCTCTTTTCATTCCCATATAGAACCTAAACTATAAAGAGACTGGCTTAAGTCAGGTCAAGTCCCAAACACCTATTTTCAAGGGGGTTGCTTTCTAACAGTGGAAAACAACACATATAGACAATAATAGCCTGGGAACAAATTTTAATTTTGGAGCAGAAGTCTAGCAAAACTTTTTGGTTGTTGAGTAAAATATAAAGATTTTACATTTGAGTTAACTTACTGGAAAAAACTTTATTTAAAAAATGTTTTGAAGTAAGCATCTCTATATCCTTAAGTTCGTCCATTTTAAGAGGTATGCTCACCATAAAATGAGATGTCAGCACAGTTATAACCAATGCCTTTACATTTACCTCTCAAATCATGATTAAGAGTTGAAATCACAGGGATAATATTTTACTCTAAGGAAGATACAAGAAAAGAGCTGAGCCAGCAAATAATTTGAGGCAGATACGGAGTGTTACTATAGGTTCTGATAGCATGACAATTGGGGAGGCTCTATCAGCATTTCCATAATGACACCATGAAAATGTGCAGAAAGCAGGAAGCTTCTCCACCTTGGAATAGTCCTTAAAGTCATACTTAATTAATTTTCAGTTCAAAGAAAAATGGATCTAGTCTTTCTTAGAGTAATGATTATATATATTATATACATACAGATATGTGAAGTTTACTATTGTTAGTTTATCCTATTCAACATTTTATTTTTTCAATGAGTTCACTCAGCTGTAGTTTTCAAACTAGATTTTTTTAAGACAAAAAGCAAAACCACGTGTATTTCCATTTTTCAGGAATCTGTGCAGTGATTCATCACTGAGAGTTTATTCTCTCCTGATAGAGATCATGCTTTCCTCACGCCCGAGTGGATGATCTTTATAAGTTTTTGTGGCTGAAAAAAATCCATCACCTTTCATCTACTCAGCTGCTTCTGAGCTACTCTAAACCTAGCTAGGTCGATCCCCACATAGCAGATACACAGACCATCCCTAGGCCTGTACTCAAAGCCTTTCCAGTGGTGCTTGGATAGCCTAGTCTTCAAGAACCCAGAGCTGGCTCCTATTTGGTGTCCAAACAAGGAAGACACACTGTCTTCCATGTTCTGATCAGAGTAATTCTTGCTTAAATTCTCTGCTGGCAAATGGCATTCATTTCCTGTCCATAAACCATAATGTAGTAACAGAAGGGTCTTTGCACATTGCAAGGGACGGTACTGGTGGGGAGGTGTTTAAATGCTGAGATCCAGCCATTGTTTGTCCTTTTTAACACAATGGGTTATAGTTGGAAGGTAGTGATTGCAGGTAGAAAGCAAGACAGCAGCAAAGATGGACTTTTATCTAATCCCCAGGACAATCATTTGAAAAACAATGGCCAGCTGCCATAGACTGCTAACTGCCAAGGCTAATTACGAAGAAGGAAGAGACATCAAGCAGGGATTTTTCTAACAATGGGAAATAGAGCAAACTCTGCTGAGGATCAGCTAGAGAGTACAACCTTTTGAGTAGGAAACAGAGGAGGTTAATGGTGTAGTAGTTTCTTCCAAGAGTGTGCTGGTAAATATTTAACAACCAGCTTGGGGAGGAGATGTAGTAGGCGTAGGACACACTTTTAAATTTATTCAGCATCATTAACATTTTTCCATCACTTTCTTAAGTCAAGCCAAACAACAAAGCAATAAATCAAGCTCTGAATTGTAGCACCCATTTTCAAGGTGTAAATGCTCACAATGAAAATTTCACAATTGGCGGGCTCATACTAGCTGGCTCCAACACACCACTACCCCTAATCAACCATCTGGTAGCTTCCTATTTTAACTGACTGTTCATTTGGACAAGGTTCTAAGTTCTTATTTCCATATTGCTGAAGAACTACAAGTGTTGTAAGCTCCCTCAAAATTCAGCCCACTGAGGCACAGCCCTGGTAGCCCCACCCCAGAGACAGCTCCAAGGGCAAAGCTCTGGAGAGCAAGGACAGCTTAGAGCTTTTTGCCTATACTTCAGCCCAGACTGCCTGGGAGACATTTGTGTTTAGGCTTTCAGCTCATTCTCTTAATTTGTAGTAAAAATAATTCTGAGGCAGACTGTGGCTTTTCATTTTTAGATTGATTTGAGCACATTTAACATGTGTTAAAGGGCATTATGGAATTTCAAGCTTCACAAATAGGTCCTTTCATCCATCACTAACCTATAGGCCCGGTGGAAGTGAAATATTGCTGCAATTATATCAAAGTTAGTAAGACTATGGAGTGGTTTATGGGCAGGAAATGAATGGCTTTTACAATAAGAGAAAAAGAGGGGTGCTTAGACTGAAATTACTCCTGTTGGAATACATACAAGCCAAAGATAATATTCAGAACCTGCAGATATTGAGAGGCAGAGCATCTTTCTGGCTTGAATAGCAGGCTTCATGTCAAAGTCTTGATGTCAGGTTGGTGGCTAACTCTGAAGGGGAGTCTCTGATGAAATCAGCCCTTGGCAAAGCTATGATTCATTAGGCAAAGTTGTGTTTGGCCGACCTCCCTTCCGTTTTAACTGGCCCTCGAAGTGTGCTATAGAGGCAGCTGCTTACTCTTCTACTCACAAAGGTAGTTGGCTTCTCCCCCCAACAGATGCTATCTATCCTAAGAACAGTCACAATGATTGGAATTTTAAGTATCAACTTGCAAAGATACAAACTGATGGGTACAAGTGAAGTGTTAACATTTTAAGAAAACCTTCTGGAAGCTTTCCTCTATTAATTTTAATTGGATAGGAATTGGTATTCATTGGGGTAGAGAAATCCTTCTACCAATGCAGGTCAACACCTTCTCAACAATTGGTAGAGAATTTCCCAGAGCTGAGAAAGTTTAAGTGACCTACCAAAGGTCACACAGCCAGAATGTGTCAGAAGTGGGACTCAAACTCAAGTTTTCTGATTTTGAGGCCATCTTTTGATTTACCACATCATGCCACCTCACCATTAAAAACAATAATTAGGATTTGTATCATGCTTTAAGGTTTACAAAGCACTTGACATGTTATCTAATTTGATTCTTATAATAACTCTGTGATTCAGATACTATAATTATTCCCATTTTACAGATGAGGAAACTGAGATTAAGTGACTTGCCCACAGCTAATAAGTATCTAGGTGCAGCTAGGTGGCACAGTAGATAGAATGCCAGGTCTGCAGTCAGGAAGACTCATATTCCCAAGTTCAAATCTGGCCTCAGACACTTACTAGGTCTGTGACCCTGAATAAGTCACTTAATATAGTTTGCCTCAGTTTCCCCATCTGTAAAATGAGCCAGAGAAGGAAATGGCAAAGAACTCCAGTGTCATTGCCAAGAAAACCCCAAAAGGAGTCATGAAGGGTTTGACACAGCTGAAAAAAATGACCGAACAATAAAAATAAGTGTCTGAGAGTCACACAATTGGTAAATATTTGAGGCGGGATTTGAATGCAGGTTTTCCTGACTCCAAGAGTACAATGCTCTCTATTCTGTACAACCTAGCTGCTTTAAAGGCTTAAACCTTCTGCCCCAAATCTAAGTACTATTCCCTACCCCCAATCAATCAATACATAGACAAGCATTAGTAAGTTCTTACCATAGCTGGAACTATTCTAAGCACTATGCAGTTCTGGAACTCAAAGAACTCACATTCTACCAGGAGATACAGCACATAGGTATATAGGTGTATACACATCACAGGCAAAGAAGGAGTGAGGTAACCTTGGATGGGAAGACAGGGGCAACCAGGAGAGGTCAGGACTGATGTCCTGCAGAAGTGGTGTTTGAGCTGAGCCTTGAAGGAAACCAGGGAATCCAAGATGATGATGGAGAAGAAGATCAGCGGGGTGGAGGGTGGTGGGGGAGAGCAGTTGTACAGAGGCACACAAATAGGGGGTGGGGCATCTTGTGTGAGGAATACCAAGCAGCCCTGTTTAGCTGAATTGTTGAGTAATGTGAGAAAAAATGGAGCGGTAAGAAGAGGCCAGGTTGTAGAGAGCTTTGAATGTCTCCTCAGGCTCCTTTTGTAACATTTGTCATCAATTTGTACTGGTATATTGCTGTTGTTAACACATCACTTTATAAAATCATAGAATTTTAGAAATTAGAGTGACAAAGATTG